>NC_045159.1:30256109-30618609 GCF_900700415.2 Clupea harengus
ACTGAGCGGGCAGCTAGAGGATTGTGAAGAGCAATTCAGCAGAATTTCTCAAAACGTGCATTGGATTAGTATCTGGACCTTCAAAACGTGCATTGGATTAGTATCTGCACCTTCAAAACGTGCATTGGATTAGTATCTGCACCTTCAAAACGTGCATTGGATTAGTATCTGGACCTTCAAAACGTGCATTGGATTAGTATCTGCACCTTCAAAACGTGCATTGGATTAGTATCTGGACCTTTAAAACGTGCATTGGATTAGTATCTGGACCTTCAAAACGTGCATTGGATTAGTATCTGCACCTTCAAAACGTGCATTGGATTAGTATCTGGACCTTTAAAACGTGCATTGGATTAGTATCTGGACCTTTAAAACGTGCATTGGATTAGTATCTGGACCTTTAAAACGTGCATTGGATTAGTATCTGGACCTTCAAAACGTGCATTGGATTAGTATCTGCACCTTCAAAACGTGCATTGGATTAGTATCTGGACCTTTAAAACGTGCATTGGATTAGTATCTGGACCTTTAAAACGTGCATTGGATTAGTATCTGGACCTTTAAAACGTGCATTGGATTAGTATCTGGACCTTTAAAACGTGCATTGGATTAGTATCTGGACCTTTAAAACGTGCATTGGATTAGTATCTGGACCTTTAAAACATGCATTGGATTAGTATCTGTACCTTTCATTTTGACGCCACTAATTCATGCCAAACATTTCTTGGTCATTTCTAGCCAATAACCAACTCTAATATCAAAATATGGTAAAAGTACTTTGGCGGTGGATAAGTATTGCAGTTGTCCATATTCTGCGGGTAAGGTTGGGATTTTGTATGGGGGATGTGAGAGGACTAAAAGGTTCTAGAGAAAGTTCTAAATTGATGTTTTGCCACTAGAAACTCTTAAAGACTTAATGGTAATACTGCTTTCCAGAAGAATACCAACATCATTCTACCCTAAAAATACCTCAATATCTTTGGCAATGGTGGCCCAGTCATCAGTGGTCATGTTGCAGGAGTCGAGTAAGGGGCAGTACTCCATCACGGTGTAAACGATCCTCTTCTTCTGCTTGGAGAGCCTGAGCACAATGGGCAGAGTGGAGAGGACACACAATACTATAAGGAAGGAGGAAATACAGAATTCACAAATCAGATCAAGTCACAGATCACAAATCAAAAGTTTTTGAAGGACAAGGTCATGTCAAGGAGACAAAGAGTTGAGTGACAGTTGAGTAAGAGCTGAATGAGAAGAGTTTAGTGTGAAGTTGGTACACTGGTTTGGACTAAAAGGAAATATTATTTAACATTTTCATTGCTTGTTTAATGCACCAGGTTAAAAGGGGTTGATATGTAATGTTTTTTTTTACTACAGAAATTTTAAATAGGTCTATTCATTGAATAGGCCAAACTTTATTACACCAAGCTACACAGTTGTACAATTGTTGGCAACATATCAGGTTTCAGCAGTAACATTAAGCCAAATGTATTGTAAATGTATCGTTGCTGTCCTGAAAGTGTTATACAAGGGTCATGTAGCAATTTTGAGAACACCACAGAGTAGTGTGTTAAGAAAAAAAAGTATACGTAGTAAGTATACCTTTGGATATTCCTAAGATTTAGGAGTGTGAGTGTCAGTCAATGGCGGAGACCTACGGGAGGACCAGGGTGTTTTCAGCAGGTCCGTGGTAGTCATAGAGATTGGTGTGCTGAGCATACAGCTCATCGTGCAAGTGTGGCAGAGTCTTCAGGGTCCTCAAAAACGCATTGGGTTCTGGACATAAGACTGCGTGAGAGAGAGAGAGAGAGAGAGAGAGAGAGAGAGAGAGAGAGAGAGAGAGAGAAACACATGGGGGTGTCAAATAACTTTTTACAGTTTCAAAAAAGCAAACTGTGGAATACAAGAGAAAACTGGGCATTGGGGAAAATCTAATTTCATATGAGGTATCTATGCATAAATAAAATAAAATAAACTGGATAAAAATAGACATCATACAATTCATATTCTGAAGAAAATGTCAGTGCTTACAGCCAAACTAGAGTTTACATGTAAAGTACCATTATGCAGGATTGGCAATAGACATTTCCAGGTATACCTCAACTCTCTTTCTCTTGTGGGATTAGACTCTTTGTCATTCTTGTGATTTTCTACTAATATATGCACACATACAATGACAGCCACAGTATTCCATCGAACTTGTAAAGTTCATGTGGGGTAAATTAAAATGAAAATGACATGAAGGCAGTATATTACTGATACATACAAAGCACTGTTTAATTTTGGCGGGTAAAACCCTAACTAAACCCAAATCCGTGCATTTGTTTAACGTTGCCACTAGACTTCTGCCACGCTCTGCTGTCCGGATGTAGCATCAACTGAATAGAGAGCCTCCAGCAGAACGCTGCTGCTCGCACTAGGACTAAAACATATGAACATATCTCACCTGTACTTGCCTCTGTCATAAGTAGAATTGGTTTCAAAGTTCTCCTTCTAACATACAAAGCCCTTCTGCTATCAAGCTGCCCTCCTGTGGAATAATCTTGCTGCTTCCATCCCAGCATGCAGCATGTGTTGCGGCTGTCCCCGACCATTGTGCTATTGTATCCTGCCACCCTTACTATGCTTGTATAACAAAAAATCCCCATACACCAAGCCAGCCAACGTAACTAAACATAACTCATCACAACTCAACACATAAAATTACAACTGGGCTACAGACAGCGTATGCTGTACTGTGAAGGAGGGCCTTTACGGATCCCGGGTACAGCATGCGGGCGGCGCGTTGTGCACTGTTGCTGTATCCTGCCAGCCTTGCTATCCTTGTCTAACTCAAATTCAGCATGCACCATGTCAGCCAACTATAACTAAACATAACTCATAAACATAAACAAAATGCCGGGCATCCTCTCCCTCTCTTTCTAGATCATATAAGTGGCTATACTACCTACTGTCAAGTGTTTACCTAAATAATTTTCTTCATCAATTTATCAAATTGATGCTAAATAACCAAATGTTCTCTCTTTTATAGCGTGACCTATGCAAATGCTGCTGGCTGTGGAAACATTGTTCATCATCACCATATCCATTAAGTACATATTAAGTACACAGGCACCCAAACTCTACCAACTCACTTTGTCTTTCTTCGCTTTGGGATGACGTCCATTTGTGACAAATGAAAAGAAACAAGAAGGGCCCTCGGAGAGCAAAAACCCAAGGCCAACGCCAAACCCAAGGCCAACGCCAAATGGCACAAAATTGACTAGGTTTTTCTTTGGCCCATGCTACTCCTTTCATGGACATCAAGCCAGTAGTTTTTGCATAATCCTGTTTACAGAGAGACAAATGAACAAGATAACTGCACCGGAAACCTTGGCGGTGGTAATAAGGAAAGCAGTGGGAGTATTTCTAGCCGATGTGTTAATGAGATGTGTTAATGAGATGTGTTAATGAGATGTGTTAATGAGATGTGTTAATGTCCAGCCCTATTTCGTGGTAACTGACACAAGATTATGTCACCTGATGGAAAAATGAACCGTGTTACCATATCCCCTCCCGCACACATTTCAGCAGTAAAGCAGAGAGAAATTGAAAACAAAATGTCTCAGACTCCCTATCTAACTCTCTCCAATGATAGTTGGACCTCCAGAGCAAGTGAAAGCTACCTCACTGTAGACTCACTGACAGAGAAAAAGCCGCTGACAGGGGTCTGACTAGTGCTGACAGTGTGGGACGCACCGACTAGGACTGCAGACACTCCCTGCGGCCCGCCATTGGCCCATCATTAGTGTACATGTCTACCGTCATGGTGTGTGGAAGTGAAACATGACACCTCCTTCTGGTTCTTTGGGGCTGTCGGGGTCATGCAGGGTATGGGGCACCTGAGCACTGCCGGGATCATGCAGTGTTTTGGATACAGGTGCTCACCACAGTATTAAGTTACCCAGAGTTTGGTAGGAGTGATTATTGAACATCATCCCCATATTATTTTCCCACAGGGAACTCCACATATGGACAAAATATAGTTCAGCCGCCCGTTTATTAGTTACATCAAGCAAAAAGGAATGCAGTCTTTTACAAGTTTTGTAACTTCATGATTGTTATACTGTTCAGTTTATGTTGAAACAGTTTAAGAGAGGTGGTGATTCAACTGTGATCATTTTGGAGGATTTAATGTGTGATGCTGTTAAACTGTATTGAATTAAAACACAAAAGAGATTCTGTTATTTAGCCTTGCTTCACTGAATGAAATGGGGTGGTCAAAGTATTAAAAACACGTCGGTACAAGGCAATACAATACAACAGCACCAAATTGCAGTCACAGTTGATCAAAATATCTCCAAATTAGTTTAAAAACAACTAATGAATATAATAACCTTCATTAAGCTAAGTTTCCTGCAGGACTGGTGCATCCGTTTTAGCTCAGTGTTCCTAATAAACTGGAAACTGAGTATCGCTAAATGACCTCGTTTTGTAGTTCATCTGAGTTCATCTTCAGAGTGATCTGTTGTCATGGTTACACCGTACGCGTTCGTTTGAGCCGTTTTTTTATGATCAATTTAAATAACGAGACTGTCTCTTTAAGTCCATGGTTAAGAAACTGGTTATACCGGGGGGGGGGGGGAGCACTGAAATAATAAATACTGGCATGAGGCTATTTTAAATGTGGGCTCTTATGGTACCCGCCAAAAACTATGGGTCCTTTGAACGGGAAAAATAAGGATCAGGCGAACAATACATTAATCTTACCGTTATTATGGGTCATCATTCCAATAGTCCCTCCAGTGTTGATAACCAGGACCTTTGCCTCGGCACTTGGGCTCATCTCCGAGTCGATACTGGTGGCACTTGAGATCCTTCTCCTTCGGACTTGGCTTATGCCACTCCGACACGGAGACATCTGCGAACTAAAAACATCAGACTGTTCGAGAGAATTTAAATGAGTATGAGACAAAGCTCTAGCTAGGGAAGTCATTTCGGTTGAAGGAGACAACCCAGAGACTGATCGCTTCCACTTAGCTTCCATGACCGGTGTGTTTCTTTTCTATTCCTTTTCTCTTTTTTTTTTCATGTCCGTTAAAGTCAGTTTTTGTCAAAACAAAAGTCCCATGTTCTTTAGATTTGCGTTTGAAGATATTGTCCCTCTAAAAAAACATGGAGACAGGTAGGTCTAGGCTATAATTTAAAGAAAACTAAACTTTTCAATACCTTGATGATAATCTAATAATTTACATATAAATTGTAAAGAATCAATATCGCATCTAAAATGTATGTTTATTACATGCTCAATTCGTTTTTTTAAAGAAATTGTATGAAAGTAATGTGTGTAATTTTGGGTGAACAAAACCAGAAACCATATTTTTTCCCTGTATCCCAGTGTCTCTTCAAAAGTACATCATACATTAAGTCTCTCTCCATCCAGTGTCCCTGTGATATCCGAACTTGAGTGCTCAAAACACTGTCAAGCTATCTCATATAAACACAGGAAGGATAACAGTGAACCCAAGGTTGTTAACCGATGGGTTAGCATAGAAGTAAACTGGGATGTGGGGTGCAATGAACTCAAACAAATGTGATGCTTGTAGGTCAATAGTGCTATGTGCTATTACGCCATATCCTTACACAAAACTACTGGGGTGTTGCTAGGCCTACTTTGCAGGGGCTTTAGCACCCTTGTTGCAGCCCAATGCAGATCACAGTAATGAAGTGCCCTCACAGGTGTCAAGTAAAGCCAGTCAGGGCTGGTCAGATGCCAGTGATACGAGAGGCAAAGGGCAGAGAGGCCGAGCTAGAGGAAAAGTGGCAGAGAGAGGAGCAGGAGGAGAAGAGAGAGGAGGAAGAGTGGCAGAGAGAGGAGCAGGAGGAGCAGAGAGAGGAGCAGGAGGAGAGGAGGAGAAGAAAGAGGAGCAGGAGGAGAAGAAAGAGGAGCAGAGAGAGGAGCAGAGAGAGGAGGAGAAGAGGAGAAGAGAGAGGAGCAGAGAGAGGAGCAGAGAGAGGAGCAGGAGGAGAAGAGAGAGGAGAAGAGAGAGGAGCAGGAGGAGAAGAGAGAGGAGGAGAAGAGAGAGGAGCAGGAGGAGAAGAGGAGGAGCAGGAGGAGAAGAGAGAGGAGCAGGAGGAGAAGAGAGAGGAGCAGAGAGAGGAGCAGGAGGAGAAGAGAGAGGAGGAAGAGTGGCAGAGAGAGGAGCAGGAGGAGAGGAGCAGAGAGAGGAGGAGAAGAGAGAGGAGAAGAGAGAGGAGAAGAGAGAGGAGCAGGAGGAGAAGAGAGAGGAGCAGGAGGAGAAGAGAGAGGAGCAGAGAGAGGAGCAGGAGGAGGAGAAGAGAGAGGAGCAGGAGGAGAAGAGAGAGGAGCAGAGAGAGGAGCAGGAGGAGGAGAAGAGAGAGGAGCAGAGAGAGGAGCAGGAGGAGAAGAGGAGGAGCAGGAGGAGAAGAGAGAGGAGAAGAGAGAGGAGGAGCAGAGAGGAGAAGAGAGAGGAGCAGGAGGAGAAGAGGAGGAGGAGAGAGAGGAGAAGAGAGAGGAGCAGGAGGAGAAGAGGAGGAGCAGGAGGAGAAGAGAGAGGAGCAGAGAGAGGAGGAGAAGAGAGAGGAGAAGAGAGAGGAGGAGCAGAGAGAGGAGAAGAGAGAGGAGCAGGAGGAGAAGAGGAGGAGCAGGAGGAGAAGAGAGAAGAGGAGGAGGAGAAGAGAATGCAGCTCCTAGTGGTACCTTGCAATATAACGCTATGGCTGGGCACATCCATTCATTCAGCCACAAAATTGAATAAACTATTCTAAAACAGGCATATGGTTTCTATTAGATAAGATAGATAAATAGCTAGTGTCTAGGGATGGACATGAGTAACGTTACTCGATTTGCTCGTCAGTATTCGAGTAATCGCATTGGTAATTGTACAGGCAATCGCATTGAGTCAATGTACAGGCAAACTTGCGGTTTCAGTTGTATATTTCTGTCACTCTGGTTGTTCCCGAGGTAGTAAACCTCCATGGCCCGTCCGCTCCTCTGGTGTGACTAATAAATTAGAGTGTGTTAGCATGACGGCATTAGCCAGCACTAGTCAAGATCACTTCACCGGCTGTGTGTCTCAAATACTTGCCTCCTTGATAACCCAGGTGCACACAGACCACGGAGTATGAATGTGGGTACACAAATGTTGAAATTACTTTAAAGTAACACTATGCAACAATCTGACACTTTTTGAGGTATGGTTTTATAGGCAACTAGTTTTGGTACCATCCTCACATTCATTTTGATAGCATATGGTCATGTGAAGGACATATTAACACCTGTGTCTTTCCCACTAGCCATCCAGGATATGCCCTATATAGTTCTGTGTACCGGGCAGGAATACCCTGCAAAAATGGAAGAAAAGCTTTCACAGCATGACATTGCCAGCTATACTGCCAAAAAAACTGAGATTAGCTAACCTTAGCTGAAGCTCAATGGTCATCTGTTCAGGAGAAAATTAGCCAACTCTGCATCTATCTTAAAATCTTTCTGGGCTCTAAACTGTCTCCATCTTTCAAAGCATCTCCAATATTCACCCACGTTTTACTACATCTCTGGTCATGGAGCTTTTTAGAAGGATTTTTAGGTCGGGGAGAATCTAACGTTGATCACTCTACGAGAGTTGATGACCATGTTGACGATCAAACTACCTCACAGTCTCATCCAAATACAATGCTTTGGTAGGCTTTCGTTACTGATTAGCCAGATTTGATAGTCTACTTTCAGTCATAGCTGACCGCAAATCTTTAGAGCACAGCTATGTTCCATAACCGGAATAGTTTAAAAAAAATAAAAAATAAAAAAACATCAGAATATGGTTCAGAGTTGACATATTGTAGGAGAGTGGTAGGATGTTCTTCATCACTCTTGGTCTGTGGGAAAGGGCGCAGATGAAAACAACACCCTGGTCCTCAAGGTTGGGGTTTAGCGTGGGGCCAGTAATCCCAATCTAAAAACCCAATGTGCTACAGAAACCCAAACTAGTAGAATTGCATCGAAAACATGAAATCAAGAAATCGACAGGAACCAAACAGGAGAGTGTAGATGACATGGACCAGTGAAACCCACCAGGGAGATGACCTGCTGATGAACCCTATCCTTCCTAAAACCACAACAAGGATTGGGACAAGTGAGAGCGCTATATGAGACAGGTAGGCGAGATGGACAGATTGGAGAGATTGGGTAATGTGGAAACCCCCACCATCTTCTTTTACAGAAGTAGAAGGACATTGTTAGATGGGAGAGCTTAACGAGGTGCTTATTCGTATTCTTTGGACCAATTTCTGTGATTAATTTAGCTTGAACCGCTTCATGTAGAAACTTTGTTCAAACTTTGTCCCATAGGTCTTGTAAACTGGACACTTCAGCTATGTTATTTTATGTTTTTCTACACTTTGTACTTCTTGAGATACTTAAAATAAATGAGCACAATGTACTCATTCCCTCTCTCCCCTGTCTCTCCCTCTCTCTTTCCACTCATCTATCTATCTTTCCTTTCTTCATCTCTTTTTCACTCACTCTTTCACTCTATCCATCCATCTATCTATTTGTCTTTCTATCCATCACTATCACTCTCTGTCTTAAATAAATACAATTTAAATGTCTTTCATTATTTATATCTCTCAATCTAATGTCTCAATCTGTTTAATTTTGTGTCTTTCTCTCTATATCTTTATTTTTTTCTCTCTCCCCATGTTATCAGTCAATCTACAATATTTATGGATTATTATCTCAGTAATTCCATTTTAGTAAAGTGAAGTGCTCTCAGTGCATTAAATATCTTTCTAATATTTTACTTGATATTTATTTAAATTTTTTTGCTTTGCAAGCACTTTCTTCAAGAAATGGAATTCTAGTTTTTCTTCATCTCAACATATCAACTTCTCCTCCATTTTGCTTTTTATTTTCCACTAATCCTGCTACATCTATCATCTTTGACTATCTGTGCTGTGTCTCTCTGATCCCAACTCTTTGGGTGTGTGACAGAGCGCAGTGCGACTGTCACGTAAAGCGGGCGTTTCCCCGCAATGCGTGATCACTGATTATAAAATACGTTCTGATGGAACGATACATGAACGTTGGATTATGTGATTATGTTGTGTGATGTGCATAGATGTGATACGATGTGGGGATTAACACGGGATGGGGTTTCTGTGCATTGATCCGTGGACAAAATGTTTAGCTGCGTACTCACCTGTTGCATGTGTCTTCCGGGAACGTGGGAAGCAAACGGGGATGCAGGGCTGAGAATGATTATCTGTGTTTATTTCGCGCTCTGTGAGGGAAGTGCTCATTGGGGCAGGGGTGTTCCTAGTGTGTCTAAATAAGTCTTTGATAAAGTGTTAAATGGCATAGTTAATAGTAAAACATGCAGGTACATATGCAATGTGTTATGTCAGTACGCGTGTAAGGCGAGAAGACCGTGTGCAACGGCTAATTGATTAATGCACGTGTAATGGTAACGGCCAGCTGTTTTAAATACGGGCCGCACAATTCAGTTGAGAGAGGTTGCTGACGTGAGCAGACTTAAGTTGATGGTTGTATGAAACCATGTGAATAGCTAAGTGGGCATTGTCCCGGTGTTTGTTTTTATTTTGCATTCAGTGTTTTGTTTGTTTGTTTGTTTGTTTGTGTTGTCTGTTAAACCTGCTGGTAACTTATAAGAAAATTTAAAAAAAACTTTTTGGAAGTACTGTTTTGCCTTTCATCCATCCCTTAAGTCTGACCAAACCATCCGCTCGGGCACACTGCTTTACAGGGTGGAAGAAATTAGTGATGTCACCATTTCTCATGTCTGAATAGTTTCTGAAATGTTATGCAAATGCAAACATTGCTGTTCACACTAAAACTCCAATGTATTGGCCCACACTGTTGAACAGTAATTATGCAAAGGCGGATATTATTGACGTAGGTCTTTAAATGTTGTTGCTGCAAAGAATTATGAAACTTATGATTGCCTTTCCTTTCATAAAGGATGGTCCAGTTTACCCTATGCTAACGGAGATAAGAAAGAAGTATTGGAGCATCTTTCCTAAGCATTTAGAAAATTTGACCAGCTACTATCATGGCTACCACTTAGATACTTCCGGGTCATTTTTATTCAGGTACGTTCCTAAGCAACAAAAGACTAGGCTACCTGACCGCAGCCTCACGTTTCTGGTATAAAGTTAAGTCAGGTGGTGGTCTAACTTCATGCTTAAACTGCACTTTTTCTTCATAGCTCACAGAACATCGACAACATTAATGTTTGCTGAAAGCAAGGACATCTTTATCGTTTATTGCTGTAATCTCTCTTGTGTGCAGAATAACCTACCATAACTGTAGCACTTATAGGGACCCACAGAATGTTGTGATAATGATCAAACACTGTAATTTGTTAGATCTAATAATATCAATCATCTTTATATGAACGCGTACAGTTGCTTCAAAGCGGCACTTCAAAACCCGGGACAAAAGGTCAGTGGACCAATAACAAAAACAGATTACACCTGTTGCAATCTATCTGTCCACTGCATGCCCATGACCTGACCTTCATGTTATTTAAAACTTGGTCAGTGGGGGAGCACTGTTTGGACAGCTCACGTTGTCACTTTGTTTATGCTATACACAGCAACATAGACGAGTAATCAGTCAGTAGATGTGAACAGACACATGCTGTTTAAATCTGTGTTGTTTTTCCCACTCTCGTGAATTTTCCATTAAGTGCTGCTTCATCTTTTTGCTTGGACAAACCGCCCCAGATGTACAAGAACATGTTTTAGCCACATTGCAGTTAGTTGACAGTCAACAGCCTGTACTGTGTCATTTTTAGAAGTCACCACCACCACAAAATCTTGCATTTTGATAAAATAAAAATAGCAAAAAAATTCCAATAAAAATCGCTAAATCCTGGGGGCGACTGGCTTGTAATGACAACATACTTATTTTCAAATAAGCTATATGCAGGTGTGGGTAACTGTCGGCTAGCAAGGTAAGTGATTTCATACTCCCCACTTAGATAACCTCCCTTCACAAAAGTAAACAAAAAGTGACGCCAAGATGACGGGGGCTCAAGGCTACACGCAGTTCATAGTGTTTTGATGGACATGCCATGCCAGAGGTTTTGCTTACTGACCACAGTTTCCCGGCTAGATATGTATAACAATTTGGAATGCTATTTGTTAGTAATAGTAATCCGACCATATCTACCTTTCTGTAAACTCTCCCTCGTCTTGAAGGGGAACAAGGATTTCCAGGAAGGATCCTTGGATCCTGGATTTCCAGGAAGGTCGTCGTCCGGCTCCATTGAGCTGCCACCTACATCTAGCCTCTAAAGGGAATAAAACCCGAAATGGAAATGTCAAAATGCAGGACTGACATGTATGCACAAATCATCCTTATTAAAACGAATGTTCTGCTAGCTGACATAGAGCATACTGATACCAGCATTTTCTTCTGTCATGCTTGGTATGAAGGAAAGGTGTGTGATGGACTATTCACAAGGAATTCTGGCACGTTTTTGGTCTCTCACTACTAATGATTCTCCCCAAGAGCAAAGTGGACTTAGGACTTTGCCTTTGGGAGAACGAGCTAAATCAAACATGATAGGTTGCCTATTTTTCCCGTAATGCATAACCTTTCTGAAAATGCTTGCTGCAGCTGTGTCACAAGGAAATGTGAATTGTGATTGTCATTTAACAGTCCATCTCCTTACAAGCTACCACTGTGAATGGTTATACACTGGTGACACACTTTGAATCTGTTCAAATGAGCCTGGACACAAGAGTTGACCATTGTCGCTCACCTGTGAGATATTGATGATGTTAAAAGTTGCCAGAAATTGTAGGCCTTGTCAATACCGCCAGAAGAACTTGGGAGTTAGGTTACAATGTCAATCTCACAATCTTCTCTTTCCTCTGAAAGGACAGAGGACTTCAGCTGGAGATCAGTGAGAGCACAGTACATGGAAACCCAATGGCCAGTGTTCATGGCCCTTATGGGATATGTTAACAGACCCTTTCTGTAAGATTAAGGCAGGTTGAGATACATGAATCCTTCAATCCATTTGTTTTTCCCAAGGTAGATACATGGCCAAAAGAGGAACAAATATATTTTCATACATTTGGAACTGAAATATCACTCTTAAAGTGTCGAGGGAAATGTGAAGAAAATGAAAATTCAGGATATTGGGCATCAAATATCTGTGCACCCTCCTGAAGCCTCCTTTACATTTTTCCACATTAATGTAGGGGCAATCTCAACATCATTGAGGCTTACTCAAGGCATTGCCACTTCAAAATGGTACTTTTAGTTTTTGGGGCCTTATTGGGATAGTTCTTCTTCTTATTGGGACTCTTGCACTGCAGCAAAACCTTCATTCATACATATTAGGACGCATTGACCTCCTCTTTTTAAAATGTTCATGAACAATGCTGCCATTATTAGGGCACAATTATCTAGAGGGCACTTTGGAAGGCAAAAATGAAATTGTAGTCCAACATTACAAGGCCATAGTTCCATGTTCCCTCAGTCAAAATAGTTGCAACCTGTGTTATTCTGTTAATCTATATCACAGTCCTTGATCATAGTCCAGTATACCTTTTGTTGAAAATAGCTAAATTCTCCTTGTGTTCCTCCAGTGTGTGTGCTCAAAACCTCTCTGGCTCCTGCACAGTCTTGGCATTGTAAATGGAAAAGGAATAGTGGCTTGGACTGAGCCAGACACTATTCCAGCCAATCAGCAACAAGGGGCGGTTGTACTCCAACTTTGATTGGTAGCACAGAAGGGTGGGCTGTATTTGATTGGCTCAAATATCAACACCCTTTTGCCAGGATAGAGACTGCACCATGGATCACATTGCACTATGTTACATAAATGAACTTGAGGCAGGCTGATATACAGTTAACAAACTTTATTTTACCACTGTGGTACAGACCTGCATCACTGAATGAAAAAAGACACTTAAACCTTTACATTATACACACAGACATGAGCTATTTTCAATAATCTAATTTTAATATTTTATTTATATTTAGAGATACTTCATATTTATTATTAAGAGATGCATTATGTCAAATATCACAATTTTATTAACTTAAAGCTTAAGGATTTTCTCTATTTTTTCATCTAATCTATTACATTTTTCATCTAATGTATATTACAAAATCTAGTTATTAAAAAATAATAATCTTTCTTTTTTTTTATCTCAGTCCAGAATTGAAGTTCCAATATTCAGCAAAATATACTGAAATTTGATTTACAAGCATTAACAGTCCCATCTACTTTAGGCAGGTGGCCCTAAAAAAGTGGCAAACTCTTACTGTATGCAATAACTAATGTCAACAACTGGGGCGGTCACTTCTCTTTGCAAGACCATCAAAGTCTGGCGTCATGTTTGATATTGAGATGTGCAACACAGACGGCACATGTTTATCTGTTAGCCATGATCTGTAGCAGGAATTGTTGGAATTGTTGTGGAGTCCATCCCAGAAAAAGCCACATAAAATGAGCATCCTCTGCGTGCCGCACAAGTTTGCAAACTGGGCTTCCTTTAGTGCACCGTAGAAGTTGTCCAGTGTGGATGTACTGAACTTGCCCTTGTGAACAGGGCTGCACTGCCTGTCACTCAGCTCAAGTTGAGCCTCTAGAGGCGCTTTCTCACTTCAGGAAAGGGGAGAGGTCACTATCTCCAGCTCTCTTTCAATATTTGCAAAATCAAAGAAACACTATGAAATTAAGTTTAGGATGAAGTCTTTGAGTGTAGTGGTATATCTCTCAGTGTGGCACAGTAGCCAGTGTTGGAAAATATGTGATCTGTCGGGAAAACAGGCCCAGCTTGGCTTTGAATGCTTGCACATGGGAATACAGTTTGTGCTCATAGTCATTGGTATACCATACTCTTCCACTGCAACTGCAGATTGAGGTCGTTTAATTAGCCCATTACATCCACCCGAGGGCAAAGTCAATCATCCAATCTGCATCTTGAAACTCTGCAAAATCGCTAGCTTTACCAACAATCACCAGAAACGTGTGTGCATCTATTGGCTCATTTGTGCCTGTGGTCCTGCAAACAGCAGAAGCACACTTGACTTCCTAAACGAATGAAAATAGCGCACACATTCACATAGACAACCATAAACTCAAGAACTACTGAACAGCTGCACCACATGTCCGTCCGTCTGTAAGACTGCAAGCTACTGCTATTCCACCAATTATCTTTTATTTTTCAGTCAGTGTGAACAACGGAACAGTCTCGACGACCTCAAACCAACCTTCCATCCACAAATTGGATATTCCAAGTCATTAGCCTGGCTTTTTCCTAGTCTCTTCTCTAACCCCACAAATACGACTTGTCCTTAAAGGTATCTCTAAATCGTATCTCTAAACCAAACTTTCCTGATTCATGTCTTCCTTTACTATAGATATTTGACATTGTCTGGTGTCTGTGTTCTTCTAGATGATCTGCTCAAGGCTGTTTATCTAATTATCTAATGTAATCTTTTTCACCTCATTTCTTTTCTATCTTTCTTACAATATTCTAAAATGGACTCTACTGGGAATGGAACAACTACTGTCATTAAAATGAACAGTGCATTTG
Source organism: Clupea harengus (assembly GCF_900700415.2). Taxonomy (NCBI): domain Eukaryota; kingdom Metazoa; phylum Chordata; class Actinopteri; order Clupeiformes; family Clupeidae; genus Clupea; species Clupea harengus. Next base: position 30,270,684 of record NC_045159.1, read on the forward strand.
TCCATATGCATCTATGGTCAACTCTCTCAAATTACGACCACTCCTGAGTCTCTTCTGTCCATCACTCCAGATGGAAACATCTGTCTCGCAATGGTTTAGCAATCATTTAGCAAATAAGCTTTGAAAAAAAATAAAGTTATTTCACTAAAGCATCACACTTTCCACTCGCAGCATCTACTGCCTCTCAAAGAGGCCTACCTTCCATCAAATTGCCAAGAAGACGGTTATTTGAAGACTATGCATCCTATATCAGACCTAACCCTCAACTCGTCCTAGAAGCTGAGGTGGCACTGTCTAACTGGTAGAAATGAGGTGAAATACACCTGGGCAATAGAATCAGTTTTTGCCCCCCTTTTGCCGCTCATGTGTTTAAATCAGATGAAATTCTGGACATGGATGGTGCATATGGTCTTCAGTGGTGATTCTCCCTCACACTCAACAGATTGATGATGTTTGCATGTACAATCTCTTTTCTTCTACACTAATTGTATTAGCTCCCCCACACTCAACAGATTGATGATGTTTGCATGTACAATCTCTTTTCTTCCACTCTAATTGTATTAGCTCCCTCACACTCAACAGATTGATGATGTTTGCATGTACAATCTCTTTTCTTCCACACTAATTGTATTAGCTCCCTCACACTCAACAGATTGATGATGTTTGCATGTACAATCTCTTTTCTTCCACACTAATTGTATTAGCTTGCTGGTCTTGCACGCACAATTATTCAATGAAATAGAGAACTTTTATCTAGTACACACATGTTTTAGTAAATATGAAAACTGCAATAATCAGTACTGGGGACAAATCATTATAAAGTATCTTTATTCACTGTATACAGTGAATACAATTTCAATTATTATTAAAACACATAACTATCATGAACAAAAATGTAATGGTTAAAAAAAAATAAAACATATGGTTAGATTAGGGTGTGCTAATGATCCTTTTTAATTGGATTCAGTGGATGGCGACTTCAGGCTGTATGTTTGTAGAAAGCATAGCTTTGAAATAGTGCTTCAGGCCCCACTAACTTACACACACACACACACACACACACACACACACACACACACACACACACACACACACACACACACACACACACACACACACACACACACACACACACACACACACACACACACACACACACACACACACACACACACACACACACACACACACACACACACACACACACACATGATGTCTGCCTAATGGAACACTTAATACAAGAACCAAATCTGCTCATTTGATGGGTATCATGCATTTTAATTGACAACATGAATGCAACAAAATCCACAATTTCATTGACATTCACTGTACTCATGTATATGTGAATCAGACCAAAGTGTACAACTTCATGTGGATTTCTTGCATGTGGAATTATGGGTTGAAAGTGACACTTGAGTGCTGTGTGTATGTGTGTGTGTGTGTGTGTGGGGGGGGGGGGGTATATTGAGTAGGTGGAGTAAGAATTTCAATCAGTGGCTAATGCAGTGGCATCACAGAATTCACCAGGTACAGTGTGTTTTTCTTGAAACTAGTACACAGTTTTGATGACTTTGATGATTATTACAGTGATTCTTACCAGTTATTAATAGTGCTGTGGTGACACCAGCAAATCCAGTTATCTCCAATATCACTGTCCCTGGAACTCATTTCAATGGACACTAAACCCTCAACTGGTTTGCTTTGTTGTTTCCATGGTATAGACCGCAGTGGCTAAGGTGACGCTAGCTAGTTGATATGATGTATGGAATTGTGTTGGCTATGGTAGAGAAGGAGGTTGCTAGGATCACAGGATTTCTCCAAGCGAATCTACATAAAGTCTCTTGACTAGCTAAAAGCTAATGTCCCTCAGCCAATACCAAGTGCCATTGATGAATTCAGAGAGGTACTCAGAGTTGGGGCAGATGGAGGGCAGTCCGTGCCCAGCAGCAGGATGGCGTGGAGAAGGGGCAGATGGAGGGCAGTCCGTGCCCAGCAGCAGGATGGCGTGGAGAAGGGGCAAGTCAAGGACAGTTAGAAGGAAAGGAAGCTGAAATACAGTGGGGCAAATAAGTATTTGACGCCCTGCCGATTTCACAAGTTTGCCTACTTGCAAAGAAATGCGTGATCTATAATTGTAATGGTAGGTCTATTTTAGAATTGAGAGACAGAATATCAACAAAAACATCCAGAAAACTGCATTTTTATAACAGTTACTGTATGAATTGATTTGCATTTGATCGCGGGAAATAAGTATTTGATCCCCTACCAAGCAGCAAGAATTCTGGCTCCCACAGACCAGTTATGTGCCCACGAGGCACACAGATTAGTCCTCATTAGGCCTAACAAGGTACACCTGATCTCAACTGGTGACGTGTATAAAAGAAATCATACTTCACACCTTCAACCTCACCACCATGGGCAAGACCAAAGAGTTGACCAAGGACGTCAGAGATAAGATTGTAGACCTGCACAAGGCTGGAATGGGCTACAAAACCATCGGCAAGCAGCTTGGTGAGAAGCAGACAACTGTTGGTGCGATTATTCGCAAATGGAAGCAACACCAAACAACTGTCAATCACCCTTGGTCTGGGGCTCCACGCAAGATTCCGCCTCGTGCAGTATCGGTGATCATCCGAAAGGTGTAGGATAACCCCAGAAATACATGGAGTGGCCTAGCCAGTCTCCAGACCTTAATCCCATAGACAATCTGTGGATGGAGCTGAAGGTCTCCGGACCTTAATCCCATAGACAATCTGTGGATAGAGCTGAAGCTTTGCGTTGCCAAGCGACAGTCACGCAACCTTAAGGATTTGGAGAGGATCTGCAAAGAGGAGTGGACTAAATTCCTCCTGAGATGCGTGTAAACCTGGTGACCAACTACAAGAAACGTCTGATGTCTGTGCTTGCCAACAAGGGTTACTCCACCAAGTACTAAGTCATGTTTTGCTAGGGGATTAAATACTTATTTCCTGCGATCAAATGCAAATCAATTCATAACTGTTAATTCATAAAATGCAGTTTTCTGGATGTTTTTGTTGATATTCTGTCTCTCACTGTTAAAATAGACCTACCATTACAATTATAGATCACACATTTCTTTGCAAGTGGGCAAACTTGCAAAATCGGCAGGGGGTCAAATACTTATTTGCCCCACTGTATAGGTTAAAAGAATCAAAAGGAGGAAAATGTGTGTAAGAATTGATAAGTGAGGCCGAGGGGGAGAAATAGTGAGAGAGGAATGGTCAACTGTCATAATGTAAAGTATATGAAGTCTGGGTGAGTAGAATAGAGCGTCTAGTGAGCGTCGTTTGGCACTGCCGTCTGCGCAAGCACGGCAATCCAGACTATTCTCATTTGTAGTTCCACGTTGGTGGAACGAACTGCTTAGTACTACCAGAGCAGGGGCGTCCCTCTCTACCTTCAAGAAGCTTTTGAAGACCCAACTCTTCAGAGAGCACCTCCCTTCCTAACTGGCACCTGACTAGCGATTAACTTGCACTTCAGCAGTTACATTCCTGCACTTCTGTTTCCTTTTTTCTAGGTCGTTGTTTTCTAATTCTCATGTAAAGTAGTATTTATTGTTACACCATGCTTTTTATTGCTCTTAGCTTGACTGTTCTCTCCCTTGTACGTCGCTTTGGACAAAAGCGTCTGCTAAATGACAATGTAAATGTGTGTGTGTGTGTGTGTGTGTGTAACTACAAACCCATGCATGCCTGTTTGCAGGGGAGGCTATGCCAGCTGTACCAAGTGGCTTAAAGGTGGGTTCTTTTGATCTAACAAACACTGTGATTGAACGTAGGAAGACCAAGGAAGAGCAGGCAACACGGACCCCTTTGGAATAGGCCTTTGGCTGCCCAGGGTGACAACCTTGCTTAAAATGTGCTACAAACACCCTACAAGATAACTTCAAAAAATGTGTGAATGTTTGATTCAGAAAAAAAGAATGTCAAAGTTGTAGACTTGATTTGTCTTTTCTAAATTATTGGAGACAAATTTCTACTCTCCACACCAAAGTCTTCAGCAAGAATATGTTGTGTTGTTCCTTGAGTCTTACTTACTCGCCGGTTCCTCCCACCCCAGGAGCCGTTTTTAGAGATGCAGCCGAGTCATCTGGCCATAGCAATTTGACCTGTGTCAAAGTCACTGAGGTCTTTACACCTTCCTATTTTTCATGCATCCAGAATGTCATATCAATGTCGCTTCATCTATGTGTGATCATACTATCATATCAATGTGTGTGTGGTCATACTGTATGTCATATCAATGGTCATACTGTATGTCATATCAATGTATGTGTGGTCATATCATATCAATGTCACTTCATCTATGTGTGATCATACTGTCTGTCATATCAATCTATGTGTGGTCATACTGTCTGTCATATCAATGTTTTGGCTCATCACTGTATACATCCTCAGGAGGAGTCGAACCTTTGTCCAAAACGCTCGGGATTTTGAAGAAGCCTTGTGTACAGCATATATATTGTTTAGTATCCAGTATATTTATATAATATATATACAGTTTATACATAGTTTCTCTTGGATCTTAGTGCTTTGAAAAGAAGTGCAATATGAAATATAAATATGATATTTGCATGTGTATATGCAAAAATATATGTATAGCCTGGCTGCAAAACAATTAAGCAATTAAGTTATGTTATGTTTTTAATTATTTTAAAATATCTGTTACACATGTGTAACAGCTTAACTCTACGTGTAACTGTTATTAAGCAGTCCACACAATTATTTACAGATTCTCCGTTACCACCTTTTATGCAAAAAAGGTTTCAATTTCAGGGCAGATTGAGATAGGGCCCCTCTCAGATGTACACAAAGGTAGATGCCATGTGCTATGGCCCCTCTCAAAAATCAAACGTGCATACATTAGAAATACATTAAACAGTTCTCAACTACAATCCCACAGTGCAGTAAATATACCATATTCCAACATTTGTTAATGTACCCCCCAATCATCCAGAAGTCTATCATGGATGATCAAGTATTGTATTTGAAATACAATTGACTAGATTTATAGAAGGGCCAGTTCTTGACCAATTCAATTCCAAATGCAGATCAGACTTGTGTTGTTAGAAGGTGGTTGTGTGCTTGGGTAAAGGACAGGTCAGTTTGGTGGATCTGGCCAATATCTGCTCCACTATGTACAATAGGGTCAGACCCTTTCCTGTATCTGGAAACACTCTGTGTGAATATGTTCTCCCTATGTGTATGTATATGTGATTTATGTATGTATGTCGGTGAGGTGTATAAGTGTATAAGTGTATTTGTGTATGTGTATAAGGTACTGGATTACCTAAATTTCCCTCGGGATTAATAAAGTATCCATCTATCTATCTATCTATCTATCTATCTGAGTTGCTGCTAGGATTATGCTACACTATGCTGGATATCTTTAGTGTACTGTTTTGGAACATGAGGTGGTTGCTTGGTTGTTGCAGGAAATGTACTATGGTGCATCCATGATGCATGCTGTAAGATTTGTGTGTGGATTTTGAAGTGGTTGCTAGGATGTTGCTTGTTTGGTTGCCATGAGGTAGTTACTGCAGTATTGGTCAGTGGTTGCTATGTTACATGAAGTATTGGTTGCTATGTTACATGAAGTATAAATCAATTTAACTCCAAGAGTGTAAAAGAACATTAGCTGGGAGTTATAGGAAATCATCATATGACGAACATAATCAGAAGTTATTAAACACATAAGGTTTACATACTACAATACTTCTTTTAACCCAATCTGCAAATATTTTACAAGAAGCTACTTTAACATGCTAAACGTATTTGTTAACCACATTTAGATTTGTATTGAAATATCTCCCTTTACCACCAAATACGTATTTGCCAAAAACAAAATCAACCTTATTTATGATCAAACCTTTAGATACGGTATATCAAAAATGTTGTGATTATCAATCTATAGCGGCATTTTTCCAACAAACCTTAAACTATCTAAGCTGTGAGGGCTCACCCGTTTTCAGTGTCACATGAGGGGGTACCACTAGATGTAGCTGTATTAGCCTGCCTGTACTACTAGCTGTATTAGCCTACCTGTATCACTAGATGTAGCTGTATTAGCCTGCCTGCCTGTATTACTAGATGTAGCTGTATTAGCCTAACTGCCTGTACCACTAGATGTATTAGCCTGCCTGTATCACCAGATGTAGCTGTATTAGCCTGCCTGTACTACTAGATGTAGCTGTATTAGCCTGCCTGTACTACTAGATGTAGCTGTATTAGCATGCCTGTATTACTAGATGTAGCTGTATTAGCCTGCCTGTATTACTAGATGTAGCTGTATTAGCCTGCCTGTATCACTAGATGTAGCTGTATTAGCCTGCCTGTGCTACTAGATGTAGCCGTATTAGCCTGCCTGTATTACTAGATGTAGCCGTATTAGCCTGCCTGTATTACTAGATGTAGCTGTATTAGCCTGCCTGTATTACTAGATGTAGCTGTATTAGCCTGCCTGTGCTACTAGATGTAGCCGTATTAGCCTGCCTGTATTACTAGATGTAGCCGTATTAGCCTGCCTGTATTACTAGATGTAGCTGTGTTAGCCTGCCTGTATTACTAGATGTAGCTGTGTTAGCCTGTACTACTAGATGTAGCTGTATTAGCCTGCCTGTAATACTAGATGTAGCTGTATTAGCCTGCCTGTGCTACCAGATGTAGCTGTATTAGCCTGCCTGCCTGTTTGTGAATTGAGTTGTCAGGTCAGATTGTTTCATCATAACATAACAGGCTAATAACTTCAGCAAATCATAGGCACATTGAAGGCACATTCCCAAGAGAGATATTTTGTGTAGCCTAGATAGAACAATATGCTTATGTTAAACGTTATGAAATTGTTATGAATGAAAGGCCAACATAAAATCAGTCTCATCTTAACAGTTCACAAAAACATGATAATGGTATTGATCCTGATCTGTCAAGACTGATGCAGGGCCACATATACACATAGAAACACCCAAATAGTATTTCACTTGATTGGATGACAAATCTTCTGAGCCGTATCCATCTATCATTGTTGGTGCTCAATGGGTTCTAAGGGAGGCTGGCAATGAGCAAAGTCCGCTGTGCATGAACTAAAACTAATTTAACAACTTGGCAAAATGATTGAGCTAATTTAATAGCGTGAGCAGGATCCAACGCACAAACATGAGTGAGCGAGCGCAACGCTCCCACGGCATGTGATAGCTTTAGGTCATCTGCAACAAGACTTTGCTCGTGGCTTGTTGCTTTGCTCATAGCCCGTCCATTAAATTAGGACCACATGAAGCAGAACAGATGGTGTAACATAGTTTAGTTTGTTTGAATAAACTGGTGTTTTTTATAACTGATACAATAGTGATATTTTTATGTTTTATATTTTGGTGTGACGACCCAGCTAACCCCGCCCACGGGCAGATGGGAATATTGGTTTTGTCCTTGTCTCTGCTCAGGTGCGCGTGATTGGCTGGAGGATATAAGGGCTACAATTCCAACATGGCGGTCTCTCTCTCCTCCTCGCGGCTTTTGTGCTTCAGTTGTGTTTTGTTTGGTGCTCCTATACTGATCCACACCACACTTTGAGTTATTCCTCTACACTGACTTACACCACACGTAGTTAATGTTTATTGCTTTACTATTCCAGTATTTCTAGTCTGTGTTAAACCCTTATTATTTATTAAATTCCCTTCTTATTATTGAAATCGTGCGTGGTCTCCCCATTTATGTTGCGTACTTTGAGCCGGTACGTCACAGGTCACCACTTCTCAGAAGACTTAGAAGGGCCTGGCTGCACACCACTGGTATTTTCAGACATATTTCTCAACACACAACGTGTGAGCCATGGCCTAACCTACTTAAACTCTGGTTTTATTTCTGGTTTACCTTTTTTGGAAAAAGGGACTCTGCATCAAGTTAAGTGGATGCATATCTCACCAAATGTTTCTATACAACTCTGAAAATGGCTTCTTTTACCTTTTCTCTCCGAAACTCTCCAATATGTTTATTTGCCATAACATTAGTGTAGTTTACCCTCAAAAATCAGCCCAAAAGTAGGGGTGAGAGAGGTGAGTATCTCAGTAATAATGTGAGAGTGGAGTGAGAGAGGAGTGATAGAGGAGTGAGAGAGAGTGAGAGAGGAGTGAGAGAGATAACAGTAATAATGTGAAGGGCACTGGGAGAGTGGAGTGAGAGGAGTGAGAGAGAGTGAGAGATAACAGTAATAATGTGAAGGGCACTGGGAGAGTGGAGTGAGAGAGGAGTGAGAGAGGACTGAGAGGAGTGAGAGGAGTGAGTATCAGTAATAACTAGAAGGGCGCTGGGAGAGTGCAGACCTCTGCATAGGTCCAATGGTGTGCCACGGTCACTAGATGGTTAAAGTTAAAGAAAGTTCAAAGAAAGTCCTGGTGGAACAGCTCCAACATGAAATGGGTTCTTCCTTGGCCCATGGTACACTCCTCCAAGTTTCATGAAAATCAGGCCGTTAGTTTTTGTATAATCCTGCTGACAGACAAACAAACAAAAACAATCTCCTTGGCGGAGGTAACTATTGAAGACCTACATTTAATATCGCCCCCTTGTGGTCTTCAGAAGCTATTATTCCAGATGACATTAAATGGAAGGCCAAGTCAATGGATTGCAGAGCAGACGTATTAGGTCTAATTTAAATGTTGCTTATCATAATACATCGATGCCTCAAAAACATATTGAGAAAATGACGTGCCAATCAGTGATCAATATATCGATCTTATGTGACATTCCTAATGTATACCTATAGTTGTATAAAATTATGAAAGAATGAAAATTAATGGATTTAGTGTGATACCTTTGCTTATTTAGTTCAATCTTTTTAGTTAGGGTTAGGTTATTTGTGCTTCAATGAATGCTAAGTTTTAATTTTGGATTCAAGCTGACATATTTTCAACAATAAGTTTTCAACATTAATGGGTATTGTTTTTGTATTTCTGGTATAAAATATGTTGTGACGTTCATAGGAGTTAAGTTCTCCTAAGTTTGTCTTCTTCTCTGGGGCGCTGGTCAGGAAAAAGACTCAGTATAGCAGGAAAGGACTTGCATAAAGAAAACAAAAAGACACAAGAGTCTTGATTATTATGTATTGTATTGTATGTATGTATGTATGTATTATTTGACATATAAAATGATTTTATATGTTATGTTTTATATGTATGTAATTTTTATACTCACAGGGCACAATAGAGACAGTGAAAATGTGCATTTGGACTTTCAGCAATGCAAGAGAGCAATGCTTCATAGGCCACCTATCTAATGGCATCAAACCAATTCCCAGAAGATGATTGCTTTTTCCATATGATCATCAGGTTACTTTAGTTACATATCTCCAACACATTCTCATACAAAGGCTTGTTTATGGCCTGGTCCGAGCCAATCTGTTTGTTTCCCATTGACAGAGCCAGGACTGTGTGCGATCACAAGACTGGACAGTTAGAGGATCGTAAGGAGATATTCGCCGAATTTGACTCGAATCACAGATTCTACCTTCAACTCACAGACAACAAGTCAAATCCAATTCTTCATTTAAGCCACAAGGGTGTAGTGTTTTGATGTAGAAGATATGATCCAGGTGTCCTTCACTGTGATTCTAAATCACCAGGGTAAATGCCACTGAAAGTAGAATCAGAGACTCAAAGTGTCTTTACGATTAAGTTACCATCGAGTATCTGTATTTTTGCACTTAATGCACTTTTTTCCACTGTCTGTATCATGCCCCATAAATGTAAAAATAAGAAACCACATACAATCAAGAATCTCCTGTAGGTTGGAGTTGGGCATGGATGTGAAAGCAATATATTTAAAAGGATTTGTTCCGGATCACATAAATGAATCCCATGTTAACACAAATTTCATTTCAGACTAAAAAAAAACTGCACTGCAGGTGTGGTTGATTTAATGACTTATATGTTGAAACATGAGGAAGATGATCTAATACCCTTCAGACACCTTCCACGGGGAGTGCCACTCCTATTGAACCGCTACGCACAGGTGCTCAGGTGCTCAGGAGCTCAGGTCACACGGCTGCTGGGCTGCATATTTGGGAGCGGTGCTGATTGCTATTGAGTTTATGTTTGGTGTTTTTGTTGCTCAATTTTTGTATTGAATTTTTGCCTGAAGACCAGTCCAAGCCTTTAGTGATTAATGAGGTTTCAAAGGGTGTATGCCAGTCTTTAGTGATTAATGAGGTTTCAAAGGGTGTATGCCAGTCTTTAGTGATTAACGAGGTTTCAAAGGGTGTATGCCAGTCTTTAGTGATTAACGAGGTTTCAAAGGGTGTATGCCAGTCTTTAGTGATTAATGAGGTTTCAAAGGGTGTATGCCAGTCTTTAGTGATTAATGAGGTTTCAAAGGGTGTATGCCAGCCTATATGAAATGGTGCTGTTATGGGCTCTTAAAGCTCTGTCATATGGTGCTGTTATGGGCTCTTAAAGCTCTGTCATATAGTGCTGTTATGGGCTCTTAAAGCTCTGTCATATAGTGCTGTTATGGGCTCTTAAAGCTCTGTCATATGGTGCTGTTATGGGCTCTTAAAGCTGTGTCATATGGTGCTGTTATGGGCTCTTAAAGCTCTGTCATATGGTGCTGTTATGGGCTCTTAAAGCTCTGTCATATGGTGCTGTTATGGGCTCTTAAAGCTCTGTCATATGGTGCTGTTATGGGCCCTTAAAGCTCTGTCATATGGTGCTGTTATGGGCTCTTAAAGCTGTGTCATATGGTGCTGTTATGGGCTCTTAAAGCTGTGTCATATGGTGCTGTTATGGGCCCTTAAAGCTGTGTCATATAGGTGCTGTTATGTGCTCTTAAAGCTGTGTCATATAGTGGATGGTGCTGTTATGGGCTCTTAAAGCTGTGTCATATAGTGAAATGGTGCTGTTATGGGCCCTTAAAGCTCTCATATAGGGGAAGAGCGCATCATTCATCTCCCCTCAGAGCCCATAGTACCCTGGTTACTTCACAGTATATAGCATACACGACTTTGGATTTACCCCTTAAGTGTGTTACGTTGCAAGAATTAACTTTCTTTCAGTTTTGGAAGTAACTTCTCAACATCTCATTCAAAGGAAATCCTGCAATTGGGTCCCAATACAATCACACCCAGAAGCTCTTAACTGCCTGAAGATGTTTTGAGGTATGCAGCGTTGCTTCATTAATGTTTTCTAATGAATGCATACATCTGTAATCCTCACAGTAGATCTTGTGACATTTCCAAGGAATTACAGTAAACCTAACCATTGACATATGTGCAAATACATGTAATTGTGTGGATTGGTAAGAAGGTCCATGAAGATTTGCCCGTATAATAGCATGCTCAAGCACACAGAACCTTTGGTGTGTCAGAAATACACACGTATACATATATATGAATGGACACATATATATGAATGTACACATATATATATCAATGTACTCTGTGCATTTCACTCATCATTTAGTGTCAAGTATACATATACAAGTGTGTGTATGTGTGTGTGTCTTTTGACAGCACTAATACTGTACTTGTGTGTTTCCATTCTCTCAGAAGCCAGTGATATGGCAGTAGGCTTCCAGACTGGCGAAGAGAATGTACAGGAGCCACAGGCCGAAGAAAAGAAGAGTCGTGCAGATCCTCGAAACGCGTGAACCCCCGAGTTCTCCTCCGATAGACGGTTTTCGCCGGAACATGAGCACGGCCATACAGACGAAGGCGAAGATGGTGTAGAGGGTGACGGAGAAGGCTAACGAGCCGGGATCCACACGGAACACCTCTCCTTTGACTTCCCAGTAGATGGCTGCCACTGACCAGGCCACGCCGATGCCCAGGAACACATTCACGGCATTGCTGCCCGTTACATTTCCCACACACGCGTCAGCATATTTGTCCTGTACAGCAGCCACTTTACTAGCAAAGGTATCTAAGGAGTGAAACAGTGGAGAGACAAAGCAAATCAACGAAAAGTTACTATTTACATTTAGTCATTTAGCAGACGCTTTTGTCCAAAGCGACGTACAAGGGAGAGAATAGTCAAGCTACGGAGCAATAGAACCTGGTGTAACAATAAATAAATACTACTTTACATAAGAAATATAACAAAATGAAATAAAAAGAAAAAAGAAGTGCAGAAATGTAACTGCTGTAATTGCTGTAATTGCTGTAAGTTACGCACTAGTCTATTACATTATAGCCATTGGAACGAACCTACAGACCTGTTGTTGCAAAACAATGCAATAACTACCAACCTCACACTATTGCATACATGCAGTTAGTTGGTTGACACTGTTTTAGAAAACGAACTAGAGATGACTAGAAGAGGCTTGCACCGAGGCGGCGTACCCACCTGGTATGGAGGTGCCTAGGGCCACAAACACCACAGCAGTGACTGTGTCCCGTAGGCCCACGGTGCAGCCGAAGTGAGAGGCAAGGTCTCCAATGACAGCCGTAAGAAGACCTATCATACAGATGGAGACCACGAAGCAGGCCCAGCCATTGCAGTACTCGGAAGGGGGCACAAAGGCAAAGAGAATCTTCCAGAACACTGTAAACACGTGCATGCAGTAGTCACAGCCGGACGGGCGCTGCTGCTCTCCTTCGTCGTCCTCTTCGCCATCACCTGTAAACACACACGGGCACCGCTTTCAAAAATTCAGTCCAGTAAATGTGGTTCTGTCTCTGTAACGAGATTCAATTCATATATTTACCATTTACTTTTTGAAAATACATTTCAAATCTAAGTAGAATCACAATAAATGGGACTCAAATGGACGGTGACAATTATCAATTATGGTTAAGTAACACAAACTACTACTTTAGATCCACAGAGGGGGACAAAGGGTCAGTTGTCCTGAGCCTGATCAGGGCTGCAGTGTCCCAAATGCTGCATGTTTGCAACAGTCTGGTGCCCATCCAGTCTGGTGCCACTGGGGTGACTTCAACACGTGCCCATCCAGTCTGGTGCCACTGGGGTTACTTCAACAGGTGCCCACCCAGTCTGGTGCCACTGGGGTTACTTCAACACGTGCCCATCCAGTCTGGTGCCACTGGGGTGACTTCAACACGTGCCCACCCAGTCTGGTGCCACTGGGGTGACTTCAACAGTTGCCCATCCAGTCTGGTGCCACTGGGGTGACTTTGGTGCTTTGATGACATGGTACCAGTTGCAATGGTTCATTCAATTACATAGAATTACTAATATAATACACATGGAAAACACATCCATATCACAAAATAATACGTTCCAAATAGATACTGTTCTTAGAACGGTACCATGTAACGACAGGGTGAAAGAATGGATGACGCATTAGCTGGTGGTGGGATTGTTGTATAAGACCAGTGACACTCATGTTCCTGGGGCCAAATCATAGGCCATAATCACAGGGATATCCTTTACCAACCCTCCTCTCACTCCTCTCTTAACTCCTTGCTTAAATCATCCACGGCTTCTCAATGCCCTTCAGAAACCCATGCAGGAATGGAATATTTTGTTATGTTGCTTGTATGTAAATTCCAATTATGTTTGGAAAATCATTTTGGCATTTAAGTAAATAAAAAATTCCTCTGTACATGAGACATACAGTATATTATACACAATGTATGGTTTCCCCCCTTAAATGATCCCACTAGAGAGCTCACCTGCACGAACAGTTACTGCCTCAATAAACTGCTCCTTCCAGGAGTGGGTTCCGATCACTACAGCCATGTTGGTGTCCTTCAGCAGTTGATCCACTGTGGTCTGAGCACAAGAACACAGAACACAGAGCTCAGCACTTGATATTCACACATGAAATATCAATTTCAATGGATTTTTTTTAACATATGAGACATTGTGGCAGAATATATTACTACAAAATGTATTCAGCTCACTTCTATGCACATAGGAATCACATAAGACTTGCCTACAGAGTGCTTGATGGTTCTGCTCCCACCTACCTAAATGCTCTTGTAAGGGCAAATGTCACACCCAGGACGCTGCGCTCGTCTAGTGAGCGTCGTTTGGCACTGCCGTCTGTGCAAGCACGGCAATCCAGACTATTCTCATTTGTAGTTCCACGTTGGTGGAACGAACTGCCTAGTACTACCAGAGCAGGGGCGTCCCTCTCTACCTTCAAGAAGCTTTTGAAGACCCAACTCTTCAGAGAGCACCTCCCTTCCTAACTGGCACCTTGACTAGCGCTTAACTTGCACTTCAGCAGTTACATTCCTGCACTTATTTTTCCTTTCTAGGTCGTTTTTCTAATTCTTATGTAAAGTAGTATTTATTGTTACACCATGTTCTTTATTGCTCTTAGCTTGACTGTTCTCTCCATTGTACGTCGCTTTGGACAAAAGCGTCTGCTAAATGACTAAATGTAAATGTAAATGTAAATATAGTACTACAAAAAGGATTCAGCTCACTTCTATGCACATAGGAATCACATAAGACTTACCATGCATGTGAAGCTCAACTTCAACATTTACTAAAAATGTAACTACTAAAGTTATTCGACATGCTATTATATCTATATGCTCTTGAAAATAAAATAATCCCACTGAGTTTGTTTGACAATACATATATGGGAGTAATTCAATAATTACACTTTTGTAATTGCATAGTTACACCTCACGTACATACATTACGTACCATCTTCAAATTCAAACATTCACTTCCACCGCCTCTGAAAGCTAGAAATAAATCAAGGAAGCTCTGAGCCAGAACACCTCTGTGGTGACCAATGACAAGGAAGCTCTGAGCCAGCACACCTCTGTGGTGACCAATGACAAGGAAGCTCTGAGCCAGCACACCTCCGTGGTGACCAATGACAAGGAAGCTCTGAGCCAGCACACCTCTGTGGTGACCAATGACAAGGAAGCTCTGAGCCAGCACATCTCCGTGGTGACCAATGATTTGGGGTAAAAGTTTCCTTTAGCTGGCTAGTTCGTTAGCATAGCAACTAGGCAACCATAAAAACCAAGTAACACCGTTTGCTGCATAACGCAAAGGTTACATTTCTCAAAATCAGGCACAGCATCAAGCCGGACGCGTATTTATCCTCCTTTTTGGAGTTGCACTGGGCCTTTCAAATATTGAGACACTTCAGTGTGGAGTTCCTCAGGGAAGCTGCCTTGCCCCTTCTCTATTCTATTTTTGTAAATGACATGCCATATGTATTGAAAATGCAGGAATGGGGATTTATGCGGTTGACACAACTATGTATGTATCGTCAGAGAGCTTATTCAGAGAGATTATTTCTTTTAGGCGTGCCAGAGTTTCAAACCACTGTCATAAGTGATCATACACCAACCTTCAACTCAGTGGATTCTTCTATGATGACCTTGAGACGGCTGTGCTCTCCCAGAACAGGCTTCCCCATCTCAGCTATCCGCCTGGCTTCCTCCTCCTCTGGGCTAGGTGCATCTGTAAAGAGAGAAAAAAATGTCTCAATATTATTTGTAAATGCACGTGCCATTGTCAACAAATATTCAATGATTTACAAATGCGTTTTGCTACCCACAAATACAAGATTCCTTACTTGTGACTTCTCATTTAAAAATAAATGTTTCTCATTAAAATAAATGCACTAGGATTTGTACAAGTTAATGTCTATTTGTAAATATATTCTTGGAATGGAAACAAAGGCATGTTTTATTCAGGCAGTCGTGTATGTAGCAGCCGGAGCTACGAGTGCACACAGCCGGAGCTACGAGTGCGTGCAGGAAGGCAGTGGTGTATGTAGCAGCCGGAGCTACGAGTGCGTGCAGGAAGGCAGTGGTGTATGTAGCAGCCGGAGCTACGAGTGCGTGCAGGAAGGCAGTGGTGTATGTAGCAGCCGGAGCTACGAGTGCGTGCAGGAAGGCAGAGGTGTATGTAGCAGCCGGAGCTACGAGTGCATGCAGGAAGGCAGTGGTGTATGTAGCAGCCGGAGCTACGAGTGCGTGCAGGAAGGCAGTGGTGTATGTAGCAGCCGGAGCTACGAGTGCGTGCAGGAAGGCAGTGGTGTATGTAGCAGCCGGAGCTACGAGTGCGTGCAGGAAGGCAGTGGTGTATGTAGCAGCCGGAGCTACGAGTGCGTGCAGGAAGGCAGTGGTGTATGTAGCAGCCGGAGCTACGAGTGCGTGCAGGAAGGCAATGACACAGCAAGCAAACAAACTTCCAAAGATGCAGCTGATTCAACAACCCGGGTGTTCATCTAATATTTGTAAAGCTATGCCGATAATACTGCTGCGCTTACTTAACCGTCTAACACAACTATCTGACTGACAGCTAAGATGCAGGATCATTCGTTCACTGCAGAAAGGCTAGTGGGAGCTGAAATGGATATTGCTACCTGAGTTTCTGGTAGGCATGAATGTAAAGCATTTAAGAATATTGATTTAGCTTTTCTTAGGACACTTTACCACACTACACTACACTATTGAACCAGAACCTGCAGAGCTCTGGTAACTCACATTAGCCAGTTCTTTGTTTGCAGTTTGCCACAGACATGCGTGGTGCAGCCAGGGAAGGAGTAGGCATTAGACACAGGGGAATGCCATTCCCACAATTCTTTGAGAATGATTTTACTTTTATTGAAAGTTTTTTTTTACAATGTTATTGCCAATGGAAACAAGTGCACACATCAAGCAAACCTCTTCAATAATGTCTTCTTTGTCCCATTTCCCCTCAAGAAAGATGTTACAGGACGTCATTCTACTAGCCTGCGCATGTGTATACAAATATTAAAAACGAACAATAGGCTATTGCTGCAGCTCGTCGTTAACATGAAGGTAGGGTTAAAATGGCAAGTTGCCAGAATAATTTTTTTTCCGTAAAGATAACGTCAAATGTCATGTCATGTTTCCGAAAAATGTCAAAGTCTTTATGAATACTCGTTAGAGCCAATCATGTTATCAGAGACCATGTCTTTCTCATACTCTTCCTCAGGTATGTCTTCAAGCATGTCAAGCAGCTGAATGACCTTTCTGCCGAAGCAGTCGAGACAGGCATCATCAATAGAGCTTTAATTATATGCAAGTTTGGGTACATTTCGGGTTCGATTCCCGACTCCGGCCCTGACAGAATGACGCAGACAACACTGGACCTAGCATAGTTGGAGAAGGTTACGGCAGCCCTGAACATCCTAGCACCCATGATGCAACAACACAGTCAGGCCCTGGTCTCCCAGCAGGAGAATCTGGTTCGCCAGGACCAAGGGGCGGCTGCTGCGTTCTACAGGACCTTTCTTCTTCTCCACCCCCTGCCCCATAACAACCTCCACAGGCACCTGAGCACCCAGCCGCTCCTCTTCATCCTCCTGTGGAGCCTCGGCACCTGAGCACCCAGCCGCTCCTCTTCATCCTCCTGTGTAGCCTCGCCACCTGAGCACCCAGCCGCTTCTCTTCATCCTCCTGTGGAGCCTCGGCTTCCGTCTCCTCAACGTTACAAGGGCAATCCAGGTGTGTGTCATGGTTTCCTCACCCAGTGCGACCTGACATTCGAGCTTCAACCCACCACCTTTCCCTCCGACCGATAACGGAGTGCCTTTGTGATTACCCTGCTCTCAGGCAAGGCCCCTGCATGGGCACCCCCCATCTGGCAGAGGCAGGGCCCTGAATGCTCTAGTTTTGGAAGTTTTCGAACAGACATGCTGCAGACTTTTGACCAGGCTGCTGCCGGCCCAGACGCAGCAAAACAGTGGATGTCCCTCCGCCAGGACAGGGGGAGCGTGGCAGACTATGCCCTTTGCCTTCTGCACTCTCGTGGCGGAGAGCAGGTGGAATGATGCCATTGCCTTCTGCACTCTCGTGGCGGAGAGCAGGTGGAGTGAGAGGGCTCTAGTCTCAGCCTTTCACCATGGATTATCAGAATCTTTGAAGGACAGGTTTGCCTCGCTTGGGGGTCCCAGCGAGATGGAGCCCCTAATTGCCCATTCTATCCGTTTGAGGAAGCGCCGTCGGGATCAGGTTTGCTTCCAGAGGTCACACGAGGCACACCCTTGGAGCTCCACTTCCCAATCGTTCGAGGACCCTGAACCCATGCAGATGCGGCTGTCAACCAGGGAGAGGGATCGCCGAATGCGGGACAGGTGCTGCCTTTACTGTGGAGAGATGGGCCACTTCCGAATATCTTGCCCTGAGCTCTCGGGAAAAGAGCGGATCTGTCCAAACAGGGGACGGGCACAACATTGTCTCCCGAGTCTCCCAACCAAGCTGTGTATGTCCCCGTCACCATCTCCTGGGGGAAGCACAAATATTCTTGCCAGGCTCTGATTGACTCCGGGGCGGCTGGCAATTTCGTCGACAGCAACCTCGCGCGGCGGCTAAAGATTCCCCGGGTCGCTCTCAAAACTCTGCTAGCAGTGACCGCCCTCGACGGTCGAGCTCTGGGGAATGGCTAGGTGATTCGTGTGCGGTTGCAATCAGGGGACCACAGCAAAGAGATTTCTTTGAACTTGATCTGTTCTGCAGAGTTCCCAGTAGTTCTGGGATTCCCCTGGTTCAACCGCCACAACCCCCACATCGACTGGGTGACTGGCCGTATCGACTGGGTGGGGCCCTACCTGCAACGCCATCTGCCTCTTCTCGGATCCTCCTTTTTCACCTCCCGAGCCTCCTGACACCTCTGAGTTATCCCAAGTGCCTGCAGAGTATTTGGACCTTAAGAAGGTGTTCAACAAGAGTTGGGCCGCAACTCTCCCACCTCACCGGCCGTACGATTGTTCTATTTAGTTAAACCCAGGTACTAGCCCTCCTCGTGGGCGAATTTTCTCTCTTTTTTTCCGACCAGAGAGGAAGGCGATGGATGCCTACATTAGGGACTCCCTGGCTTCAGGCTTCATTTGTCCATCCACATCCCGAGCTGAAGCAGGATATTTTTTTGTCAGCAAGATGGATGGCACCCTGAGGCCCTGCATCGACTATCGAGGCTTGAACAAAAAAAACATCCGTAACCTTTATCCTCTGCCTTTCATGTCCTCTGCCTTCAACCTACTCCAGGGGGCAACCATCTTCACCAAGTTGGATCTACGTAACGCCTACCACTTGGTACGCATTCGGGAAGGAGACGATCGGAAGACTGCCTTTAACACACCCTCAGGGCATTAGAAGTTGGCCTTCCGAATGCCCCGGCAGTTTTGCAGGCCCCTCATTCATGACTCTCTGCGGGATATGATCAATTGCTTTGTTTTTGTTTACTTGTTTTGTTTACTTTACGTGCGGAAGGTTCTCCAGAGGCTTAAGAACCACCTGTTCGTTAAACCCCAGAAGTGTGAGTTTCATGTGGCAGAGGTCTCCTTTCGGGGCTTCATTCTCAGGGAGGCCCAGGTTCAGATGGCTAGCTCTGCAGCGCACCTCTGAGATCAACCAGGTCCCAGGCTAACCGGCGTCGGAGACCTGTTCCTTCTTTTCGTCCGGAGCAGAGGGTATGGTTGTCCTCACGGGATATCCCCTTACGGGTGGAATCCGGCAAGTTTGCCCTCTCCCGGTTCATCGGCCCATTCAAGGTGGTTCGTAGAATCAACCCCGTCACCTACCAGCTCCAGCTGTCGCGCTCCCTGAGGATTAATCACACCTCTCATGTGTCTCTACTGCGACCCCTCCTCTCATCACCCCTGGTTCCTGCTTCCATAGTTCCCCCAGCCCCTCGTATCATCGGAGGTCAACCAGCCTTCACGGTTCGCAGGTGGCTGGACTCGCGCCGGGTTCTGTGCAGAGTACAGTACCTGGTGGACTGGGATGGTTACAGCTCGGAGGAACGTTCGTGGGTCCCAGCCCGGGACATCTTGGATAAGACCCTCATCAAAGA
Source organism: Clupea harengus (assembly GCF_900700415.2). Classification (NCBI taxonomy): domain Eukaryota; kingdom Metazoa; phylum Chordata; class Actinopteri; order Clupeiformes; family Clupeidae; genus Clupea; species Clupea harengus. The sequence continues at coordinate 30,290,455 of NC_045159.1, forward strand.
GTTCCTTCAGAGACATCCTGATTGCCAAGGGAACGTCAGGAGACGCCCCTAAGAAAGGGGGTCCTGTCATGATTTGGGACATTGAGGCTTATAAACCTGTCAGGATCATCTTTAGAAGCGTCTTGGGAAGTTCACTGATGTCTTGCTAGAGGTCGCTGCATCGGTGGTCGGTGCACATTTGTGTGTAGATCACACAAATGCAAGAATAATGTCTCAACATTAAATCAGTGGAAGCTGGAATGAATGCGTCTGGTGGTTGATCCACAAATGTAAATTCAACACCACACACAGAATTTCAAAGGCAAATGCACATACAAAACATGAAGTATATTTACAAATTATAAAGTATATATTTATATGGATTTAAATCCCTCACTCTCGCTTATAGGACAACCATCAGATCAGCACCAGCTTATTTAAATGCAATAATTCAGCTCTATTCACCCTCTCAACCACTTCGCTCCTCTGAGCGTCTGTTGTGTTTGCCCTCTCTGAGTGTCTGTTGTGTTTGCCCTCTCTGAGTGTCTGTTGTGTTTGCCCTCTCTCAGTGTCTGTTGTGTTTGTGTTTGCCCTCTCTCAGCGTCTGTTGTGTTTGCCCTCTCTCAGTGTCTGTTGTGTTTGCCCTCTCTCAGTGTCTGTTGTGCTTGCCCTCTCTGAGTGTCTGTTGTGTTTGCCCTCTCTCAGTGTCTGTTGTGTTTGTGTTTGCCCTCTCTCAGTGTCTGTTGTGTTTGCCCTCTCTCAGCGTCTGTACCTCACCCCACCCCACCTATCCAATTGGCCTGATTCAGCTCTTCAGTCCTCTGATGAGTGTCTGTTGTGTTTGCCCTCTCTGAGCAGCTAGACATCACAGTCAAGACTCTTTTCATTCGTGGCACCTCACCTACCTAGTGCTGTCCGTGTCTGTTCCAGTGACAGCCTGGGTACATTTTAAAAGTGTTTAAAAACGTACCTTTTTTAAAATGATCTGTCTTATTACTTATTATGTTTAAGGCATACTTTATAAATATATATGTCATAGTTTTGGTATTTGTAATAATTATAATAATTATTAGATTGTTTTTGAGTTTTGTAAAATGCTTTGGACAAAAGTGTCTGCTAAATACCATAACCATAACTATAACCATATATTTCCAAACAGACATTCATTTTTAAAAAGCATATTACATTTATCGAAATGAGAACTTACAAGTCACAAGTAAGGTGTTTTGTGCTTGTGGATGGTAAACCAAATTTGTAAAATGTTGAATATTTGTGGATCATGGCATTTACAACAGTATTATAGACATTTTTCTTTGGGAAAACGAAAGACTATAACCACAACAAAATCAAAAACATTATTTTATGTTACAAAACATGCAATTGTATACCGTGTATAACAGTGCTGCAATGGCCACATGCATACAAATTTGTGTTGGATCTTGTTAATCAACACCTCTGTGGTAGTCACAGCTGGTATGAATTAAAAAACAAAGCAGTCAGTTGACCATTTGTCATCCGTGGTACAAATTCTTGATGTTGAAATAAGTGTTAAACACCAGGGCTCGTATTCACAAAGCATTTTATAAATCACCACTAAGAGTGCTCCTACGTTGCACTAAAAGTTTCTAACTAAAACTTTTCTCTTAAATCCTATTCACAAAGCTGCCGAGACCAAGTTTTACTCAGGAAAAGCGAGAACTCCTAAGCTAAGAGAAAGACTCTAATGCTATGGAGAAGTGAGAACTCCTAAGCTAAGAGAAAGACTCTAATGCTATGGAGAAGGGAGACCTTCTAAGCTAAGAGAAAGACTCTAATGCTATGTCTGACGTCAAGTGTCATGCGCCAGCTTGCTTGCAATGACCTTTGTGATTGGTTGATGAGTGACAGATTTGTGCCGGTGAGTACACACGTGCTTCATAGCCTACTGAAAAGCACGATAAATAAATAGATAAATAAATAACTAAATATTTCACATAGGCTATAAATTAAATAATAATGGAAAAGGCTGCCTACACAGAGTATCTTCGCAGTTTTCAAAATGCATCTGTATCATGACACATTTGTAGTGTTTATTTGTACATTAAGTTTCATTTTGGCACTGAGTGGGATATTTTGGTTGGCTGATGACATACTGCATCCCTATCAAGCTCTATAATTATTCAGTGATTCAGAGGGTATGTTTTCAGTGATTCTGCATTTGCATAAAAAAACATTGTAACGTGGAATCCTTTTCCGATTGTTCGGGAGTAGTCTTTAGTGAGTTTGGAATCCTCTCAACTACGCCTTAGTTCTCCCAGACTTACGTGCTACTTTTAGCGCTGGGGACTTTGGGAAATATTCTTCTCAGTTTCTCTCTGGGGGAGATTTCCTCTATGACAGCTGTGGCAATTCTGGCGGTTATACTGATTTTTAGTTTTTTTGTTGGATTTAACTTAAGATGTTGTAAATAAATGACTTTTCGTAGTTGACCACTAGCATTTTTGTCAGTCTTTGAGCTGGGATGTGACGGATGTGACATTAGCCTTAAGATGCTTTGTGAATATGGGCCCATATCTGTGATGTCACAATGAACAGAATGACAAATCAAGAAGTACATAACATGCGGGACATAACATTGTTTCATAAAATGGATTCCTTACAAGGTGAAACATAGAACAACACTAAAAGGTTGCAGAAGAGGACACTGAAGTAGGCAGACCACAAGGATAGGTATTATGAGAAGACGAGAAGATTCAAATCAGTGCCACAATTCTTACCCTGATTAAGCAGTAGATCTGTAGACAAAGTATGTAGATTTAAAAAAATCAGACGTGATTTGACAGTGTGACATTTATAGAAGTGTAGTGATTCAAAGAACACGTTATTGACAATTATTGGGAGAGAGAAATCTTTTCATTCTTCAGGATGGTCAAGATTATCAAAATTGTCTGTATTTCAATAAAAGACTGAACCTGGTTTATTCAATGATTGTAGACCATCGTTCAAACTGGATCACTAAAACAGTTTGACAGTCTTTTCTGTATCAGTTACATGATTTTTGACATGTTGAGGGAGATTGAATCATAAAAATCAACGTGACACGTAATTCTTGTATTATATAAACTCACATTCCCTCTCCCTCTCTCAGACACACATACGCATGCACCCACACACATGTGCATACACACACACACACACACATGTGCATACACACACACACACACACACACATGTGCATACACACACACACATGTGCATACACACGCACGCACACACACACATCGAAACTGACCTGAAATTCCTCTTTTCAGCCATTTTGGCTCTTCGAGGATGATGTAGAAATTCTCTCTTTTTTCATGCTCCTCAATATTAATAATGCGTACCTTTAGTATTGCACTGTGAAGAGAGGAGCTAGGGTCAGAGGTGTGAAATGAACACACACACACCGTACCACCACAACAGTCAACATGCTTTCAATGGTGAGAGGTGTGAAATGAACACACACACCGTACCACCACAACAGTCAACATGCTTTCAATGGTGAGAGGTGTGAAATGAACACACACACACCGTACCACCACAACAGTGAACATGCTTTCAATGGGGACTATGCATTTGACTCGATAGAAATTTCAGCCTGGCAATTATTTAATACTTGATCGATATCTGAAATGTAAAGCCAAAAAAGCAACATAAATGCCAGAATTTGTTCCGTGTTCTTTCTAATGAGACCTGCTTGAAGTTCATCATTCCATATACAGTCATCTGAGAATAAGAAACTCTTACTATAGATAAGAATGACAATCTAAACCTTTCGGTGTCATAACTCTGCAGATAAATACACTTTTTTTGCCCTGGTCATGGGGTGGATGGATGGTGGCAATTATAATGATCATGCCCTTCAACTTGCAAGGTAGGTCATCTATAAAACATATATCAAAGAGGTACTATTCCAAAAGCATTTTAATTATATGAAATTCTGCAAGAACCTTTACAACATAGTGGAAAAGTTTTGAGAATGAATAGTAGTTGACTATTCAAGACATTTCAACTGGACACCTCTTTAAAAGGGTGGTGGTAATTGATATTTCATTACGAGATTAAAATGATGTAGCTTATTTATATTTTGGATTAACTGCAGTGTATAATTGATACGTACAATTTATATAAAACTTTCTTGATTGAACGTGAAGGTTCAATGCATAATGACATTGACCTGACATTTCTAATCAATTATTCTTGTCACAGATGATAACTGTGTAGTAGCTCCTAATATTAATACATTTTGTGTGGTGTTTTGATTTGTTTGCACTGCATAAAGAGACCTTCATTATTACAGGAATCTTATGGCCCTGTTTTGACAGTGAAAACGGCTGGAAGAAACGGCAGCACATAGTTGCACAAAGCAGCACACACTTGTGTTACGTCCTACTCCGAGCCACCAGGGGGCGTAACATTGCACAAAACAGCACACACTTGTGTAAGTGGTAAATACATTAAGCACGCAAGCCAGGATGAAGGTTTAGTTAAAGCTGACCAATAGTATTGTCAAGCAATCCCTTTAAACGGAATGCATCAGACGAGATTACAATGTCGAATGATCTTTGGTCTATTGTACAATATGTGTTACATTGATGTAGTTGGCTAGACTAAACAGCTAGCCTACCACATAACCTGCGTACGGTAGGGATACATGCCAGTGAAGTGAAGTGCTTGCTTCGCTTTGAGTGGGCGTGTTGTGGCGCGTGGAAATAGCATAACAAACTGGACTAGCGAGCTAGTTATCAAGCAAACCCGCTAGCTAGTAGGCTATCTAGTCACTTGTCACTTGGGAGCTGTCATTCTGTTAAAGTAAGCACAGGATTAAATATCTAACATAGCAGGAACAACAACAACCCCTTACAAGGCCATCCAAGCTTTTCGTTTTAGCAAATTAAACGACCGAACAACGCCATAGTCCTGCAATTTTCACCAAACAATTTTGCAAAACACCAAACAATCTGATTGGCCGCTGCTGGCGAAATTCGCTCCTCATTTGCATAGGATCAAACTTTCCCCAACTTTTCAATCAGTGTTGATGTTGACACTAATGGCCGCCTAGTCATCTTTCATTTATATGAATGTTTTCATGCTATATGTAGCCTGTAGCTTCCGCCATCTTGGGCAGAATTTTTTTGTTAGTCCTGTCCCTCTAGAGAATTAGCCTGGGAACCAGCCGAACTTAGCCCCGCCCACAACATTTGAGGTCGGGAAGTTCAGTCTGGCATTGCTCCGTTGGGGAGAAACTATCTCCGAACAGAAAATTGTTCGGACCAATCAAATTGTCAGGGCGGGCTTTATACGATGATGGACAGATGATCAACAGTAACGTAATCAACCACGTCACCAAAGAGTGCTTGGTTTGAATTCGTTTTCAACAAACATGGCTGCCGCTGGAGAGCTGAGATGTGTAGATTCAAGTCTGTTTTAGAAGGCAGCGCATTCATTTTGAACAAGGAACAGAGAAACACGATCAAGGCATTTGTCGATCGAAAAGATGTTTTTGCTGTCCTTCCTACGGGATTCGGTAAAAGTTTAATTTATCAGCTGGCCCTGGTCACATACTACGTTGCTCTGATTGGTTGAAGGTCTATCCAATTGAGCGAAGAGGCATTTTTTTTCCTGGTTCGGTTGAAACACTCCCCATAATTACAGCCCAATGGAGCAGTATCAGACTCATATTCTGACTAGAATTATGAGTATGACAATGTCAGGCTACTAGAGAATATCACCCATCACAAACTTCACACAGGTATCATTTGCACGAGGGGGAGCTGCAGGGTATGGCAAGTGCCTCTGACACCTTGCACATCACTCGGATTAGGACCGGTCTCAAGCACCATCAATTTATAACTAATAATGATCATCTCAGCAGGAGGGCTTTTTTGAAACTTGACAGTAACCAGATATGGCTGTACTGGGACTTTCATACAACAACTTAGTTGGTCTGTTGAAACATTTTCAGAACACTAAATACTGTGAGAAGACTTTATAGACAGCCAATGCAATAATGTAATATATATTTAAAAGCACAGATACTACATACATTGCACTGTTAAAAAGGGAGGAGAATGTGGAGGTAAAATACTGTAAAGATTGCACAAGAGTCTTTTTGGAGAAAAGACAGACATTTTAAATTGCATCCTGATAATGCTTGCCTTAACATCAGGGACAGCACTAATCTCAAGGAAAAAGACAAACACGTTAGCATTGTATCCAAGGAACACTGAACACATTCTTTCCTGCACATAAAAACAAAACCGATGACTCCTGACGTTCACTGTATTGACTGTTGCACTTTTCCTTTTGTGGACAAAAGCCTGGATGGACTTCTCATTGTATAGACAAATGTAATTCTGTCCAAGTAATCAGGTCATTGAATGTTAAGTTATGCTTGTACACATAACAGTTCTGCTATGTAGAGTATGATGTACAGGAAAGGTACATGTCTTTGAAGGAATTCTGTCCACGAAAGTAAAGACTGTTTGCACTTTCATAAACAAAATAAATAATTTCCATCCGCTATATTACTGAAAGTATGATGTACATGAAACATCTTTGGTGCGATACAGTCTGTAGGTCGGTATGTTACAGAATGTGTTCTGTCCACATAAAGCAAAGGCAGCTTGAAATTTCGTAGACTTGCAATGCATGGACCTTAGTCCTTTCAGTAATATGGACATAATTCCTTTTGTACTTGTCCTTTTGTGCAAAGCGCATGTCTATGAAAGTTCAGGCAGCATTGACTTTCGTGGAAAAGAACTCCTCCTGTATCTTGCAGACTTTCCTGCATGTCATACTTTCTGGAATATAGCAGAATTGATATGTGGACAATATATGTTGTATATATATATACTTGTGGACGATATTACGCGTACAGAATAACGTTTGTCGATAAAATTGTGTTTATTTTGTCGGCAAAGTGAGAAGTGGATTCAGCTTTTTGCAGACGTCGAATCAGTGAATCATGTGTTCTCTTCAATGTTCTGTGATCACAATGCTAAAGTGTTTGTGTTTTTTTCGTGGACAAAAGGCATTATGTTGTTCATTAAATAGTTTCGTAATAAATGAATGCAGCTGACAGCACAGAATGTGTTCTGTCTACAAACTAAGGTCTGATGCATTTGACATCAGATGGGCTCTTCTGGGTTTCTGAATGCATCAAATACCGCACCAAATAGCCCAATGTTGCCATTATGCTCGCACTAAGGGGATCCAGGATCTGGGCTCTGTAAAGCGCCTTGAGACAATTGTACTGTTCTGGCGCTATATTCATTTAATTGAATTGACAGTTGAGTGTACAGTTAAGAATAGAGATGCCATATGAAGAATACAATTTAAATCAAATTAACTTGAATAGCATATTTGCCTGAAACAATGCTGATAAGCTGTTTCAGTAACGTTAAAAGCTTAAGATCAGTCTTTCGCATCACCACACCATCAGGCTATGCTGTTGGGGAAAGGACTGAAAGTAGCCTACTAAGAAAAGCCATCCGAAAACTTTTATTTCCATACAAGACAGCGCTGACCTCTTCTGCTCCCACAAGTCGCACCACGGGAAGTGCCAGAATGAATCATTTCAGCAAAGATGAAGGCCTACGTTTTTGGTGTTAGTACATATAGCTCAGAAGTTGCAAATGTGTTCTGTGATGGCCCAGCCGGTGACCAGTGCCCCACTTGGCTAAGAACAGCTAGACAGAGGCAACCAAGCGGCGTGGTATTGGATGGGCGGAACTAACCCAGAGGAGTCTCCTAGGGAACTTCTCCACCCAGGTGTCTCTGGTTATCCGTCACAGGTGTGCTGAGTTAATCAGACAATCAAAACTCACCAGAAGGAACTGAAGACAGACTGGCTTGAGCTACAGAGGAGGGGGAACCAGGCGCCTGTTTTTCGAAGAGGAATATTTTCTGTCTATCTCTCTCTCTCTCTCCCTCTCTCGCCTCAGGTAGAGCCAAACGGAGCCCCCTGACGCCAACTGCCAACCCGGTGAAGATTTCAGTTACCTTTTTGCACACCCTCCCTTCTCCCCCGCATATTATAAATAAAACTCTTAAGTTGTTTTCACCGCAACTCCTGTTTCTGACTGCTCTGTTCTAATTTGTGTATCCACTGTTTTACCTCGTAAGGCCTGGCTTTCACATATGGTGGAGAATGCGAGCAGCCTGAGTCTCCACACTATCAGTGGGTATACCGAGTTGGAATAGGGCACGTCAGATCAAAGAAAAGTGTCGAACATGGAAGAGACCTTGAGAGCCATTCTGACAACGCTAGCCACTCTGCAGTCAGCTGTAGCAGAGCTGTGTAGGTTAACAGGAAGACAAGAATGACTCCCAAGAGAGGTGCTGACCAAGCTGACGTCAGATGATATATTGAAAGCGCTCTCTTGACCGGTGAAGCTCAGAAAGCCTGTCGGGATCTTTCAGCTGCAGATGCCATGAGATATGATAAGGTAAAGACTGCCATCCTAGCTCAATATGGACTTAGCCTGCCCGCCCAGGCACAGGGAGTGCAGCCGTCCACCCAGTGCAGCATCGTGGAGCATGTGGAACAAATGCCCCACCGAATGATCCGAGTCTGGCCCTTAGTTCGGGAGCGCATGAAGCAAGCCCAAGCGCAACAGGCACAGGTATACAACCGGGGAGCCCAGGTGAGAGAATTCAAACCGGGAGACAAAGTGATGGTTTTAATTCCAACGAATGACTGCAAGTTTTTGGCCAAGTGGCAAGGGCCTTATGCGATAATGGAACCAGTGGGGCCAGTGAATTACCGGGTACGGCAGATGGGCCGTAGGAAAGCCCAACAAATGTACCATATCAATTTGCTGAAGCCATGGCATGAGCCTCTCCCTGTCCCCTCTAATGTCCTGGTAGCTAACAGTGCTCCTCCCGCCAGTGAAAATGGGGGACCAGCTGTCATCTCAGGACACAAGACCTCAAGACCCCCTCACATAAACTGGTCCACAGGGGAAGTAACAAGGTTTGGGACAAGAAGGACAAGACCCTTTGCCCCTTCATCGACTACCGGGGATTGAACGACATAACCCTTCAAGAACCGGTACCCTCTCCCTCTCATCTCTTCTGCTTTTAAGTTGCTGAAGAACATGAAAATCTTCACTAAACTTGATCTTTAAAGTGGCTCTATAGGAGTGGTAGATATCATCAAATGCACTCTGGTAAATTAGAATTCTTATAACACATCCATCTTCACAGCTCACGTGGGTGCTGTTTCGTGGATAAAACATCTTTGTATGCTGGAGAGCCAAGAAAGATCCAGTTATTTATATACAGAAATTTAAGAGAACTAACCAGCCTCCACCAGCAAGATCTCTTAGATCAGAGCATCCAGATGTGAGAGCAGTGTGTGTGCGTGTGTGTGTGTGTGTGTGTGTGTGTGTGTGTGTGTGTGTGTGTGTGTGTGTGTGTGTGTGTGTGTGTGTGTGTGTCAGAGCATCCAGATGTGAGAGTAAACTGTGCATCAGTCCAGAGGATCAGGAGAGATAAATCAGCTGGTCCTCCCCAAAGAGTATCATCAGAGCTGAGTAAGCAGAAGGTTGCTAGTTCGATTCCCTGTCGAAGCGTCCTTGAGCAAGACACTGAACCCCTGCTAATTGCTCCTGATGTGCAGTGTGCCATCAGTGTAAATGTAAAATGTGTATACATTGTAAGTCGCACATATGTAAGTCGCTTTGGATAAAAGCGTCTGCTAAATGACTAAATGTAAAATGTCATGCGCCCACAAAGGCCAACGAGAGCAAGTGTCACGGAATGGCAGACGACACAAGGATTGCAGGGTGATGGAGTTTAATGAACCAGCCAGTACAGGGTTTACAGAGGGAAGCATCGACAAAAACACGAAAACAACTCAGGATTCTAACACACAAATAGATAGGTCCAAAAGGAGAATGCACAAAAGTCTGACTGGGGACAGTGGGGAAAACAAGAACACACAAAAGATTGACAGGGGAAAACTAAGAATAGCCAATTACTAAAGAAACTCAACTGCGCCGTCACACAGGATTAAACTGGGACTAATACGACTTGGAAGTCGTGGTAAATACCGAACTTAACAGCGCCTTAGCGCGGGACTGGACTAGGGCTTGAATGACTTGGAAGTCGTGGTAATCACTAAACTATGATGAAGCGGCCTTGACGTCGCGGTGAACACTGGCGTGGCAGCAGCGGTCGGGGATCCAGAACTCGTGTCATCTTCTACGGAAAGCTCCGGAGTACAACGAGCGTGATGCGAGAAACTGACAGGGAGTGAAGGGAGTGAGGAGGTTATATGTGTGAATAACAGGTGCTTGGGATGAGTAATCAACTGCTGTGCCAGGTGTGTGGGATCAATGCTGATTGTGATCACGGATGACGTGCGGCTGGGAATGTGAACGTGACTGTGTGATTGAGCTGTAGCGGAGGTGTATGAGTCCAAACGTGAATTGTGAACCCAAATGCACAGTCCTTTATTCCCGAGTATGAAATTTACATTTACATTTAGCAGACGCTTTTATCCAAAGCAACTTACAAGGATGTATACACATTTTACATTTACACTGATAGCACACTGCACATCAGGAGCAATTAGGGGTTCAGTGTCTTGCTCAAGGACACTTCGACAGGGAATCCAACTAGCAACCTTCTGATTACTAACCGACTTCTCTAACTCCTGTACCACTGCCGCCTATATGAGAGGGGAACCGCTGGAGCAGGATGTAAGCCTGCAGAACTGGGGATACAGGAAGGAGGAGCCCCAAAACCTGGTGAGAATGACCAGCCAGAGTCAGCGTGACAAGCATCGGATGAAGAAGAGCCTTATCTGCAACCTGTGAGCACTTACCCACAGAAAGAACGTTGTCGGCTGTGGGTACTGATATATTAAGAACTAGGCAAACCTTCTGTGGTGGAAGCAGGAATGGACAGTATGCAGCTGAACAACTTCCAACTGGTAACAGACTGTGCAGCCCTTAGACAGTGATGGACATGTACCTGTACAATGCATTGGCTAAGCTTTCTGTTAAAGCAGCACAAACGGAGGAATTGCTAATCGCTAACGAGGCGCTAGCGGCTAAACCTAGCGAAACCTGTTGAAATTGGCTTACTTTGACAAACTAGTGAGTCAACAACTTTCATAGCACAGTCAAACATCAAGCAAGTGCAACACAAATAAGCTACTTACTAGCCGGCAGAGAGTAGTACCCTGGCGGCTTCCAGAAAATTACATAGCGCAGTAATATGCCTACGGACCCTTTAGAATTGGCCACCACATTTACACTCCCATCGGCAGCATTAATGTAAAATGCCTACTGTAAAGCTTACAATTTTGACATTGTGGTGACAGGAAAGCTTCTCAGTCACGGCAAAAATATAATGCGCACAAGCAAAGTGTATACCTTGTCCTATTGGCATGGCGTTGGTGTGGCAGATTCAGGCCCAGTATGTAAATACGATGAACTGTCTTATTCAGTAGGGAAGAACAGTTTTCGACGATATGACAACTTTAACTTCGGCCTGCTCTGCCTACTCAGTGCCTTTGACCACACCTTTACCCATTTCTCTGAAGCATTTCTTTTTTGTGCAACAGTGCCTTTAGTTTCTGCTAGCAATTTTCACTCTCAAAGCTATGGGCCTAAATGTGAAATGGTGAAGTTAAAAACAAACTGACAGGGAAACTAATCTTTAAACAATTACAATAACATGGCCATATAAGTGTGCACGATACTTTGTTGAAGCACCTTCTGATTTTATTAGAACTTTCTGTCTTTTGGGGAATAGTCTATCAATTTGATAAATCTACACTTCTAACACTTCATATTTTACCAATGTTCTGCATTAGATCCAGCAAATTGTGTTTTAGTGAAACTGTTCCTTTGTTCGAGCGATATACTCTGGATAGCGGTCATCTTGAAAAGGTGACATTTCTTTTCATCTTCAGCTTTTTCACAGATTCCTAAAAGTTTTGCATGAATTTGCATAAACATGTGACTTGTATCTGCAGCTATTCCTGATTCCCTCCAAACCAAGGAGTCTTCATGCTTCAACAGGGGTATGATGTTCTGTTGGTGATACGCTGTGTTGTTTTTATGCTAAACATACGCTTTCGGATTATGTCCAAAGAAAGCCAATCATGGTCTCATCAGACCATAACAAACATTTCTGCAAGGTTAGAAGAACCGATGTAGGAGTTTCTAGAATTAGAAAAGGTTTCTGTTTTGCCACCCTACCTCATGGCCTACATAAAGAATACATTAGTTTATTGTCACACCTAGAGAGCAACTGGTACCTGCAGCTTTGTTAACGCTCTCTTGCCTCTCAGCAGCCTCCCCGGCCAGTTATCTCCCTCTAATCTCATCCATTTTGGAGGGATGTCCTTTTCTTGATAATATTTTCTCCACTTGTTGGTGATAGTTTTCATGTATTTTATTGTACGTCTAATGCACTGGAAATTCTTTTGTCAATACAATTCTACAATTCTACAATAAGCTCTTGTTTACACCTTGGAAGATATTTATGTACCATGTCTTTCGCAGCAATATGGAACCAAGATGTCAGGAAAATCCTACTCTGAACTTCTGAAATTGGAGTTTATATGAATCATTTTAAATATTGTCAGGTCTGTTCTAACATCTTTTTTAACATGAGTGTGAATGGGATTGGAAAAATATGTTGCACTTTTAAACTGTACGTCGAGGGTAGTACAACACTGTGACTGCAAATGATTTCTTGGCCAGAATATGTCTTGTTCAGCCCAGAGAAGTAGCACAACAGGGTAGTACAACTGGCTCTCACAGTTTAAACACACCGGTTCATGAACATTGACCAGTGTTATTAGCTGAAATTGTTCCAAATCTGATCCTCTCACCTGGTCACTTCATTGATGAACTCTAGCTCCCCCTGTGTCTGATCGTAGTCGATGCCATGGCGGGCAGTGCCATCCTCTGTGTGATAGGGCACCGCAACAGTGCCCCTTACTCCCGAACTCCGTACAACGGTCACTTCGACTGTGCCAGAACTTTCGCTTACCCTGAGTTCCTTCTGAATGAATGAAAAGATGCCAGCATGATCGTCATCCAAGATGGTCACCATCGCCAACTGAGGCTCTACCAGCCTGAGCTTACTGTTCTCTGCCCCATCGCAACTGGCAGGACCATCGCCCTCTCGTAAGTTGTGCAGACGGACAAAAAAATGCTCATCCTCTTCAAACATTTCATCATCGATAATACCAACCTGAAGAGCAAAGGGACACATAAGTACGTTCTTCTTCTTATTCTCTTACTTCTATGTGGTAACCTAAATCTAAATGTAAATCCATGTTTTAAACCCATTAACAGTTTATTTGTTTCTCATTCTAGTAGCTTAAAAATCCCGTTATACTATCCCACTTCATTGATCTCACCTTGATCTCTTTCCTTGTCTCTCCCGGTTTGAACTCAAGTGTCCCCTGTGTGTACTGGTAGTCTGCCCCAGCATTGGCAGAGCCATTTTCTGTGTGGTAGTCCACGAGACATGCACTGCTCCTTGTGCCTCCCTGACACGTCACCCACAAGCTCACTGTCCCACAGTTCTCGGAGCACTGGTACTGCGCCTCCTCAAAGGTGATACAGGTACAGAAGGCAAAGTCCGGGTCTTCGAGTGAGGCTTCGGCAGCAGCTCGGCGAGCCTGTCCAGCTGCCGCATACTTCTTTAGAACATTGCCAGCACCAATCATCATGCGGGTGGCCTGAACGCGGTAGAAAGCCCGACTTTTGCGCTGTGCCACCAATGTGGAGTAGTTTGCCATTTCAATGAGCTGGTCAAGGTCTTTGTCTGGGTGCTTCAGCCGTAGGTCTTTCAGCATCCGGATCACCTGTTTTGGGTAAAAGGGACCATGTTCAGGACATAACTGACTGTATTGATTATGTGAATCTCAACAGGAGCATAGAAATACAATGGCCTCAGGTGACATTCAAGCTGTTATCTGTATAACCACCACCATGGGCTATATGTGAAGCCAAGGAAGGGTTCAGAATGACTAACTAATTGTCAAACACCACTCCAATACCTTTCAGTGTGGTAGGCTCAATCATCAGGAGAAAAAGAGTCATATTGCTGGTAACATATTTTAATTTCCCTCAAAAGCAAGTGTTGCAACCACGCCCTGACATGACTATTTATAACTACCCCAGTGACGCATGTTGTCCAAGGTGCCTAAAATACACAAAACTACATTGTAGCCTTGTGTGATTTTCCATAATTATATGCATGAATATTAGTACTTCCCTCATGATGACGTCACTAAAAGTTGTTGATCTTCCTCGTCTCCTGATCTTCCTCGTCTCCACATGCCAGTTTCTCCATGGTTGAGAAACCGCTGCTACTCATTTAGTTTCCCTTGCTGGCGAACAAAACTAGATACCATCTGCCTCCTTTCTGGCAAAGTAGCGTTACCCCATGCTTTTCCAACTGTCACCTAGCCCAAACCCTGCTCTTCCACTCTGTACCTGTCCAATGATATCCCTATTCTGTAATGCGCCTTGTGCATGTTGAACCGCTTCTAGTGTTCTTGACTACTGGATCCTTTAATAATAATTGTCCCCCTTATTTTGGGTAAACTGGCCATGGGTTTATGTGCCAGCACAATCCGTGTTCAAGATTGAAATTAGTCAATTGTCATCAGCGCCCATTTCTGCCTCATCTATCCAGCAACAGGTGCGGTTTGTCCATAAGGGCGATTTGGGCGACGCACTGCCAAACAGGAAAAGTGAGATTTTTTTTCTGTCCGATTCTACCACTGCTCCAGTGGTTAGGAGTGTTCTAGACCGTCTGATCTGCCTCTGAATGTCATTGTCCAATCAGGCTAAAGTCGTTCTTCAAATGTTCCCGCCTCTTTTGGGGCGATTTCAGCCAGGTTGAAGATCACCCCAGAGGTCAATCAATTTGTCCACATAACAGGGCTTTCAATGCAGTCTCGATGGGTTCCGGGGGGGCGAGCCCCAACGTGCTTTCGTCATACGTAACTGCGTATAAGTACGTCATACGGCTTCGATCAAGTCACAATCTGTCAAGATGGCTAACGTTCAGTGCAACAACTCGATTCCCTCTTTGAAAGAAACTCCTTTTAGTCAGCGTACCAATCAAGATAAATTGACAACAAAACAATTAGGACCTCCTAGACCAAATGTATCCATTCAACAGGTCTCTACAAAGGGGGGGGGCCCGTCCTACACCCGAGGATCCTACACCCAAAGACTTTGGTGCGGAAGAAAATCGTGGCTAGCAGGCTGTGAAGTGGCTAACGCGGTCAGTATTTCTATATACTAACGTCACTTTTCATAGGTTTCACAGTGTGAATGTTCGCTAAATCCCCCTTAGTTGGAAAATCACAGATTTTGTACAAATCAAAATATCAAAGACAAATGTATGCATCATGCATCACAAATTCCATACAGGGATCACTCCATACCAACTCATCTAGGGTATCCCAGTACATATCAAGGATGTGCTATTATGCATTCATAAACTGAAAAGCTCTAGGCAAGCAATCTCAAAATGAATTCTAAAAATAAACATGGACCCTGGAGTATTGGTTTATGTTATATATGTAATTATTTTGTTTAACAGATTGTAATATCAGGCATTCTGTGTACGTTAATGTACTTATTTAAACATTTATTGTAGTTACTATATATATTGTAGTTACTGTAGTTACTATACCCAAACAGTGTAAGGTACAGCCCATGGCTGAAACTTTAGTTTTACTTATTGACAGTCAAAATTGCATGGGTGAAATGTGTCGTTTCAGCCTTTTCCATTGCCAAACTAGCGGCCAAAACTGAAAAAGCAACAGGGCATCTTCAACAGCAAAATGTCTTATACATTAAGTCAACAGCTTCAACAGTTTAAAGCAAATATCAGAGCTTCCATAGACAACATTTAGTGTTGCAGGACGATCACAGCAGACAGGAGGATTCCATCATAAGATTAAGAAAAAATGCTATTGCTAACAGAATAAATTAGTTTACTATTAGGACCTTAACAATACACATCAAGGTTAGTGCCTTAAGGTTACACAATGGTGTACTTAAATAGAGCAACTCACTCAAATTACTGACTGAAGAATGTTAAACATAGGAGGAGAGAAGTCTACAGAAGCATAATAATGGATAGTCTGTGTAAAATATTCACAATAATAAGTAATAAGTAATTTGAGATATTTTACTTTTTTTCTCACTCTCTGTTTCTCTCACCTCTTCTTTGTTGGGTTCCTCCTCTGTGCTGTTCTCCACGGATATAATTGTACTTGTGGAGTTAGTTGTAGAATTACTTGGATTTATTTCATGGAACTTTCCCTCCATGATGACATCAATAGCCTTAGGATTCAGGCCACCCTCTGTCTCTACAATGATGCCATGGCGCTTGTCAGCACGGTAGCGCTTGTGGAGATATTTGTAGAAGAGAAGTCGACGATCTGCAATCCAGGCCAGGAGGACACACAGTGGGAAGAAAAGCAAGGTGACTACAGCCTCCCACACCTGCAATAAACATTCACCATGTCACAAGTGTTTCACAGTAGTAATGTTTTGGGGCACATGTATGAAAGTTTGCACAGAACCCATCTTAAAAAGGTATGCAATCAATCAATCCAGTTCAATTATTTATATAGCAAATAACATTGGACAAGGGGGAGCAGAAGACTAAATTGATGATCTATATCTGATCATCAATACTGATGTATATACATTTTTTGGTTTAATGATCTATATCTGTTATTTCTCACAGGTGGAAAGTACTGTATATATCAGTGAGCTGTAATGCTCTCCGGCTGTAGGCCTATTCACCTTCACTAGCTTGATGTATAATTATATATTATTATAGCGCAAAGCGGCACGACCTGGAGACAGAGGCGATGTGGGCCGTGAAGGTCAGTTGGTCATTAATAATGACCCCAAGGTTTCTTGCTGTTTTGGATGGAACAAGAGATAAAGAGTCAGTATTGATATTGATGTTGTGGTGGATGACCTGTTTGGCTGACCACATCGCCTCTGTCTCCAGGTCGTGCCGCTTTGCGCTATTCAACATCCGCAAAATCAGGCCGTACCTAACCCAGTATGCCACCCAGCTGCTGGTGCAAACCTTGGTGAGTTCCCGCCTTAACTACTGCAAAGCCCTCCTAACGGGCCTGCCGGCTTGCGTAGTGAAACCACTACAGATGATCCAGAACGCGGCAGCGCGTCTGGTGTTCAACCAACCAAAGAGGGCACACGTCACCCCGCTACTCGTTGAGCTCCACTGGCTGCCTGTAGCTGCTCGCATTAAGTTCAAGTCACTTATGCTTGCCTACAGAGTGATTGCTGGTTCTGCTCCCACCTACCTAAATGCTCTTGTAAAGGCAAAAGTTACACCCTGGATGCTGCGCTCGTCTAGTGAGCGTCGTTTGGCACTCCAGACTATTCTCATTTGTAGTTCCACGTTGGTGGAACGAACTGCCTAACACTACCAGAGCAGGGACGTCCCTCTCTACCTTTAAGAACTTTTGAAGACCCAACTCTTCAGAGAGCACCTCCCTTCCTAACTGGCACTTCGACTAATGCTTAACTTGCACTTCAGCAGTTACATTCCTGCACTTCTTTTTTTCTTTTCTATTTCGTTTTTCTATTTCTTATGTAAAGTAGTATTTATTGTTACACCAGGTCTCTATTGCTCGTAGCTTGACTGTTCCCTCCCTTGTACGTCGCTTTAGACAAAAGCGTCTGCTAAATGACTAAATGGAAATGGAAATGTACAAAGTTATCCAGCCTCCTCATCGATGAAGCTAAGCTCAGATGCTTAGCCCACCCATTAAGATAACCTTATTTCACTCCTTTGGGCTACAGCCCACCCTATGGTGCTACACAGTTGAATCAGGGAGCAAGTTCAGGCACTTCAAAATAAAAAACAGCCAAGTGAACAACAGGAATGAATTGGAAGATGGTCATGAACTAATCGTTCTCATTCCCGAACGACATATTACTAATAGGTTCTGCTCAACTACTCGTCCTAGCCAGCGTCACCTGTGGCCTCTGTTTAGTGTCCTCAGACTAAGTTATTTGTTAGTGGCACAATAAAAATACGTCAAATTGAAAATTTGAATTCCGTGTGGTCATAATTTGACACCGTTTCCCTTTAGACTTTTGTTGTGTCTGACGAACCTGCAAGTGGGCGGAGCCCTCAGAGCCCTTTTAGTAAACAAACATTAATGTAAAATAAACATAGAATAGACAAAAACTATTTGTAGTGCATCATCCAAACATACCTCAACAATGCCTGGGGATATGACTGCAAGGATGAGATACAGCCATATGTATGCAAAGATGCTCCAGAAAGCCGTCACAAAAAATACCCGTAGGTGTTTGATCTTCCGTGACTCCTCGGCGGGGATGACCCACACACACAGTCCAATGATCACAAACATATTGAATGCAGCACTGCCCACAATGGTTCCTGGGCCAAGGTCCCCTGATTCAAAGCCGTGCCCACAGACCTAGACACAAAAGAACATTTCAGAAGCAGTAGTATATTGCATGTTTGTAATCTACTTTGTGCATATATGTCGGTCCTTTGGGGACATGTGTTGGTCTTGATTGTTTAGATGCGTGTTTGAGTGTGTGCATTGTCTATATGTTTGCATGTGAACGTGTTTGAGTGTGTGCATTGCCTGTATGTTTGCATGTGAACATGTTTGTGATGTACCTCAATCACAGATAATAGGATTTCAGGAGCAGAGGATCCTAAGGCCATTAAAGTAAGATTGGACACCGTCTCGTTCCATACTCTCACTTTTGCAATTGTTACCTCTCCATTTGAACTTGTCACTTGAACTTCTCTTTCCTGGGACAGGAAATTGAAAGAATACACCAACAAGAGACAGGGGCAAAAAGTCAGATAAAGAGATTGAACAATATAACTGCCTAAAAAAAAATCGTAGGGAACTTGGGAATTACAAGTTTGAGTTTCTGTCAGACTACAGAAATGTCCCAATTCCAATTTGGCCATGAATCCAGTATAGGTCTATTTGTATTTCTAATTGTATCAACAAAGACAACAGTGTGTCAAGTCAAATAAGCTTTTACTTTCATTTCTGTGTAGGCATGTATCATGTACACAGGGAATGAGATTTGATTTCTTGAGGAACACAGTGCTACATAGAGCTACATAAGGACTAAGTAAGTGAAGAAGTAGACTTATTAGGCCTATACTGCATACAAAACACTGCATAATTGTACACATTGTGATGGCCCAGCCGGTGAGCAGTGCCCCACATGGCTGAGTACAGCCAAACGAAGGCAATTAAGAGGCATGGTGTTGGATGGGCGGTACTATCCCAGAGGATTCTCATAGGGAACTCCTCCCCACCCAGGTGTCTCTGGTTGTCCCTCCCAGGTGCACTCAATCAATCAGGCAATCAGGAGCCTTTTTAAACTCAACCAGAGGATACGGAAGCCAGACTGTCTTGAGCTACAGAGGAGTGAGAACCAGACGCCTTCCAAGACAGTCTCAGGGTAAGAGGCCCGCGGCCTGCCTTTTATATTACTGAAGACGAGTAATCGCTCTCTATCTCTCTCTTGCCTCAGGAAGAGCCCGACGGAGCCCCTGACGCCAACGGCCAGACCAGTGAAGCTTTCTGAGTTACCTTTGTGCGCCACCTCCCTTTTCCCCCTTCAGTTTGTACAATAAACCTAAGTTCTGTTCACCGCAACTCCTGTGACTTCTCTTTTCCAGTTTGTGTACCCACTGTTTGCCCTTGCAAGGCCAGTCTCCCACAACATGTATAAAGCAATGAAGTTGAAAGTGGCAGTTTGATTAAAAGGTCTTTCATTCTGTGGACGAGTGTTGAAGTATGTTGTTGTCGGTTCATCTTGATGGTATATGGTCATGTGAAGAGATAAACATACCTGTCTTTTCCATCATGTTTACAAGCTAGGTGGCCTTTGTCACAGCCAACTGTGCTGTTGCTGATGTTGAGTACACTGATACCAACATGAGTACTTTAAATCTCCATTTAATGATGTCATGTAATGTTCTGACTAGTGGCTGGTGCAGTGCACTCAGCTAGAGCCTCTGTGATCATGCGTGCTCTTCGGTGATGACCAGTGGCTGGTTGTGTCATGCAGTGCACTCAGCTAGAGCCTCTGTGATCATGCGTGCTCTTGGGTGATGACCAGTGGCTGGTTGTGTCATGCAGTGCACTCAGCTAGAGCCTCTGTGATCATACGTGCTCTTGGGTGATGACCAGTGGCTGGTTGTGTCATGCAGTGCACTCAGCTAGAGCCTCTGTGATCATACGTGCTCTTGGGTGATGACCAGTGGCTGGTTGTGTCATGCAGTGCACTCAGCTAGAGCTTCTGTGATCATATGTGCTCTTGGGTGATGACCAGTGGCTGGTGCAGTGCACTCAGCTAGAGCCTCTGTGATCATATGTGCTCTTGGGTGATGACCAGTGGCTGGTTGTGTCATGCAGTGCACTCAGCTAGAGCCTCTGTGATCATACGTGCTCTTGGGTGATGTAATACATCATCTTCTTTCTCTCCAGGACTGCGGTTGCAAATGAGCATTTGCTGCTCATAGCTTTTGTGGCGTCTGGGAACTATGCGCTTTTCAGATGTTTAATTAAGTTACTAGTATTAAAACTAGATGCGTTGTGCCTTCTCTTGATACACTCAAAGTGTATTTTACAGTCTGCCAACCTGAGGTCCTCTTTGTTAACACCATGAATGGAATATTATTAATTGTCAGGCCAGGCAACACCTTATATATTGGCAGTGGCAGTGAAGGGCCATACATACTGTTGACAAGCTGAAAGATTTGTAAGGGGCATAAGTAAATGACATAAGATATTTACAAATCGAGGTTTGTTGTACAAGCATTCGATAGAACTCAGAATTGTAGCATGCTAGGCTACAACCTCGCTACAGCATAGGAAATGTTGGGGCATTCTAATGGAAAAACAAACACCTAGCCAACTTGACAAAGTTGGATTCCCCCTGATATGAAGTGATGCAAACCTGGTTGGCTATACGCCCAGCACAGATAAACAACTGTTAAGAGGACTCATTACGAGTACCGTTTCAATGCAATGAATATTTAACGTTTGAATAGAAAGTCCCAAGGGGGAAATGCTTGACATTCATATACAATCATTAAAGGCCAATCTAATTGGGTGGGGTGGATAATTCATATACAATCATTAAAGGCCAATCTAATTGGGTGGGGTGGAGAAGATACTGATTTATAGAGTAAATGGCCACATCCATCTGAACTGATGGAAACGAATTTGATTCACTTTTTAAAGTGTGCATCAAATTTGCTGTGATTTCATTTTGTGTTTCCATTAAAATTGCCCTTACAACCCCAAGTTTGGAACCCAAAGCTGTTCACAGTTCCTCCCCTGATCAGGAGAGTGTTCATGTTTAACAGAACGCACACAGCCACATTTTAATGAATGCGCTTAAAATATGTGAATGCAAATGTGTATTATCCAACATCAACACACTCTGTACCCATATTGTGGGATCACACAATAAAGATCTGATTTTACATTTCTGTTGCTCAGAATCTAATTCCACTATTAATCCTGACACATTAAATAAATTAGAGTAAAAATGTATGACCGGCTCTCCAGCAATTAGTAAACAGGCTACTAAAACAAAAGTCATTCAGGGGACACAATGACAAGCTACTGAGCCATAAAGTAAGTCAAAGACAACCTATGTTCAACAGAGAAAATGGTTGAGAAGGGGAATAGGGCTGAATGAATGAAAACAGGTTGGTGCTGATCCAGTGGCTTTCCTGTAGCAGCTACGGAGCTACTAGATACCACTAGTATAGCACTGTAACCTGTAGCCTACAGGCCCACTAGTATAGCACTGTAACCTGTAGCCTACAGGCCAACTAGTATAGCACTATAACCTGTAGCCTACATGACCACTAGTACAGCACTATAACCTGTAGCCTACAGGCCCATTAGTATAGCACTGTAACCTGTAGCCTACAGGCCCACTAGTACAGCACTATAACCTGTAGCCTACAGGCCCACTAGTATAGCACTGTAACCTGTAGCCTACAGGCCAACTAGTATAGCACTATAACCTGTAGCCTACATGACCACTAGTACAGCACTATAACCTGTAGCCTACAGGCCCATTAGTATAGCACTGTAACCTGTAGCCTACAGGCCCACTAGTATAGCACTGTAACCTGTAGCCTACAGGCCCACTAGTATAGCACTGTAACCTGTAGCCTACAGGCCCACTAGTATAGCACTATAACCTGTAGCCTACAGGCCCACTAGTATAGCACTGTAACCTGTAGCCTACAGGCCCACTAGTATAGCACTGTAACCTGTAGCCTACAGGCCCACTAGTATAGCACTGTAACCTGTAGCCTACAGGCCCACTAGTACAGCACTGTAACCTGTAGCCTACAGGCCCACTAGTATAGCACTGTAACCTGTAGCCTACAGGCCCACTAGTATAGCACTGTAACCTACTTCAAGAACAGACTTCAAGACGGAGGCCACATGCTCAGAGAACAGACTTCAAGACGGAGGCCACATGGTCAGAGAACAGAGTCAAGACGAAGGCCACATGGTCAGAGAAAAGACTTCAAGACGAAGGCAACATGCTCAACAGACTTCAAGACGAAGGCCACATGGTCAGAGAAAAGAAGTAATTTGGTTATCGCTCATGGTGCCCAGGTTTCTTGCCACTTTAGTTGCGGTCGATAATAATGAGCTAGATGGATGTTAAAATGTGGGATAGCCAGATTGGCTGGGAATACCAGGATCTCATTTTGTAAAAAGTTGAACTGAAGGTGACAGTTCTTCATCCAAACTAAGATATCACTGAAGCCTGCTGATATTCAAGCATAAATTGAGGATCATCTGGGGATGAAGGACAGGTCCAGCTGAGTATCATCTGGACGAAAGACAGGCCCAGCTGAGGATCATCTGGACGAAAGACAGGCCCAGCTGAGTGTCATCTGGGGGGAAGGACAGGCCCAGCTGAGGATCATCTGCATAGCAGTGGTAGGAGACCCCATAGAAGCCTGGAGTGCCAGTGGCCTCTGGTGACTGCTGTACTGGGAGTAGTACTTGGAGGGTGGCAGTGGTACAGGAGGTAGAGAAGTCGTTTAGTAATCAGAAGGTTGCTAGTTCGATTCCCTGTCGAAGTGTCCTTGAGCAAGACACTGAACCCCTAATTGCTCCTGATGTGCAGTGTGCCATCAGTGTAAATGTAAAATGTGTATACATTGTAAGTCGCACATATGTAAGTCGCTTTGGATAAAAGCGTCTGCTAAATGACTAAATGTAAATGTAGTTGGAGCAGATGCAGTAGAGGAGGAGAACTCAGTGGATGGAAGACTTTTTGGAGATTGCGCAGACATGAAGCCACCGGAGGAGAGACAATGTTGGAGACAATGGATGTTCCAGGAGATGTGCAGTACATTTAATAAAGTAATGGTCAGCTACATTTAGAGAGGTGACCATTAGCTTTTGGTGTGGTGCAGTTGTACAACAGAATGGGATCCACATCCTCAACAGCTCTGTGAGTAGGAGGGCTGTAAACTGATTTAAGATGAAACAAGCTAGAAAACAAGAAGCAAGAGCATTCTACAAATGAATATTCATGTCACCAAGGATCAGTTCATCATCAATTGGAATTAAAGACAGCAGAATGTTCAGCTTATCCACAAAACAGCTTTGTTGACTTTCTGGGCGATATATAACGACCAGATCTAACTAGAATGGATCAGTTACCATAATGGCATTCAGGGGAGTCAGATCTGATCTAACTAGAATGGATCAGTTACCATAATGGCATTCAGGTGTGTCAGATCTGATCTAACTAGAATGGATCAGTTGCCATAATGGCATTCAGGTGAGTCAGATCTGATCTAACTAGAATGGATCAGTTACCATAATGGCATTCAGGTGAGGAGTCAGATCTGATCTAACTAGAATGGATCAGTTACCATAATGGCATTCAGGTGTGTCATATCTGATCTAACTAGAATGGATCAGTTACCATAATGGCATTCAGGTGTGTCATATCTGATCTAACTAGAATGGATCAGTTACCATAATGGCATTCAGGTGTGTCAGATCTGATCTAACTAGAATGGATCAGTTACCATAATGGCATGGTATTCAGGTGAGTCATATCTGTGTGAAGGTAGCAACATCCAATCACTAGAGACTAGGAGGCCTGAACCATCTCTTCCACCAATGAGAGATGGGCATGGCCTGAGCCACCTCCTCCACCAATGAGAGATGGGCATGGCCTGAGCCACCTCCTCCACCAGACCAATGAGAGATGGGCATGGCCTGAGCCACCTCCTCCACCAATGAGAGATGGGCATGGCCTGAACCACCTCCTCCTCCAGACCAATGAGAGATGGGCATGGCCTGAACCACCTCCTCCACCAATGAGAGATGGGCATGGCCTGAACCACCTCCTCCACCAATGAGAGATGGGCATGGCCTGAACCACCTCCTCCACCAATGAGAGATGGGCATGGCCTGAACCACCTCCTCCACCAGACCAATGAGAGATGGGCATGGCCTGAGCCACCTCCTCCACCAGACCAATGAGAGATGAGCATGGCCTGAGCCACCTCCTCCACCAATGAGAGATGGGCATGGCCTGAACCACCTCCTCCTCCAGACCAATGAGAGATGGGCATGGCCTGAACCACCTCCTCCACCAATGAGAGATGGGCATGGCCTGAGCCACCTCCTCCACCAATGAGAGATGGGCAGGATGGTTAATGGACGGAACTGCAGGTGTGGCAGTGTCTTCTGGCCTGATCCAAGAAGAACTAGTCAAGTTCAAAGGTCAAGTAACTGGAGGGATAATTGTGAGGCCAAAGCAGGAATACATTATCTAATATTATATATATATTATTATTATTGTCATCTATTATCTGCTGAATGGCAGTTCTACTCCCCTACAGAGAAAGCAGAACATGACGCCGAGGACTGCTGTACCGATGACAATTACTGACATTACATTGCCTTTCATGCATAATGCATTCTTACTTTGCGGCGTATGACTAGAATAGTACAAAAAAGGATAGAACACCCACTCAGGTGTGCTGAGGTGTAGGATGTAGTCTTCTCTGAAGGACTACATAATAATCATTCAATCTTATATAGCGCTTCTCTAAATACCCGAAGTCACTTTACAGAGTCCAGAGTCCAGTAGTCATTCATACACAGTCATACCGGTGGTGGTAAGCTACATCAGTAGCCACAGCCGCCCTGGATACATTGTCCATGTTCCTTGTCAGTGGACTCGTATTTACATGGTTATACAAATAGGTAGTTTATTCTCCATAAACTCCTTAGAAGTTAGGCAACATATTTCAATATGCCTGGAATGAACTCTTCAATTACGGAACTGAAGTCCAGTTCTAGGAGCAAATCACTTTCAATGCAAAAAAGGGCCAACGTACCAAGACGCTGTTGATGCATGGTAGAACGCTTCACATCTTTGATTCTCTTTAGTTGCGAAAATGAGCGTTTAAATAAGTTGTTTGTTATATGGCATTTTTCTCTCCTTTCATTTTGTAAATGAAAAGAAATGGTAATTGTAAATAGAATTTTTTTTTTTTTAGGAAATCGCAAGGGAAAAGAAGGTCAAGTTGTCCAGCATGTGGGACCGGCTATAGAGAGAACAATGTCTCAATATTTGTTAATGCACGTACCATGATCCACAAATAATCAATGATTTACAAATGTTCAAATGTACAAATTGACTTGTAAGTTTGCATTTAAATGAAATCATGTCTATTTGTAAATATATATTTTAAATATACATCATACTTTGCCTGTATGGTGGCAGTGTTGTTTTATTCAGGACGTAATATATGTAGTAGGGGTGGGGGGAAAATCGATTTTTCGATTTCTCTCGATTCTCTCTAGAACGATTCTGTCTCGATTCAGAAAAGTTCATAATCGATTTTTTAATAAAAAAAACAAAAAAAAAAATTATAATTTTTTTTTTTTTTTTTTTTTTTTACACATTCATTTTGTGTTGAAATGCAAGCGGCATCGATTATTGCAGACTCTGAGTAGCAAACTAAAATGTTTTAAAAATTGAGATGCATCGATAATCGTTTTATCGGTTTAGAATTGATAATCGATAATCGGTTTAGAATCGATAATCGGTTTAGAATCGAATCGTTTACCTCTGAATCGGAATCGAATCGAATCGTGAGGTGCCAAGAGATTCCCACCCCTAATATGTAGTAGCCAACGGTACAAGAACTGCACTTGGTTGCTGTGGAAGGCAGTGATGCTAGTGAGTATCAACTCACTTCCCATCATGCAGCTGAAATGGATGCATTCAGAAGCCAACAAATGAAATGTTTATTTAAGGTTTGTAAAGTAATGCAGATAATACTGCTTTAGTTATTTAACCATCAGATGGACATTCATTTGAACAAATCATAGGTCATTTATTTTAATGTCATACCACGGCTTGACTGAATTTCCCATTGTGACGCTTTCTTTAGATTAGAACATCAATTAAATGTTGATTCTGCACACCTATGGGATGTAGTATGTTTTTACTTCCATATCAATTAGCCAAATTCATGATGAAGTTTAAATGAACGGTCTCATTGTGAGAGTTGCACATTAGCAGACCAATGGAGGTACAGAGAGAAGCTACATTCCATACGTCCCACATCTTTCTACCCATACCAGCAGGCTGAAACATGGAAGAGATCAAACTGGCCTGTGTCACTGGTCACTGCGCTGGAGAAGAGAAGAGATCAAACTGGCCTGTGTCACTGCGCTGGAGATCAAACTGGCCTGTGTCACTGCGCTGGAGATCAAACTGGCCTGTGTCACTGCGCTGGAGATCAAACTGGCCTGTGTCACTGCGCTGGAGATCAAACTGGCCTGTGTCACTGCGCTGGAGAAGAGAAGAGAAGAGATAAAACTGGCCTGTGTCACTGCGCTGGAGATCAAACTGGCCTGTGTCACTGCACTGGAGAAGAGAAGAGATCAAACTGGCCTGTGTCACTGCGCTGGAGAAGGGAAGAGATCAAACTGGCCTGTGTCACTGCGCTGGAGAAGGGAAGAGATCAAACTGGCCTGTGTCACTGCGCTGGAGAAGAGAAGAGATCAAACTGGCCTGTGTCACTGCGCTGGAGAAGGGAAGGAAAGAGATAAAACTGGCCTGTGTCACTGCGCTGGAGAAGGGAAGAGATCAAACGGGCCTGTGTCACTGCGCTGGAGAAGGGAAGAGATCAAACTGGCCTGTGTCACTGCGCTGGAGAAGAGAAGAGATCAAACTGGCCTGTGCCACTGCACTAGAGAAGGAAAGAGATCAAACTGGCCTGTGTCACTGCACTGGAGATCAAACTGGCCTGTGTCACTGCGCTGGAGAAGAGAAGAGAAGAGATAAAACTGGCCTGTGTCACTGCGCTGGAGAAGGGAAGAGAAGAGATCAAACTGGCCTGTGTCACTGCGCTGGAGATCAAACTGGCCTGTGTCACTGCGCTGGAGATCAAACTGGCCTGTGCCACTGCGCTGGAGAAGGGAAGAGGTCAAACTGGCCTGTGCCACTGGTCACTGCGCTGGAGAAGGGAAGAGATCAAACTGGCCTGTGTCACTGCGCTGGAGAAGAGAAGAGATAAAACTGGCCTGTGTCACTGCGCTGGAGAAGGGAAGAGATAAAACTGGCCTGTGTCACTGCGCTGGAGAAGAGAAGAGATAAAACTGGCCTGTGTCACTGCGCTGGAGAAGGAAAGAGATCAAACTGGCCTGTGTCACTGCACTGGAGAAGGGAAGAGATCAAACGGGCCTGTGTCACTGCGCTGGAGAAGAGAAGAGATCAAACTGGCCTGTGCCACTGGTCACTGCGCTGGAGAAGGAAAGAGATCAAACTGGCCTGTGTCACTGCGCTGGAGAAGGGAAGGAAAGAGATCAAACTGGCCTGTGTCACTGCGCTGGAGAAGGGAAGGAAAGAGATCAAACTGGCCTGTTTCACTGCGCTGGAGAAGGAAAGAGAAGAGATCAAACTGGCCTGTGCCACTGCGCTGGAGAAGGGAAGGGATCAAACTGGCCTGTTTCACTGCACTGGAGAAGGGAAGAGATCAAACTGGCCTGTGTCACTGCACTGGAGAAGGAAAGAGATCAAACTGGCCTGTGTCACTGCACTGGAGAAGGGAAGAGATCAAACTGGCCTGTGTCACTGCGCTGGAGAAGGGAAGAGAAAGTGCAATTCTGGGTTGACAACTGCACAACTGACAAAAAAGAAGTAAATAAGTAAATGGTGCCTCCTGAAGAACATCACCGTTAAATACCTCGTAAAGGCTTGGGATAGGAGTGATTCTTTTCATTTTAAGAATGATAACATGTTCCTACACCTAAAAGTAGGACCTAAATGATGATGAATTCTGAGAATTACAGGTCAGCTAGGACCAATATCCTACTCTGAGAGGCTTGGTACCTACAGGCCCTGGAACACAGAAGGTTTATGTGTGTTTATCTCTCCTTCACATGTCCTTATACCATAAAAATGAATTTGACGATGTTATAAAAAATAAACACCTGCTGAATGTATAATGTCTTAGTACTTCATCTGTTCCCTGTGAAAAGAATGTTGATGTTTGGTTCCACATTTCATAATCATTTTGCTTAGTAAGATTATATAAAAAAAAGACAGAACTACATTTTGCACATCAAGATCAAGACTCCAATAGTTGCATATAGAAGAAACCAGGTGCTAAACATACGGATTTAGTCGCATCATGGGCCTGCATTTGACATCTGGTGGGAAGCATAACAGTTTGCTGTCTGTGTGGTGTTACTTGCAGACTAGAAGCATCTTTTGTCTAAAAAAAAAAAACACTCTTCATTTGTCTTTGTATTAAACACACTCTGTCATTTAAAAACAATTGAGAAGAAGAAGTTCTGTACCTGTGAGGTGATGACCTCTATGGCAGCCATGAAGCGGTCTGCGACGATCGACACCCCAAGAAACATGTAGATCAGGCAGCTGAAGTAGAGCACTGCTCGTCCTGCTTGCTCACCCATCCCTGGGTCCTGCGGGAGCCACACGGGCAGCAGAATGCCTGGTCTACATACTACCTGATCAGTGCAGGTACGCTTCGAAGGCACACTGCTGGAAATACCGCCGCTGCTGCTGTTCCCCTGGGCTGACAGAGAGATAGTGAGGGAGGCCGACACATCCAGTCCACAAAGGAACAGAAGATGCAGAAATAATAGAACGGAAAAAGGAAGGGCAACCATTGTGTCCTTGTAGGGTAATCAACAAAGAGGTAAAAAAAACTGTTCAGAAGGAGGAAAAAGAACAGAAAAAAGATAAAATTGGGGAAGAGAGGCAAAATGTCATTAAATACCATGATCCTAAGACAGTGCTTGTGCTCCCTAAGGAACAGCCAGAATGGATCATATTTCATGAATCATATTTCTGATAGCACTCAAAAATGTTAATTTGACAGCATAACATTACATTGAACAAAAATATGTTTTCACATGGTTCTGTGTTTTTTCATTCGAACACATTAACAAAGGGTGACATGAGAGAAAAGGGTGTTAATGGCAATATCTGCGTTTTCTTTCTAAGAGTTCATCCAATTTGTAACATTTCTAGACTTACAGGATAAGGCACCAGGTACTTATAACCACTAACATTTGTCTGTACTGGGGGTTTTACATAGTTAACAGAATGTTTCTAAATTTATACCAGCAAAAACTTAAAAATAAATGGCAAGTACAGTTAAACAATGAAGCTCATATAGTTGCTTATGTATACATGCCCACATTGAGTACAAGAATATATCTGTTATAAAGTCACACTCATCCTCATATTCACAAGACAGGTCTCAAAACCGCAGCATGTATCTCACAGGTACGGTTCCACACCCTATCCATGTACCACCACACCATCCACAAAAACAAATTCACTCAGAATAAGTTATACAACAAACTTTTAGTCTATTGTTGCCAGAAATGCAATCATTCAAGGCAACACCTTGTTCTTGGAACGGAAAATATCTTTTTATTTCACTTAATTCTTGCTCATTTTCTTACTTTATGTGGCAGTCATATTATGCCCCGCTATGCAGTACATCTAGTTATCATCATTGTTCTTGAGGTTTCTCACTTTTAAATGACTTGATAAAATGATAATTCTGCTTACATTTTTAATCATAGATTCGGTATTTGGTAAAGTTAGATTATTATTGTCGTTGCTGTTTCTTTACTATAAACTGATGTTTAATGTTCATTGTTTAATATTATATTCATTCTGATGTGTTATGAAAAATGCTTTATTTGGCACTGTTGCATTCTATTGTCTTCAAATTAGCTTTGGACAAAAGCCAAATACCTTGAATTCTTTGAGTTCTGCGTTTCCCTTTAGGATTGATTTGCTATCGACTTTCCTGTTAGCAGCTGCCTGAGGTAGTTACAGTATATCTGCTGAATGCCATTAACCACAACTCAGAGTGGGTTTTACTTTTTGAAATGCTTCATCCATTTCCTTAACTAACTTCCATATGCAAAACAGCTAATTAACCCCTGCTACTGACATTTATTTTTTTTTGTGGGCAGGCACTGTGACTAACCAGCCATGGCATTCACTGGACCCCCTTTGTTGACCTGTCTGTAAGAGTCAAACTATCTCAAAACATGCCGAGAGGTTCATTTCTATCCGCGACCTTCACCAGTCTGCCACAGGCAACTGTCTTCTGGGCACCTGTGACAAACACAAAGGCAGTATCACATTTCCATCTGTCTGCCATGCCTGTCCTGTTACCTGGGTCCTGTTCTAATAGGGCGGCAATGAGATACAATGAGCAGCGGTAATGTGGTGAGAAGCAAGCCTGAGCATTATTACAGCGCCACAGTTCAATGTTGATGGTTAGAACTGGACAGGAATGATCTAGGATATTGTTTGCCAAACACACCAACTATGTTGCTAAACTGTCCTGCAACTCTGAGGTGGGTCATTTTCTATATATTCTGGATGCTGTTTGCTAAACCAGAGTCACCGGATCACATTGGAGACACATTTCTATGTTCTAAAGTCCAAGGCAGTGGTACTGTGAGTTGTACTGTGTCCTCCTCCTCCTCCACTTGAAACTCTTCCTCTAGAGTGGCAATCTGTAATGAGCTACTGGTTCAATGATTACTGCACCACTCCTTGGACTTAGCCAGATCAACCACACATTGATCATAATTCACTTATAAATCTTCACTTCTTCCTCTATTTTTGCATGTTTTCTGATGATTAACAGGCAGTCCCTGACTGTGTTGGCTAACTTTTAGGGCCTCATGCTTTTCAGCTGTGAGTTGAGCATGGTCAGTTTTCACCTGATCAAGTTCCCTGCAGGATTTGGTCAGAACTGGCAGCGCAGCGCAGCCCTGGCCTGACAGCAGACGCCACTGCTTTAAGAAGCATAGATTTCTGTGGGTATTTCACACCACAAAACTGTTTGAAATCTGTAGTCTGTAGTCGTACTCTTTCATAACCTCAACAGTCACCAAAACACATGCACTGAAATGTTCAGCCTCAAAGATGGAGGGAAAAGAACAGTGAACATACAGTGTACTTACAAAACATGTATGACATGTATAACATGCTAAACCCTGAGAGAAATGGGAATTACTGATCTGGCTGCATATTTATTACACTAAATTGGCAGATCACTGAAGCTAGGAATGAAATGATAGGAGGAACAAGAGGCTGTGCAGATATTTGACTTTTCTATTTGATGCTGTTGTCTCCCTTTCCTCTTTTGGCAGATCATGTTGTGCTGATAATATGTTTGCCATGTCTGGATGACTGATACTTGTCCATCACATGAAAGGCTACTTCACTGTTTCAATGATTCGACAACCCTCATGAAGGTATGCCACTACAGGTAATGGCTCACTTGGGGTAACAGTCAACGTGCTTGACTGATGGTTCAAAGTCTGATCTTGAGAAAACATGTCCTTCTCCAGGGCTTCCTCTGTTGTTGGATGGCAGAACTGGCAGAATCCAAAGGTGTCGTGGTTTAATGGTGTCAGACTGGAGCTTTTCATTTATTGGACATGGTTTGAAATCATTTTCTAAGTGCCAAACACTGCACTTAAAATAACAGGGTCATGTAACACGCACTTTCCTTCCACTGCAATGTTGTGCTTTTGTAAACCGATCCAATGGTTGACTCAGGGCAAGTTAATCAAAACATTTTAAAAGAATAACTTAAACAAACAGTTTTTTTTTTTAAATTTTAACTGAGAATGCCCACTTTTGGCTTCTTTGTCAGTGCCTGTTGGAATTCAGACCTTGACAAAGAAACATTAAAAGCTTCTTTTCAAACATAGCTGTTATCTATTTACCAAGCAGTCCAGTCCTTAGAATCTGATCATGCACTTCACATCCTCACACCTAAACAATCCTTCAAGGTAGGGAACACGTGCCTATAAGCAGTATCTCTAAAAGGGCATTAATGAAATGACAGAGACAGTGTAATTAGCTGTGTACATGTGATTCAAACACTGCAATCAATCAATCTGAGCATACTGAGCTTCACTGTATTCACTGTGGTCTGGTGGAGTTAATCTACATAAATCAGGTGTTCCAGGGGCACATGGCAAACAAGCAGCAATCCAATAGACTGGCAGCAATTGTATTAGCTAAAAAAAAAGCCATGACATGGCTATGGAAGGACCTTATCTTACTAAGGCATTCAACTTTTTACTCCATTTCCCAATTCAGTATGTAGTGCCCCCCCTCAAGTGCAGATCCATGTCAGATGTGGAGTTACTAAATAAAACTTAGGATGTCAAACTTCTATTCAAGTAATGACCAAACCAAGGGCGTAGTCTGAATAGACAAGCAGGTATACTGAATAGGAAACAATTCCAGTTCTCTTAACTACATTCCTCCCCAAAAGCAAGATTGAGATTTTGTATGACCAGGGTTATATAGAGAACAAAACAGTAGTAGGATGTCCTATACATGTCGCTTTAGAGCTTTACCTAATACATAGTTCCTTAGGCACATTTTGAGTCTGATTTGCATGACATGTGTGTGTTCTGCCCTTGACCTTTCACCTTACATGCATCTGAGGGCTGTAGTAAGTCTATTACCACAACTACAGTCACACATTCACAATATTATGTACTGGTATATAAATAGGGGGGGGCAACTCCTGAGGGGCTTGCCACCAAAGGTACTGTTGTACTTGTATTAAATATATAGAAATAAGTAAAAAATAAGCTCAAAATAAGTGTTCTAAAAGCAGTGAAAATGTGCCACGACAATATGGCAGCCGCGTTGACGCAGAAGATTCACCCGCGAGGCAACGGAGCAAACAACGAACAGCTTTCTAGACACATCAGCCTAACCAACCATATTCTCTGAAGGTCCTCATTTAATAGTATTTAACATCAGCCTAACCAACCATATTCTCTGAAGGTCCTCATCAACATCACTCTTTTCTTGCATCTGGGTCATTTCAGAGGATGTGGTACAGCTTTTAAGGTCATCGGTGGCACGGTGTTTGCCACCACAAAGGCTGCCACCACCATGCTTCACCGTTGGGTGAAAGAAATTGAGGCCAAACTGTTCAGTTCCTGGTTTCATCAGAGCAGAGAATCTTGTTTTCTCACAGTTTCACAGAGTCCTTTAGGGGCTTTTTTTGCAAACTCCAAGGGGGCTTTCCTGCGTATTTCAATGAGGAGAGGCTTTCATCCGGCCACTCTGCCATAAAGCCAAGATCGGGGGTGTGTTACAGTGCTGGTTCTTCTGGAAGGAAGTTCTCCATGCAGGACCTCTGGTGCTCAGCCAGAGTGACCATCCATTCTTGGTCACCTCTAACCGAGGCCTCTCTCCCCCGATTGCTCAGTTTGGCCAAGCGGTCAGCTTTAGGAAGAGTCGTGGTTGTTCCAAACTTCTTTCATTAATGAGTTATGGAGGCCACTGTGCTCTTGGGAACCTTCAATGCAGCAGAACACTTTTGCAGCCTTCCTCAGATCTGTGCCTTGACACAACCCTGTCTCGGAGCTCTGCAGGCGGTTTGACCTTTGACTTCATGGTTTGGTTTTTGCTCTGATATGCATTGTCAGCTGTGAGACCTTATATAGTGAGCCTTTCCAGATCATGTCCAGTCAATTGAATTTACCACAGGTGGACTCCAATTAAGGTGTAGAAACATCTTAAAGATGACCAAGAGATATTTAAAAGTATTATAGTAAAGGGTCTAAATACTTATGTCAGTGTGATTTTTCAGTTTTTCCTTTTGATGCATTTGAAAAATGTCTAAAATCCTTGTGATTTGTAGATTGATGAGGGGGGAATTATTTTTTTTAACAATTTAATTCTGTAAATCTGTAATTCAAGAGCACAGGGGTTTAAATATTATATTTCATTTTTTGACAAATAAAAAAATGTTACCTTTGGAAAATGTTCGCATTAAAAATTCTGATGAGGACAAATTATGTGTAAGTATCTTTTGTAATTGTGAAAATCGGTGATGAGTTGATTTACTTTTGCAAGCCACTGTATAATTTACCACAAAGATAATTTCAGGAGCAAGGGAGAAAGAAAGAGAGTGAGTCTGAAACAGACGATGATGGTAGACAGACTGCCCGGCCAGCCGGTGTCCATTACCGTGGCCCCTCCTCCTGACGACCAGTAATCCTGTCACCTTAGAAGGAGGCGCAGTCTCAACTTCAGCACAGGTACACACAGTCGGACATGTTATGCAATATTCAGCGCAAGGAGCCATGAGGCTCAAGCATTCACTCTCTAAACACACTCCCATGCATGTGCACACACACACAGACAGGCTTCAGGCAAACTGTTCCTCTTCAAACGTCTAACTATGGCAGTGAGAATAAGGGCTCACATTCCCTGTGCTGCTGCCTATAAAAAAAATAGGAAGTTAAGTGTTGCCACAGTTGGCTTAAATACAATGGCACAACAAATACTAAACCACCCTACAGTGCTGTAATTCACTGGAGCCTGTTTACTAACCTTTTTGCCCTTTCACCTTTTTGCCATTTGATGATATATTAATGCTGTGTTGCTCGCAGATTATTGGCCTTAATCTCACTATTTGGGTCCAAGCAGCTTGAAGCATCTTGTCTTTGTGATAATCTGATAATCATTATTATAGCGCTTGCAAAGCGAAGCACTATTACGATATTCCTAGGCGTTTTCTCATTATCATTTTTCCGATGGCGCTTGTGTAGCGGCCGTGGAGATCTCGTGCAGGAGATAGTTTGGATACTATAGCCTGCATGGAGAATACCAAAACAAATTCCTAGTATCTGTATACATGGCGAAATAAAGTTGAATTGAATTATTCTAAGTGATTTTCTGTGAATAATTCAGCTTGAACACAGAAACTTAATTCAAACTTAATTACGTAGGTCTAGTAAATGACACTTGTGCTATATTATTTTGATAATAGTACACATTATACTTTCACAAACATTTAAGATTAAAGAGTAAAACTATTCTCATTGAAGTGAATGGTGGAATTCAACAATGATCTGTCTCTGCAGCGGTCTCTCCCTTTCTAACTCCTCATCTCTCTATCTCATTGCTTTCTTTCTATCTTAATATGCAACTCATTTCCCATCCATTCAATTTCTCTAACTTTATCTTTTCCACTCACTCTCTCTTTCAATCATTATATCACTGCCTGTCACTGTTTCTTTATTTATCTTAATATCTAACGTCTCAGTCTTTTACATTTTTATTTTTTTCACCATCAGAATTCATAGCCATCCAGGATATGCATGATGTAGTTCTGTGCTTCCTGGCTGGAAAAATGGAAGAAAATCTTTCACAGCATGACATTGCCCACTACACTGCCAAAAGACACTAGTTAGTGTGTTGGCAAGCTTCTATCAGTGTCAACTGGGCTGATGGTGGTGTTTGGAAGGTTTTTGCATGCCTTTTAGGTAGTTAGTGTGCTAGTTTTGGAACAGAACTCCCTATTGCTGCTTTAAGGACTTTATTCAGGCTATTGCTTCATTCAGGCCATTTCAAGCCTTTCACTGATTCTATTAAAGCAGCAATACGGAGTTCTGTTCCAAAACTAGTAAGCTAACTACCTAAAAGCCATGCAAAAACCTTGCAAACACCACCAACAGCCCAGTTGACACTGATAGAAGCTTGCCAACACACTAACTGGTGTCTTTTGGCAGTATAGCTGCGAATGTCATGCGTGTGAAAGCTTTTCTTCCATTTTTGCAGTGGGTTCCAGCCCGTTACACAGAACTACATAAGGCATATCCTGGATGGCTAGTGGGGTGTTTACAGAGGTGTTTATCTGTCCTTCACATGACCATATGCTATCAAAGTGAATTTGAGGATGGTACCAAAACCGGTTGCCTATAAAACCATACCTCAAAAAGTGTCAATTTGTTGCATAGTGTTGCTTTAAGGATTGTGTTCTAGCTACTGCCCCCTGGTTCTCTATTCAGTGTAGTGAAAGAGACCAGCAGGCCCATTTTTCAGAATTCACATTGAATTGCCTCTGTGTATGAAATGTGCTATATAAATAAAATTGCCTCTGTGTATGAAATGTACTATATACATAAACTTGCCTTGCCTATTTTTAAACCATTTTGTAATGGCCTGTGGCAAACAAGAAAAACATGTGCTTAAGGCTCCACTGCCACGCCCTATGGATGAGGTTTAATGTGAGCTTATAGCTCCTAGTGGAAAGGCCAGTTAGTGAAAAGTTTACTCATTCTTAAATGGTCTGTCAATATTTGATAGCCTTCTTTGCTTCCAGTATGTATACAACATCCAGATGGAGTGGATGATTTAAAAAAGCGTAACTTCAAGACTTGACTAATGCAATGCTTTACTACTAAAGACCTACATCTGATGCAAAATGCAACCGCTCATACACCTACTAGAACTAAAAAATATGAACACAGTTCTCCTGTAATCGCTTCTGGTTCCCTGTCAAAAGTAGAATCAACTTCAAAATACTTCTTCTAACCAGTGGCGGTGCGTCAATACAGGGCGCAAGGGCGCCGCCCCTCCTAAAATTTTGAGATGAAAAAAAAAAAAAAAAAGTAAAAAAAAACATTATATACCAAACAATTAAAATAGGAACTGTACTGTGTTAACGCGTTACATGTGTGTGGGAGACCGTAAGCCCCTGCCAACAACCACTTAAATCTGACCAAATATAATATATTGCCATTCGTTATCACTGAGATAAGCCCCTCCTCCCTGGAGGGGCGCCGGCCAAATGGAAGTCAATGGGAGCTCTCATACTTTTCTGCAACATTTGAGCAAGGACAGCTTCTCATTGGCGGATGAAAGTTCGATCCTGGGGCGCAAAATTTTGCGCCCTGACCAATGACATCGTTTCTTATTTCAACGCGACTGGACTATTCGTCGAATCAGAGACCTTTATCATTCCCTCACGTCCCATATACATCTCACGTATCTACGAGAGCAACATAGCTAGCAGAGACTTTGATTCTGTGAGTATGCCGACTGAAAACTTTCGAATCGACGATCAGATGTCGATAAGAAGAGACTGAAAGACATGGGACCCGAACGTCCGGATTTAAAAATGCAGCAGCAGAGCATCGACCGCGGGAGGACGTACACCCGTAGCTTCTCCTCAAGCCTGTATGCTAACCGGAGCTGGTTAGCTGGTTGTTCAGTGAGTGATGCGTTTTTTTGTTTTCCCTGCCTGTTGTTCCAAAGTCCTGGGACTGAAACAATCTGGACTGCAACGAGGATGAGGGATCTAAAGCACTTCAACGATAAATGTAAGAAGCACGAATCTTGCCGCAGCCATCTAACTAACAGCCTGAAGCTAAGCCTCTTTGGAAGACTGAGTATTGCAGAGCAGTTGGACGAAGGGTACCGAATTGGCATTCGAAAACATGTATCATCCAGTGTTTCTGAATCTATTCTGCTCTAAACCTCTAGTATAATCCAGTATTTCTGAATCTATTCTGCTCTAAACTACTGGTATCATTCAGTCTTTCTCACTCTATTCTGCTCTAAACCTCTACACCCTGTGTTTTTTTTTTTTTTTTTTTATCTACTCTGTTTTAAACTTGTACACAATGTTTCTGAATCTAGTCTACTCTAAACCTCTACTACCCAATATTTAAACCTCTGGAACCCAACCCAATGTTTCTTAAACCATTCTGCTCTAAACCTCTCATGCCCAATTTTACAGTTTGTTGAGAGTTGTTAGTGGACAGTGTTGAGCACTGTGTTTTCATGAAATAAATCTTTTGTTTTTTAATATATTCTACTCAAAACCTCTCTTGTGTTTTTGTTTTCTCATTGTGGAGTGCTATTTAAACCGCACTGCCCAACTGCGCCTATAGTCTATATATGTCTATGATTGCGCCCCCCCCCAAAAAAATAAATCACCAGCGCCACTGCTTCTAACATACATATAATGCCCTGAACAATGCTCCAGACTTTCTCAAAACTCCAAGAATGCAAAAATCACAGTAGGAGGAGAGGCATAGCCTTTTGCCATCAGCCCCCCCCCCCCCCCCTGTAGAACACCTACTCTCACTTCCTCTATCCGAGAAGCAGACACCCTCTCTACTTGCAAGTCTAGACTTCAAACTTGTCTCTTTATTACTCCCCATAGTTGGGAACGGTCTGCGGAGGTCCAGCATTCATTGCAGAGCCTCTGGTGGAAAGGGCTGCCTTTGCTGTTGCCGCTCTGCAACCGGCCTGCTAGTGGTAGTTGGTATCGTCAGCTCTAGATCTTCCTCGTGGTGGTGTTGGACACTGGCCTGCTAGTTGGTATCGTCAGCTCTAGATCTTCCTCGTGGTGGTGTTGGACACTGGCCTGCTAGTTGGTATCGTCAGCTCTAGATCTTCCTCGTGGTGGTATTGGACACTGGCCTGCTAGTTGGTATCGTCAGCTCTAGACCTTCCTGGTGGTGGTGTTGGACACTGGCCCGCTAGTTGTAGTTGGTATCGTCAGCTCTACACCTTCCTCGTGGTGGTGGACACTGGCCTGCTAGTTGGTATCGTCAGCTCTAGATCTTCCTCGTGGTGGTGTTGGACACTGGCCCGCTAGTTGGTATCGTCAGCTGTAGATCTTCCTCGTGGTGGTGTTGGACACTGGCCTGCTAGTGGTAGTTGGTATCGTCAGCTCTAGATCTTCCTCGTGGTGGTGTTGGACACTGGCCTGCTAGTTGGTATCGTCAGCTCTAGATCTTCCTGGTGGTGGTGTTGGACACTGGTCTGCTAGTTGGTATCGTCAGCTCTAGATCTTCCTGGTGGTGGTGTTGGACACTGGTCTGCTAGTTGTAGTTGGTATCGTCAGCTCTAGATCTTCCTGGTGGTGGTGTTGGACACTGGTCTGCTAGTCGTAGTTGGTATCGTCAGCTCTAGATCTTCCTCGTGGTGTTGGACCAGCGCGCACCATCCCGTGAGCCTGTGAGGCACCAATGTTGGGTCAACGGTGAGCGCCTGTGGCCCTAATTTGTGGCACTATAGTCAGAACTCTGTCGGCGGCTTTTTCGGCTCACTGAACATGTTGAATCGGCGGAGGAGCCCATCGGTGAGAGAGATCACTCTGAATGGCTGTTCAGCTTTAATGAATCGGTGCAACTGGAAGTGGACAGGAAAGAGTCAAGCGAAAGTGGTGTGAAAACGGTAAGCAAACGCTGCTTTTGTTCACGGTTTGTTTCCCCTCCTGCAGGTGCAGAACGTATGTGCTAGTCGCCCATTGGCTGTACTCTATGCATTTTGCCACTTTTGTGGCCTAGACATATGTGACATGAGGCGACGCAACTCTCCGTCTTTGTCGTCGCTAGTTCTTTGTCAGTTTGGTGTGTCCCTTGCTTGAGTTCGGCTGCCATAGGTCTAGGATGCCAAGGACCTCTCATGAGACATGCCATACGTCATACTCCTTCCTCTTTTCTCTGATACGGTATGTGTGTCCCTACTCTCTGTAGAGTCTATAGCAGGACTTTTACCCTCCAACGCTGATGTCTATGACTATTGTTCACCACCATTATTACAACGTTTACATATACGTATAGAAGACAATCTATTAGAATACCTAACTCCATGCTCTCATTAGTCGTGTTTCCATTATCAGGCCAGTGCGAGCTAAGGCTATCTTCGGGCCAACCAGGGTTAATGGCCTGGGCCTTAAGTCGCGAGAAGAAAAGACATTTGCGTTTCCTGCTATCAGGCTGACAGCACCACATTATTGCACTAAAACAGGAGTTTTCAACCAGGGGTCCGTGGCGTCGACATATTTATGTCTGAATAGCCAAGTCGCATTGCCCAAAATACTGATGTAGACCCATATTCAGCGAAGAAATTACACTGACAAGTATTATAGGCAGAATATGTGTGCGGTGGGGAGGGGGCGTGGCGGCGGTTACAAACATGAAAAAGAAGGGTACGGGACTGTAAAATGTTTTGGGCCGCGGATTACCTTCTGGTCAGAATGGTGGTCCCTGGGACAAAACCAGTTGAAAACCCCTGCACTAAAACATCCCCTTTACATGCTGCCTCTATGTTAAAATCACCCATCTCGCCCATTTACAACTGAGTGGGTTGTTCAAGTTGGGGTATCATTCGATAAAGTCTGGATGCCAGGCACCTACAACCTAGAACTTAATTTAGCAATCCATATCACAATAGCCCTGAAGACATAGGTTTAACATAATCTAGCTAATAGCATTAGCATAGCTTGCTGTTAGATATCATAGCAAGCTAATGTTACAGGCTCAGTTGTTAAATAAGTAACCTAGCCTACGTTTAAAGTGCACTGTGGACTAGCATAACATGCTAATCATTCTTTGCGATAAATGAGCTTTAATGATAGTCCAGTCTATGCTAACATGTATTGTCCATACATATTGGGTTCATTTGAGCCAGCTGTGTTTTGTATTGAAATATGTTCAGATTTTTTTATCCATGCTGTGGATCATTAGCCTGACGATGTCATACTCATAATTCTAGTCAGAATATGAGTCTGATATCGCTCCATTGGGCTGTGATTATGGGGCGTGTTTCAACCGAACCAGGAGAAAAAATGCCTCTTCGCTCAATTGGTTACCTACAACCAATCAGAACAACGTAGTATGTGACCAGGGCCAGCTGATACATTACACTTTTACCGGATCCCGTAGGAAGGAAGGCAAACACATCTTTTCGATTGACAAATGCCTTAATCGCGTTTCTCTGTTCCTCTTTCAAAATGAATGCACTGTCAATGTCTAAATGGACTCGAATCTATACATTTCAGCTCTCCAGCGGCAGCCATGTTTGTTGAAAACGAATTCAACTCGTGTGTTGGTGACGTTACTGTTGATCATCTGTCCATCATCGTATAAAGCCCGCCTTAACAATTTGATTGGTACGGCCGATATCGAGCCGCAGATAATTTCTCCTCAATGGAGTAATGCCAGACCGAACTTCCCAACCAAAAAATGTGTGGGCGGGGCTAAGTTCGGTCTGGTATCCAGGCTAGTGGATCATGACATGCAAGCGTGTCTACAGCCTGCCTTCATCATGTTTGCAACACAGGGCAAAATTCACTTTTTGGTTGTGATTGATGTGCACCCTGGTATTTTTGCAACTCAAAATTTCTTATCTTTTATATCAACTTTCAATTATGTTACATTTACATTTACATTTAGTCATTTAGCAGACGCTTTTGTCCAAAGCAACGTACAAGGGAGAGGACAGTCAAGCTAAGAGCAATAAAAAGCATGGTGTAACAATAAATACTACTTTACATGAGAATGTTGGTTGTTCTGCCCTACTTGATCAAGCTACCACTGCACATTTTTATTAGCAGAGCACTAATTTCCCTGCTGACTGGCTCCTAAGATTCTCCATTTTGTATTATCTGTTTAGGTTATTTGGCACGTAGGTTTTTGCATACTGACTAGTTATGTTGTTGTAGTAGTGCTGAACCGCTCTTACCTGACCCCACCTTTAACCTAGACACCACCTCAAGCCCCAGTTAGCCCTGTTTGGCCCAAGGGTAATCGGCGGGCCAAAAGCCCCTGGCTGCTAGTTCCAAGGAGGCACGATCAATGGAGTGACCATGGAAAGGCAACGGGCCTTGGCACGCACTAGCTCGCCCACATTTGGCCCGATGCTACCAATACTTTGAATGTTGGCTCTCTCCATTTTTATACAGTCTTGTATGTATCATGTATATACCATCTTACATGCATCATGTAATCTTGTATGTACGTATATGCCACATCTATGCTAATCCTGTGTCTACGAAATTGATCTTCTCGCTCTGATTCTCTCTTCTCCTCTCTTCTCCTCTCCTCCCTTCACTTATTTCTTAATACCTCAATCCCTTTCTATGCATCCGCCACAAACCAATACCAGAGTTGGCAAGGACAGAGGTGTCAATGACACCAATCAGCATCAGATTAAAGTGAGACTCTTAATCATAAAATACAACTGTGCACAGATTGCCATGAATTACCTTGACATTATTATGATCACACTACTGCCCATAGTGTAATGATTAGGGCTGGGCAACGATTAATCACTGGTTTGGACTTTTGTAGCGGCAATTGTAGTGGGCTTCCCTATTGGATTAGGGTCCAGATTATGAGGTGTCATTTAAAACCACACTTCTTTTGCCTATTGGTTTAAGGTCCAGATTATGAGGTGTCATTTAAAACCACACTTCTTTTGCCTATTGGTTTAAGGTCCAGATTATGAGGTGTCATTTAAAACCACACTTCTTTTGCCTATTGGTTTAAGGTCCAGATTATGAGGTGTCATTTAAAACCACACGTCTTTTGCCTATTGCATTGAGCATCAACCACACGTCTTTTGCCTTCACCTCCACCTTTTGTAGACCAATGTATGTGTGTAGAGTCTTTGGCTCATCCAGGTGGTCTTTCAAGATGGCGGAGAACAACCGGTTTTATGGACAGATAAGTCAAAAATAGAACTTCTGGGCTTAAATGAGAAGTATTAATATTGGGTGAAAACCAATAACTATTTTCCCAAATGGATACCTCATTGCAAATGTGACAGGGTGGTAATAATTCGATGGTTTGGAGCACTTTGGCTACCAACAGACCAGAACAGCATGCCATCAATGAGATAACTTTGAATATTGCGGTGTTTCAGGAAAGGTAACTCTTATTATTGAACTCTATTATTGCTTAATTCAATTACATTTGAAGAGGCAGTTTTCAGAAATAAAACCAGGGTGGCTGAGATTGTGGATTGTCTTCATCATATACAATATTCAAATAGGGCTCCCACGTGTCCACTCATTGCTCACACATTTCCACATGTACTAGTCTGGTGTTAGTAGTGCAAACATCTGCATGTGCTTTGTGATATCAAAGACATGAGAGAATACTCCTAGCTACTTGTATTAGGATGAGCTTAGAGAATCAGTTTGCTAGTCATAGAATTCTGGTCCTGTTGTGGTTTCCAACTGTCACAGGCAATAATTTACCCACCAATACTGCTTCAAATACCATACATTAAGCCTGTGCTTAAAAGTCTG
This sequence comes from Clupea harengus, assembly GCF_900700415.2. Taxonomy (NCBI): domain Eukaryota; kingdom Metazoa; phylum Chordata; class Actinopteri; order Clupeiformes; family Clupeidae; genus Clupea; species Clupea harengus. Next base: position 30,333,973 of record NC_045159.1, read on the forward strand.
AATGATTCATCTTCTGTGGCACGCTGACAGAATGAACAGAACGCTTCAGAGAGATGTATAGTGATTTGGATAAACAATGGTTTCTAGGGCACATAGGCTGTGGGGGAGATGGGATGTTCTAGAGTAGGTTTACCTGAGCGGACACACACGACGGGGTAATGTTTCTAGTCGCAGTGTCAGGATGCGCTACCATTGCCTTTCCAGTCCACCCAGTAGTGAGTAGTGAGGGACAGGCAGTGTGTGGACTTTGAAAGGACAATGAGAAAAGACCACACAAGTTCATTCTTCATTGCGTGTGTGTCTATGCCCATTTGTCCATATGCATATGAGAAGATATGAACATACCATTGCTTCAAACATTCATTACTCACAGACCAAAAGTGACCATGACATGTTGTCATTCATAGCAACAAGGTAAACAGGGGCCAGCCCTAACTCTCTATCTGTGCAAACCTCCCTATATACATCCATACACTATTCTATGTGAACTCAAAAAGCTATGCTGGATACATTATATACATTTATATAAGTTATTTCATAAATGAAAGAATGATGTATTTTAAACCAAAATCTCTACTGCCCAATTTAATTTCTACACGTTTTGTTTCCAGACATTACAGGTCCTTTTTTTCAGGGGGCAGAAGAGGTTTTTTTTCTTTTAACAAGATAGTTTGTTTAGATAATAGTTTAGATTGTGTGAGATTATGTGATTGGTCTCATTATAATTTAACAGCCAATAAACAGCCAAAGTAAGGTCCAAGAACATTTGCTTTCCAAGAACATTTGTTTTTTTTCAGAGAGATGTTTACTCAATTTAGTCATTTTGGAGTATATAGTCTGTGGTGTTATTGAACTGTATTGCGTTAACTTAGTACAGTAGGTGCTCCTATTATTTTATTCACCCCAATTACATCAATAAGGGTAAGCTAAACAACAGAAACATCTCAGTGTATAATGCCATACAGTTCAACAACACCACAAACTGCATTCTCCAAAATGGCCGTACAGTTGAACACCTCTCTAAAACAACTCCAAGAAAAGCTCTCCAACACTCAGGATGTATTGCATGACTGTTGTGTTACACTGGCTTAGTGTTAGCGAGGTGAACACAATACATTGGCAATTGAATATTTATATGATTTAAATGCTTACATCTCTCTACAATAATGGTATTGTACATTTTGGAATATATAAATGATATTTGGAGAATACATTTTTTTTTTGGCCCCATTTGTAGACTTGTAGGCTAAATGCATTCAGCTCATAGGACATTTCAGATTTGGTCACATGAATCCTTTATTAGTGACATTCGTGCCAGGATCAGACCCAGCATTAGCAAACTAGCACATTAATATCTGAATTAAAGGCAAATTAACAACTTTTTGCGGTTCGTAACGTAAGCCACATATATAAATCACTGAACATTGGCAAAAGAACATAAACATGACACTACTATGATCACAAAGTGTTCTGGAGACTTGGGAGATGATTTCTGTGAACAACTTCTCAAAGTCAGCTTGAAACTGAATGTCTCATGTCTGAAGCACCAACAAACACCCATCTACAGTTCATCATCAGGAACCGGTAGAGAGAAAGCTGTGGACCTCAAGCCAAGATACCCAGAGGATCAAAAAAGATCCCTTTTATTGGAAGCCACAATTGCCTTTGTGCCGGAAGGCAGAAGGCAGCTATTCCTCGACAGGATGTCCTATGACAATGCCTGCACCTTGGACCTGCCTTGACCTGACCCCCTATTGGACATGACCCCCTATTGGACATGAGCACCTTGATGCAGCACGCCCACTATTGGACATGAGCACCTATTGGACATGAGCACCTTGATGACATGACCCCCTATTGGACATGACCCCCTATTGGACATGAGCACCTTGATGCAGCACGCCCACTATTGGACATGAGCACCTATTGGACATGACCCCCTATTGGACATGAGCACCTATTGGACATGAGCACCTATTGGACATGAGCACCTATTGGACATGAGCACTTTGGTGCAGCACACCCACTATTTGGACATGAGCACTTTGCCATCTGAGACCTGTTGGTTGCAGCGGCATGTCTGCCACGTTCTGGAGTTAATATGTGTAAAGTAATATACATATCTTACGACATACGTACATAAGTCTGGAGTTAATATGTGTAATGGAATATACATATCTTACAACATACATAAGTCTGGAGTTAATATGTGTAATGGAATATACATATTTGTCAACACACAGAAGTCAAATATTTTAAAGGAAAAAATATATATATTGGCCAAAATCAACTACCTTGCCTCTGGACCCTACATTGCTTTCTAATTTAAGACAATAATATTACAGACACAAGTAACCCTATCCTGATCGATAAGTATTCTTAAACTATACCTTAGTTTCGTTGATGAAATGTTTTAGTTTAAAACATTTAAACACAGATGATGTTTAACTCTACACTATATTTATTTGTTCATAAAGCATTTAGATTATCCAAATAAAGAAGCTTTTGCGAGGCATTTACTAAAGGATGACCGTGGCAAATTCAGCAATTCAGATAAAAAAAAGGGGGGGCCCACCATGAATGAGGTCCCCCAAAACATGGCAGGTGAATCGTGAAGAGCTCATCAAAAAGCTGGACATTGACATAGAATGACCCATGGATATACACACTTGCAGTGCACTGCAATAACTCATGAAGAATACAGTTCGTTTTCTGTAGGTCTAACTGACATATAAGGACAGGTGTTAAATGTTGTAAGATGACTTCAGCTTGAGCCTAATCGTTTTTCAAGACTGTTGAAGTTGTTTACAGTTTTTGACAAAGTTGTTAGTTAACAGAAATGTACAAATATGAATGTACAACACAGTTTAAGTTGGTCTGCCGTGGACTGGAAAGGCATGAGGCTACTATTACAACAGTAGCTCTAACGTTACGTTCGTGTCACCATAGCTTGTGGAGCAGTCCCGATGGCTTTTCGTCTCATATTTCTGATAACGTTTATAAATCCCTTACCTTTAACACTCAAGCCAGTGCAGGTGGTCGTTGATCATACATTGGTTAAGAGAACCAAATGAAGATCACTCCAAAGAAGTCGGACTCAAACTGAAGAGGCGCATCTTTGAGTGGTTTGATCAGAAGACAATCAACTGCGCAGCGGCGAAAACTTGAACTATGATTGGTTCATCCTTAGACCGTAGCCTAGGCTACATTCATTATAAGTCCATTCGTATGCAATATATTCAGTAGCCTAGTTAGAAACTGAATAACCATTTAACAGTAACGAAACATTAGGACGACTTGCTTTACTGTATTGCTGAGTAGAATAGAAACATAGAGCTACCTGTGGCGCGTCCAGTTGTTTTAGACAAGGTTTGGTACAGCTAAAAGCAACAGTAGCCTGACGAGTTTTCATCAAAACTAAGCGAGCCAACTACCTATAAAGCATGCTAAAAACATGATAGCATTCTAACTGGTGTCTATGAGCGATATAATTGTGTTCTGCAGTGGAAGCCTTTCTCCGTCCACAACTATTGCATAGCTTTGACGGCTAACGGCAGGTGTTTCTGTCCTTAACATGACATACCATGAAAATTATTTTGAAGATGATACCAATGTGGTCTAACATGCATAAAAAGTGGCAAATTATTGGTGTTGGCTCAACTCCCAGCTAAATGCGACAGGTGGTGCAGGGGTGCAGACGGGTTTATTTGTATCAAGATGTGAATTCCATGTGTTTACATTGCAATTACCCCAGGGCCGTAACTACAGGCAGTGCGGTTGCACTGGGGCCCGTACGAAGGAGGGGCCCTCTGATAATGCGTTTCTCGTCAGTGACCGTCTCGGAGTGACACTATTTAAACACGCCTGTAGTCAAAGATGAATATGTGTTGATTACAGAAGAGTAGGCTACCTTATGCTATGTCTCCGTCATGGTTTTCATTATTTTTGAGGGAAAATAGTTAGTAGCAATCTATAACACAATGATATGCTTATTCTACATAAACTACGTAGAAACTTTTTAAAAACACTAGTGAAGAGTGAATTACAGTAGTCTTGAGTGTCCAGCATAAGACACACAAACTAGTGAAGAGTGAATTACAGTAGTCTTGAGTGTCCAGCATAAGACACGCACCTTCTATTCTCTCATGGGTTGGGTCAAGGAGGGAGGGTGAAAACCTTTTGTTGCCCTATTTTACCACCCTGATTAATCTGGGGGCCATCTCATGTATCGCGGTCTTCAAGTGACTTTCCATGTTTATCCCAAACCTCATGGTCATTTCATGATGTATTTTTAAGAAAACAACATATCAGTGAATAATAAATAGAACATCACCACTGTCAGGTTTGTGTTGTCTGTCTTGTGCACAATTTAGTCATTGCTTCCATGCACTTAAAAAGCGTCCTCCTCATCCTAATTTTTATTTCGGTGTAGTTGGGTTGTTTCTTGCCGATCTCCCTTTGCCACTTAGCCTAATTGAGGTGTTCCTTGAAACTGGTGTCATCCTCACCAACTGGTTCCAGCTCTAAAACAACCTAAGAATACAGCACAATATTGTATAACAAGTGTGATCAAATCAATAGATCAAATCAAATCAATATCTCCAAAAGATAAAGTCTTTATTATGATGTGTGGGGGCCCATCCATCAGAAACATATCACTTTTAGATTTTGAAGATGGAAAAATAAACAAAAGTGATTCCACTTGTACTATGCTTAACTACAGTGATGGAGCAAGTATGCATTTCAGAGGAATGGCACATATTATTTGTAGCTCAACAAAACGAAAAGGAAAACAAAATTACCTTGTGTGGAGAAAGAGAATCATTGTGTAGCCTACCCAGAATTACAGATATGATCATTGATAATATTGATAATTGATATAAATAATGACAATATTTCACAGATATGATAATGATACTTTTATTAATTGCTGCAAAAACAACCAAAATGCAGGATTTTTACTGGTGTAGCCTTTAATAGGCCTAAATGAAAAATAGGCCTAAATGAAATTTGTATCACTTTCTCCCTATACTTTTCCATTTTCCAATCATGCTGAAATCTTTTCCCAACTTCCATTGCAGCCTACATTATACTACCAAAAATCACTTAATCCCACGAAATACAGTAGGCCTATGCCTATGTCGATTTTTCTTTATTAGCCTTCCAGTTCTTCAAATAATAAAATGCAGTGAATCAAGGAAGTTGTAGGAGGGAACGTTCTCTTACTGAATGCATGACGCACAAGAATTGATTGATGGACAATCTGAGCAATCAGAAAGCTTAGGGCTATTGCAAACGTCTTTTCGCGACGCATGGTAAAGTTAGAGAAATAACTTGGCCATCTATAGTGGTTAGAGATTGGGACGCACATGAATCGCTAATTATAGTATTGCAGGCTTTCCAGATTCAGATCAGATTCCTCTCTACCTTTGAGACTGGCAGGTGTGTCCGGTGGTTGGATATTTGACAGGTGACTTGGTCTCATCACTCGATGTTCACGTAAACAAGTCATTGCCTCGCGCCCATGAGAGTTAATTTCCCTACGTCTCTGCTAACGGTGCTAAGTTGGTGGGACTTTAAAGTAAGACATTTACTACTCATGTAACTATCAATATTTGGTATAATTGATTCAAATGCACGATCATTTGATACAGTAGTGTCGAAGTATACATGAACAAACATGCATGTTTTAATTGCGCGCTAGTTTCCTCGAGACACTAACGTTAACGGTACCTTCCTCTCACTTGATGAATACTGCACAGCAAGCTTTTTTATAGTCGAAGTAGGAGTGCGTTTAACTGCATAACTTACAAACCATATAATCAGGGGCGGTTTTTCCTACAGGCGGTATAGGCGGTCGCCTAGGGCGCCACTCAGAGGGGGGCGCAAAAAACTGCGCCCAGCAAAAAAAAAGAGTTTTTTTTGCACCCCCTTCTATATCTCAAACCAATATTTTGACATAAAAAAAAATCTAACATTATGGTAAAATGAGAAAACGGAAGGGGTACGTACGTCCTTGGTGTTGTCAGAACATGCTAGCACAGTGGGGCGTTTGGTTAGAGTGTCTGTGTGTGTTCAAGAAACTTTGAAGAATGAAATAATGAAGAGGCAAAAGCCATCCGGGGCGCAATTTAAGAAGAAAAGAAAGGAAGAAGAAGAGAAACGTGCCAAGGAGAAAGGTAAATCCTTAAATCCTGGCCTAGAATGAATTCCAGATAAGAAAACGTTCACGAATGCGTGAATTGCCCCGGGCACTTTAGTGGAGTTAAGAAGAAAAGATGTACCTTATCATTGAAAGTTTTCCTACTCCCTGTCACATAGTTCTGTAAGGATTTTACAGAGGCGGGGAATATAAAAAATGATATGTCCATTTATTCTAAAAAGACATGATTAAAATAGGGGCGCACATATAAAGCCAATAGCCATCGCAACAACACTACACATATCTTACTCGTTGTATAGCACACCCATTAAGGAAGCCAAACACGGCAACTTGTCAACAAATGAGGAATACTGGTAAAAATCCAATTGTTGTATTGTCAACTTTATGGATTGTAATCTTGCTAGTTAGCTAACGCGAGCTAGCCAGTGACTTGTGACGTTCCTTGTTATTGCCATTCAGTCGAAACATCAGTTCAAGTTCAGCTGTACCACAATTTGCGTCATTTTCGATGTGTCATGAAATAAAAATTTGAGTAATCATAACAACGTTAGTTTTGGTGGAGCGAGCTAGCCAGAATCATTAGACATGATTCAACTAATTAAGAGCTATGCATCTTGGAATAAAAAAATGTCAGGCTGTCCAAATACACCAAAATGCTTAATAACTAATAGCTACATTTAACAAATAATGATAATACATACTTTTTATATATCATTTTAGATTAACTTTTAGAAGACTAAGAAAACATTATTTGCAGGTGATTGGGAAGATGACGTGGAGGTGTGTGTGTGTGTGTGTCCATAAACCGTGAACAGGGGGCGTGGCCGGAGCGTAGTCCAGCACAGGCGTGACATTTTCTCAGTGATTTGTTCTTGAATTAATGTTTGTTCATCGTTGCGATCGTTGTTGTGTTTATGTGAAAGAAATGCAGTCTTACATGGCAAAATAGCGTTTAAAGGGTTGCAGTTCCGTTTTCGTGGGGGGGGCGCCAGGAGTGAAGCTCGCCTAGAGCGCCAAATGTGCTAGGGCCGCCCCTGCATATAATGACTACGTAATAAGATATTTTTTGTAAGGGATTTGCCTGTTTTTAAGAGTAGTTTGAAATTCAAAGTAATTAGCTCATACTCCTTCACCGTAAAGTTAGGCTTACACTCTAAGACATTTTTATTTGTATTTAGGCCTACTTAACTAAGTTATGTCAACCGGTCCCACCCAACTGTGTTGTTTAAATTGGAAAAGCAATGTACTATTAATGTGAACAACACATATTAAGTACATCTAACTTAATGATCTTACTTTAAATGTACATGATATTGCTACATTGCATAACCACAACAACAATATGTTGGAATTACTGACACCACATTCACTTAACTTAATATGATTGAGTTCAATTTACTTAACACAGATGAACATTATTGATGTGGTAGGTTTGTGTTAGTTAATGCAACCCCTTAGTTGTTCTGCTTAAATAAATGAGTCAAATAAATACAATTTAAAGTAACAGTATGTAGTAATTGTACTTTAGGGTTAGGATTAGCAATTTTACCTTAAAATAACAGCTTAAAAAAATTGGGGTGCTACAATGATGTTTAATATGAAGAATGGCCTCTGTGCCATTGCCATACCAGGGTCCGTGGCATATTACTTCGCTATGTAAGTTTCTGGAAGCCGCCCGAGTACTACTCTCTGCCGTACTAGTAAGTAACTTATTTGCCTTCTTGCTTTGTCTTGTGTTGCACTTGCTTGATGTTTGACTGTGTTAGGAAAGTTGTTGACTCACTAGTTTGTCATAGTGTCAAAGTAAGCACATTTCAACAGGTTTCGCTAGGTTTAGCCGCTAGCATCTCGTTAGCGATTAGCAATTCCTCTGTTGTGCTGCTTTCAGTTTCTGAAATTCACTTAAACTTATTATACTCAGGTCAAATAACACAATAACTGGATTATTGGATATTATACTTTATTATAAAAATAATACATGGCATCTGATATTATGAGGACCGTCATAACTTTTGCCCATTGCACAAACGCGGCCCTGGACCCCACTCAACCACAGTTCCAGAAGACCAATTGATGTGAGGGCTGTGGTGAGACAACCAGGAGAACCGTAGCACTACAGGGAACTCGGGAGATTGAATGAGGTTAAACTGGACCTTCTCATGATGACTCCCCACCATGGACAAAAGGACAAGAGTGGTAACGTGGTTTACAGCACCTCTCCCCAAGGGTCTTCCATCGAGGGGCGGTCACTGTGAGTGGATGGTCCAGGCTGGTTATGGGCAGGTGAAGTTTGCTGGCAAGAGTTAGATCCATGAAATTCCCAGCAGCACCAGAGTCTACAAGGGCCTGTAGGGGGTGCTGTTGGTGCTCCCAGGAAATGATGACTGGAATCTGCAGGCATGAAGTAGAGGGAGTAAGGGTCGCCCCCGTCACAGTCCTCCCTCTCCTGGACGGGGCTGGGCTTTCCCTGCACGTTGGGGACACGCACGAGAGGCGTAAATGATCAGGTCTTCCACAGTAGAGGCAGCATCTCTCCTCCATTCTACGGTTCCGTTCGGCATGGGAAAGGCGGGTTCCTGAGTGACCCCCAAAATCAGGACCGGCCCATCAGGAAGAGAAAGCTGTGCGGTGAGGGACTAGGTGGTGAGAGCACGTCCCACACCAACCATAGCAGAGATGCTATATAGACGTCATAAAATAGGACCCTACACCCAAAACTACAAATAAAAAAAACTAATACAATCCAAAGAAAAGGGACTTCAAAATATAGAAATAGATTTGTATACAGAAAGGAAACTTTAACAAAGACGCATACAATTCTTAGTAAATCTAAAAGAATATGAATATGCTCCAATAAGCTCATCTAAAAAAGATTCTGCAACCACTGAAGAGAAATAGTTTCTTCCCCACCTGGTGCATACCCACCCCTATGATGACCAGGTGAAGCACTCTATGTGGTGGTACCAGTGTGGGCAGTGTGTTCTGCATACAGGGACCCATCAGCATACACAAGGTCCTCCTCACAGGTAGAGGGCGCTGAGGTATTTTCCTGTTCAACTCCCGCTTAGTCTAAACCCATCACATCTCCTCTGTCTTCAGTCACCGCTTCAAAATCCCCTGTGTCTACCACTATTTGTTTCAGAGCCACCGGGAAGACCAGCATCCCAACAGTTCTCCATCGAAACACAGCAACAACATCACTTAAAACAAGATATTTTGGAGGAGTGTCTTATTGTTTCGGCAAGTAAGTAACCATATAATCAGCAATATAATTATAGAAGAAATAACAGTTGGTTAGACTGAGCCACAGCCATGGCCTCTCTTGGATCCCTCACTGATGACTTAACATGCCTTCATGTCTGCTGTATCCATTCTTAAAAAAAAATTCTATATATGAGAGTATTTTAATCAATTTCATAAATCAGTTAACCTTAATTATTTCATCAAACTTTTTTATTTTGTTTTATTTGATCAGAGCTTTTGTTTTAAATTTTTTTTTTATTATTTCTCAGTGGGGTTATCAATCCATCCAATGTTTAGGTGCATGTCCATTCTATCAATGATTAGGATTGACACAGCCTGGCTCAGAGAACGTGACAAGAGACAACACGAGAGGTCGACTAAGAAAAGTAATTTATTTACAACAAAAGTTAAACAAGATAACGAAAATGCTATATAATCCAACAATAGGTCACACCTGTCATCTGGTCTGCTGGAAAGAGACATTTTTTCTCCCAGAGAGAGCGAGAGAGAGAGAGAGAGAGAGAGAGAGAGAACAAGACTGCTGAATGAGGGAGGCTTTAAAGGGCTGAGCACAGCAGGTCCATGCAGCTGATGGCTCTGATTCAGCACCTGTAAAACACAGCTAAACAAGAGACACCCTGTTCCCGATCAAATTACAAGTAGAAAGTAGGCGAAAACACTCCAAAGCACCAAATAGATTCGTTTCAGGCTACCGTGCTTTCAGAGCACTGCCACACACACAACATGTTGCCTGCCCCATCCTTTGGGACCAACTACTTTAAGCGATGTGGTCTTACAAAATGTAGATGTTGCCCAAATAAGTGATACTGTCTTCATGCCAAGTTTAGCAAGGATTGGAGCAGCAGTCTAAGGTTAGTAAATGGTAGGGGGGACTGTCTAATCTATTTTTTTTTTAACCTTAATATTTTCAAGTAAACAACTATTAGAGCAAAAATGTCGACTGAATGATTCAATGATTTAAAAGCCATAGACATTTTGAATCTTAACAGTACAGTTCCAGACATAAAGCCATTTAGACCTAGCAACATTCAGTGCAGGTGCATGGCGTGCTATCTGTAAGACATTTTTATGTTTTTAAATACGTAAAACTACAATATTTCTAAGAGCCAACCATGATGGCTACTAAGTAGGCCTACACTCACTGAAGATCACTGTTGCCATGACGTCACAGTTGGGAAAATATGACATCACATTCATCTCTGCCACTATACTGCTCAAAACATTTATTTCATTTTGTCAGAGGATAAACGTTTGAAGGTCACTCCCCCTCACTCAAAGTGTAACAGTGCCTGCCCCCTCAGCCCCACCCCCTTCCAAAAAAAGACACAAGGAAATGTATTCACATTATTATTTTACTGTAAAAAAAAAAATGGTCAAAATAAATATAATATGTACCATTTCAAACAACATGAGAACCTTTAGTAGTATTACCTAGGAATGATCTGCTGTTAGTTATTTTGGGTTTGTGTGTGTATATGCATGTGTGTGTATGCATGTGTGTGTGTGTGTGTGTGTTGTTAACGTGGATGACTGACAGGAGGAAATTGGTGTGAGCATATACTTCAAAAACCTTCTCTTGGCTGATGAAAACCATGTCTGAAATCATACCCAAACAGGTGGAATGGATTACAGTGGGTGAAGGGCTTCTGTGGCGTTCCTGACCACCCTTTCATTGTCTAAAATCCTGGTCTTCATTTCGGAATAACTTTTCCTGGATTGCTTCCTCTGAGAGACACACACGATACTATGAGTATTCAGAAGGTCCACACACAAGGCTGAGGTGTACACAGTGTTTTCCAAAAAAGGCAAATGCATTGCACAGCCCATGGCTCTTGAGAATACAAACAAAGTCTTCATATTTAATTCCATAAAAAAATCCATTCATATTGCATTTTAAATGCTTCTTTTTTTCACACTCTGAAACGAATAGAAATTAAAAAAAATATCTGAAAATTCAGAATATTTGGTATCAAATGAGCTTATTTAAAGATTTTAAGAAAGCATTTTATTGCCCAGAATGGAAGGATTTCAGTTTGGAGTGGGGAAGGCCTTAATAGCATTCCCATTGTGAATGGTTATAAACTTCAACTGTAAACTTGTATAAATAAATAAATAAAACATATATTTCATTTGCTATCCATTATTGCAAGAAAGTATTTTCTAAAGTGTTTCTTAATCAACTTATTTCACTTGAGACTTTGCTACTTACATTGAAAGAGCAAGTAGGTTGCACAGTGTCCTCCTCTATACACAAAACGATTAGATTATTTATGTTTTCAAAGAATACAATTTCTTCAGTTTAGTAAGCTATGGTGCTTGTATTATTGTATAATTATTAATATTAATAACAATATCTTAAATTCACCCATTTTATTCCATTCGGCAACACTTTCAATTGTCCACTACATGATAGTTTACCATCAATGGTTATGCTTTAACATTGTAACTAACCTTGACTTAACCTGAAGCTGACCCTCACTGTAAATCCCTCATTTTCAACAGATGGTCTGTAAAAATAATGTTGGATCCTACTTTTTGCTACTGATATCCATCTGATGCGTTTTCATTCATGGGACATTCTATCTCAATCAATAACTGAATAATGTTCTGGCTTACCAGTTTAGTTTAGCCTGTAAAGGTAAATCAATAACTGAATAATGTTCTGGCTTACCAGTTTAGTTTAGCCTGTAAAGGTAAATCAATAACTGAATAATGTTCTGGCTTACCAGTTTAGTTTAGCCTGTAAAGGTAAATCAATAACTGAATAATGTTCTGGCTTACCAGATTTTCATTTTAATGAGCACATTAGTGCAATTTTATCACAGACTTCTATGAACAGGCAAACTTGAAGTAACGATTACTCTGAACAAGAAAGGCAGTTTTGATTAAAAAAGATAATCTGGTCCTAATACTACTGAAATGTTATAGTGTGACCATATTTGATGTATTTCCCCTTGAGCAAATAAGCTTTAAGGTGGGGTCCGGGATCCTGGTGAAATGTTGTTGATATTTGAGCTTAACTGCCAATCGAATACAACTCTTCCTTCCATGCTCCTGAAGCAACATTGCTGATTGATTAATAGTGTATGTCTTGGTCTGAGACTGCAGAAACCCATTTTTTATTCCAGATACTGCAATTTTATTTCTATTCTATTTATATACTGTTATATGATTTATTTATATTATACGCCAGATACTATTTTATGACAGGTATTTTCATAAATCACAAAAAACAAAAATGGGGTACTAATAGGCATAAACTTGGAATACAATAATAAAGCTATTGTTCTGAACACTTTTTGTATGTAGAAAAGTCACATTATATCCGTTATAAAGGTAACAGCGTTGATAATCAAAGAACCACCTGGTCTGATGTGCTCCATTTTTTCCAAAAAAAGTCTCAAAGTGTCTACAGGAGTTAATCAAAATAATACCATGTTTATAATGGCTCAATCTGAAATACACTGGAAATCCTGGGTCAAAATGTGATAAAATTGTGTTTCAAATTTCCAAAATGTAATCGTATGTAAGCATATCTTCACTGCAATTGCTATTGGTATGTAAATAAAGAATAATATGGTTGTATTTGAACAACCATGAAAGTACAAGAAATATTCACAATATAACCTTTCGGTAGTAATATGACCAAATATTAGAAGCTGGGGCTCATTCTTGTTCAGAGTACTTGCCACTTCAAGTTTGCATCTTCTCAGACGTAAGATCTCAGGTGACAAAAGTGCATAAAATAAATAAACCTTTTTTCAACTGAAAAGAATAGTCAGGTTGGTATTCCATTTTCCAGTAACTAGCAAATGTTCAGCATGTGTTTCAAGTTAACTAGTTGGCACTAGTGTTCAAATGTGGCACCCCATAATTGTGACAAGTTTGTCTCAAAATCAATCTGATTTTTGCAAATCACCTTTGTTTTACTCCTCTATACATTTGATTTTTGAAATAGTTAATAACCTGTGAATTCTAGGCTTTGGAGGGTAGTTTCAGTCGGGTGTGTATGTATTGGGTGGCATAGTGATGTGGGTAAGGCACTTAAATGGTTTAAGTCTTCATGGCATATCAGAAGGGACCGCAGCCAATCCAGAGGTCTGTCGAAGGGAAGGTCCAGAGTGCACAGCCTTTGGACAGTCTGGACTCAGGACTCGTCCGTTCTCACCCATGCTTCCCGTTATGGATAGACGGGCTTTATGGCGCATGGCCTCGGTGAAGGTCAACTGGAACCCAGGGGGTATGGAGAAAAGGAGCAGAAAAAACAAACAGTAAGTCACTAAACTCATACTCAAACAAGGTTCATCATTACAAATGCAGAGCTTTCATAAGCAGATGTGTAACTCAGAGCACACAGACTTTCCAGCCAACAGATGAAAAAAAAAACGTAAGGTATTTTAATATTTTTATATCAACGCATCAACCATTCTTCTAAGATCCCATTCACATAATTCCACCTTCATTCGCTTGGCTTCGTTTCTGGACTTGTAGCAGAACTCGATGAGGGCCACCAGCATGGCCAGACCCAGGCCCCCCACCAGGATATAAAACACTCCTGCCACATTACTGAGGCTGAGGGCCTGGGAGCTCTTGTCCTGAAGGCAGCGTGTGGAAAGAAGGAGAGGACAGGTCAGACTCATAAGAGTGGAGAGAGAGAGAGAGAGAGAGAGGGAGAGAGAGAGAGAGAGAGAGAGAGAGAGAGAGAGAGAGAGAGAGAGCAATCACACATATACTATTCATTTGGTAAATACATGACATGGCTATACTTAAGACAGACACCATTTGGACACGTTTCACACACACACAGAGACAGATGTGTATGCATACAACATGGTTAAAGACACTGTGCACACTGTGAACATGTGGACATCCATCCATCCATCCACATTGGCATCGGTTGCTTCAGACCTACTCTGGTTGTGCTCCACCTGCAGCTAGTCAAGCCTTCCCAAGAGACATGATGGAATCTAGTTCATTCATATAGTACACATTTATTACAATGAACTCATTCATGAAAGATTTGTTCATCTGAAGCAGGAAAATATTTTCCTTTCAGGTGAGTTTAACTTACAACTATAAATATCATTATGAAATCATCTATCAAAAAACGAACCTTTCTGATTTGTCTAAACGTAGTGTGTTTCAGAATTCTGCACCATTCCAAATTGAAAAATGGACCTGTGACTAATGTAACACCAGTGATTTTACAGAAAGATTTGAAGTGCTAATGTAACACCAGTGATTTTACAGAAAGATTTGAACTGCTAATGTAACACCAGTGATTTTACAGGATGATTTGAACTGCTAATGTAACACCAGTGATTTTACAGAATGATTTGAACTGCTAATGTAACACCAGTGATTTCACAGAAAGATTTGAAGTGCTAATGTATCACCAGTGATTTTACAGAATGATTTGAACTGTTGTTCCTCCATAAAGAGGGGCATTTGTTCATTTCTTTTCACGCAATACATTGTATAATCCTCACTTACTTTATCTTTAAAATTTCAGGAATAATAATTAAAATCCAGTGCCTTTCAAATTATAACCCTTTTATGCGAGACTGAACCTTCCCTCTATAGTTTAAATTGACCTGGAATACTAGGGGAAAACAGGATTTAATAATGGTTTATTCCTTTCATCACCTGCAAGCCTTAACCTGCATATCCATCTATGGGCAAGGCACACATGAATTACAATGTAGATCATTGATTAGCAATTGTATAATTATAAATAGTTTAGTTGATTATTCAGTACATATTAATAATTGAAATAAAGGCAAGAGAGACCAGGCCGCCTAAAAAATAATAGGGGTTAAGACGTTATTTCAATCACATCTAATCAATAAGTATCCTATGATTTGACCAGAAGAAAGCTGCACATAATAATATACAAATGATTTAGTCTTTATAGTGACAGTCAACTTGTGTCTTTGCCTATGCCTAGGGTAAGAAAAACTACCATCAGCCCAACAGAGGCTGATTAACCTCTCTGCAGATTAACTAATATATCTGTTGATAAAATCAACAGATATACTAGCTAAAGAGCCATTTAAATCTTTTCAGGTACAACTTTATTTAGTGCTTTGTTAACCACTTGCCACTCTTGAGGATTATCAAACCTTATCAGTATTTGTATTGAACAAACATATTAGTCTTCAAATTCATGTTAGCTAAAAGTTCTATGAGAATTAATATGGCATTACTTTCTGTTTAGCGGCTGTGTGGATTGTGTGTAATCCACAAATGCTGTTGCCTATAAAAAATCCAATTGTTAACTTGTTAAGTTTTCTTTAATGACACCTGCTGGAAGGATGGAGCAACATGATTGCCTTATGCCCTTTCAATTGGCGCATGAAGGGTTACAGAGTGGCCCTGTAAGGACCATCGGGGGGAGAAAAAGGAGTTTTGGACAGTTTAAGTTTGGAGAGTTTGGAAAGGTCTGAAGACGCTAGCAGGCGTATGGTTTTTAATTCATTAATAGGCTAACATGAATACCTTTTTTGTTTGCCATTGTGTACAATTGTGTAAAGTTTTTGTTTTGTTTAAATTATTGAACATTGAACAATGTTCATCATTATTGAACATTTGTTCACATGGAATCTATTGATACTGTGGCTGCCCGATGTGAGTCAAACGTATGCGCCATTTTACGTCAGTACACTACGCTACCACACTACACCACCACACTACACTACCACACTACACCACCACACTACACTACCACACTACCACACTACACTACCACACTACACCACCACACTACACTACCACACTACACTACCAAACTACACCACCACACTACACTACCACACTACACCACCACACTACACTACCACACTACACTACCACACTACACTACCACACTACATTTTTCAACAAAGCAGACCTTACGTGCCGTAAACAGTTCACGCTTGCGATTGGGCAACTCACATCTACAGCTGACTCTCAACGAGCAACAACAGAGACCCCTGAGGCGTCTAACAAGTGACTTACTGGAAGCCATTACAACTTTTGTGCGGTTTGGTCTGAAGGTAGGAGACCATTTTGATGAACATTGACAAACATCAGCCACGTAACAGAGGATGAAAGAATTCTTTTTCTAGGGTTAATACAGTTATCAATAGTTATTTAGGTAGTTTGTATGCTGCGCCCTCTAGTGGTCAGGTTATACCGTTTTTGTATATCCGCAAGATATAGTCCTAGGTCCACCTTCCAAGTTTGGTATGGATAGAAACAAATTGATACTGACAAATTACATAAATTCCTGTTAATTGAACGTTAACATGAACATTGATATGTTCACAAAACACGAAATAGCAACATGGGCCATGAGCTGAATCAGGAGTAGTTATTTTATGTCTGATGAGTAAAAACCCAAAACACATTTTTGATCATTATAGTGCCCCTTGCTTTTTTGTTTGTTTGTCTACACTGCAGGAACTGAGAACAATCATAGTTCTTAGAACAATCATAGTTCTTAGAACACCGTTTTGAGGGACTTGTTTGGGTTCTACTGCAGGGTAGATACTCTCCCAGCACAATAGGAACCATGAGTGACATAGGTGTGCAGTGATGGGTCAAAAGTACTTGTCGCTCTGGAAAAAATAAACAAAATAATGGTGGACAAATCTCCGTAGTTGACAAAGTTTGTATACAAACGTAATTTGTTTTTTTTTGTAATATAAACACTGTAAATGTAAACAAATTTTGTTTTGTTTGTTTGTCTGCTTTGGGGTTGCACAAGGGAGCTGCCTTGGTCCATTATTATTCTCACTGTACATGCTGCCACTTGGGGACATCATTAGAGAACACAATGTATGTTTCCATAGTTATGCTGATGACACGCAACTGTACATCTCTGCTGAGCCAAATGATGCTGCAGCAATAAACTCCATTACTACCTGTTTTTTGGTGATAAATAAGTGGATGAGCAATAATTTCTTAAAGTTAAACGAGGACAAAACTGAGATCCTACTAGTCGGCCCTAAAACAAAAAGAGAAATGCTGTTTAATAATTTGGGGAAATTAACTCTATTGATTAAATCGGAGGTTACAAGTCTTGGTGTTATTTTAGATTCAGATTTAAGCTTCAAGTCTCACATTAACAAGGTGACGAAAACATAATTTTTCCACCTTAAAAACATAGCTAAAGTCCTGCCATTTATAAATCAAAAAGATGCTGAAAAACTGATTCATGCCTTTATTTCAAGCCCTCTTGATTATTGTAATGCAATCCTTACTGGCCTCCCAAAAAAAACAAGTGAGAGACTTCAGCTCATTCAAAACTCTGCAGCTCGGCTATTAACCAGAACCAAGAGGAGAGAGCACATTAGTCCAGTTTTAGCTGCTCTGCACTGGCTTCCAGTAACTTTTAGAATTGACTTTAAGGTCCTTCTCCTAATATACAAAGCCCTTAATGGGCTAGGACCAAGTTACATTGCAAACTCCCTAGTCAAATACTTGCCCTCAAGAACTCTGCAATCATCGAATGCTGGTTTATTGGAGGTTCCCAGCAAAAGCCGTAAGAAAATCGGGGACGCAGCATTTGTCAATTACGCCCCAGTGCTATGGAACATACTGCCTATAGACATCAGGGAAGCCAGCTTGCTTAACATCTTTAAAAGAAAACTAAAAACGTACCTCTTCACATTAGCCTTTAACTAGCTACCACTTCGCACTATATATATATATATATAAATACTTTTAATTTAATTTAAATCTCTACTGGTGATATTAAGGGGTTAGATTAAATATATCTCTATAATTATAATTATAATTTTTTGTTTTTTTTGCACTATATCTGAGTTATGTTTCTTTGATGGCTATTTTTATGTGCATGTAATTTCTTTGTGCATATTATGTATTTGCTGTAAAGCACTTTGAGCTGCATTTTTTTGCATGAAAGGTGCTATATAAATAAAGTTTTATTATTATTATTGTAATATAAACCCCATTATTGTTACCAAAACATATGTCTGAGGTTATTTGCAAGGTGTCCGCCAGCCAACTATCCAATCTTAGCACATTTTGTCTTAATTTTCTCTTTGAATCTTAGACAAGGGGTTTTTAAATCCAGGAGATCTCTACTTTGAACTTTCATAGGTAGCACCTAATAAGGAGATGTATTTCTCTAAAATGTCCCTTGTAGAGCACATCAGGTCTTGTTTTTTCACACAAAAAAGTAAAGTAAAATGTAAGGTAATTTGGTAATAAGATTTAATTTGGTGTGTATTTCATTTTTTCCTCATTTAAAGGCCCATTACGTGAAAATTGGTACATTTTGCTACTGCGCTTCCACTAAAGTTGAGGAGTGTACAGTAGCTCACGTTCACACCACTGTCGTTAATACAAAGCGTGCTTTGAGACACCCTTACAGTGGACAGTGGACATGTGTATTTGTTGACAAGCTGAAGGATATGGAACTGGCAAAGACAATGGCAGAAGCCAAATAAGTATGTTTTGTTATCCAGAAAAAGGTTATGACTTTCATGGGGGTTGAATACTTTTACAAGGCAATGTTTCTCGAAGGCCATTTAAGTCCATACTGTTGTGTCCCTTCATGAGTAGCTTAGTAGGAGAAGATGTTTGGAAAAGAACTGCAGCTAAATTCTTAATTACTTTTTATGTATGTTTGTTTTGATATTTAAAAGGTTGACACCCTATAGTTATTATATATAAAGGTTATTATTATAAAGGTTTGCACCCTATAGTTATTATATATAAAGGTTATTATTATAAAGGTTTGCGCCCTATAGATGTTATCAAAATTATTCCTGAAGTCTCTTGTTGTAATCCAAATCCTGAAGTCTCTGTACTTATGTATAATTATGAGCAATGTGTAAATTCCTTTGTGCATTTGTGCTGTGACTGAATGATTACTTGAACAACAACAATAATGGGAATATCAAAATTTGAATAATATTGTATGTTATGTCTCCGTTATAAAATGCAAAATATGTCATGAGATCAGTTTAACCTATGTAGTGCATATCAGGGATATATATTTAAATGATATGGGTTTATACTATATTTGAATATGAAGTTCAGAATTACATTCAGACTACACTACCCATAATACACCAGAGTCCTAGACTTGAGGAGACTGACCTTACTTCATTACATAACAGTGACCTTTGACCTTACTTTATTACATAACAGTGAGTCCTAGACTGGAGGAGACTGACCTTACTTCATTACATAAGAGTGACCTTTGACCTTACTTCATTACAAAACAGTGAGTCCTAGACTTGAGGAGACTGACCTTACTTCCCGAGTCCTTGGGTCCCTTATCACCATTTGTTTTTCAGCTTGTCTAAGATGCCTGATTCACTCAGTTTCAAAACGGCTTCAAAAGGTTTACAGGAGTTCTTCAACCACGTGGAGAAATAACATAAATAACATCATAGATCATGTTATTTTATGTTATTCAGTCACAGTAGCTTGCATACATATTCTGTCAAAGTGATGGAGACACATAGGGCCCCATGAGTCATACACGTGTCGCTACTCTTGGAGGGGTTTTGGTCTGGGGTCTGTGGTTGGAGCAACAGACATATGAATGGGACCCTGGGGTCTGTGGTTGGAGCAACAGACATATATGAATGGGACCCTGGGGTCTGTGGTGGGAGCAACAGACATATGAATGGGACCCTGGGGTCTGTGGTTGGAGCAACAGACATATGAATGGGACCCTGGGGTCTGTGGTTGGAGCAACAGACATATGAATGGGGCCCTGCTCCATCACTTTCAGTAACAGGCACATACTGCCAAGGCCAAATGCAAAACTATTTTTTGCTGTCAATCCAAAACTATTGGCGAAGAAAGTAGCAAATTCGAAAGATATGAGCTATCTATAGATTGGGAAGATATACTTACATGAACACAAAACATACAAATATTACTGAAATTCTATTATTGGAAACCATTTTGCCTTAAACCAGCAGTCCATGACAAAAACAGGTATATTATGCCTGAAATATTAAATATGTTTAAGGGGGTAGTTTTAATTATTAATTATTAATTGAATCAACAACACTGGTGTGTTACGCAAATATTTATGTTTTGACAGTAAGCAATTTCCACTTCATCTACTGACAAATGTGCAATACTAGGCTATAATATGAGGCCCAGGCAGTTGCACCTGTTATCACAGAAACAGTTTACCCACATTTGGTGCCATAGTGCCTCACCTTCTCACCACCGCCACCGCTGCCACACTCGCCTTTGTCGTACCACCACTTGTTTTTCAATTTGTCCAATAGGCCTTGTTCATTCAGTTTTAAAACCGCCAGGTTAACTGCACTTCTTGAAACAATAAAACATATTTTGTCAGAATGGGCAGCAAGCAGTTAGGGGAAGAAACAGTACAAAGGACAGGGAATATCAGTTAAATGAGAACTAGACATGTCCAACAAAAAGCATCAAACAAAGCTCTTTTACTATAATATTTTAAGGGTTTCAAAGGACTGTATCTGGCTGGCAGACACACAATAGTAGTATTAGTGAGGTTGAATCTTCACTGGGCACTTACTCTGCACCATATGCTAAATGTAATAAATATAATGTCTTCTGCAAATAATGTCTTCTGACTCTACTGACGAATTTGTGCCAGAATCACTACTGTATTTTCCCGACTATACACCGCACTGAATATAAACCACATGACAGTATTTTATGTAATTTTATAAAACAAAATCTGTGTATTGACCGCACCCCTTGTAAACCACAGTTCATTTAACGTTACATCATCCTGTCACATAAAACTAAATGCCATTTAATTGTGGTGTGAGTACTACCGTACTAACAATTTAAAAGTTGAATTAAAGCAAAAAATGCCTCACCCTCTCATCGCAGGTACGCCCACACACATAAACTACCTCATTCCCACGTACAGTGAAAACCATGCATTTATTAAGCGTTCATTTAGTGTTATGTGGGAGTGGACGCTTAATGTTTAAGTCGAATCGTAAACAGATCCCCTGACAACCACGGCATTAACATGATCGAGAAGGGCAAGGAGGAGAGGGGACTTTACCCCTTTCATTCACTACATTGGTATTAGAGTAAGCCCTTGCTCCATTGACATCAAAATATTTCCCTCGGGATTGTTTAATATCTATGTGAAGCCATTTAACATCATACACAAGTGGTTGTGACCACCGTGAACAAAAGACTGCCTTTTATTGGTGAGCTGATTTTGAGAAACTAAACTTTGTTTCAGGTTATGCAGCAAACTATGTTACTTGGTTGCTATGGTTGCCTAGTTGCTATGCTCGCTAACTAGCTAGCTAGCTAGCTAAATGAAACATTTAAATAACCTTAAACAGTTTAAATGGCAGAGTTCCATTTGCATGACATGGTACTAGCGTGAGTTAATATGAACTCATGTTAATATGTGTGAATATGATCTGGTGTTAAAAGCTGCACAGGGACCCAGACGGGTTTCACCTTTTCCTATTATAGTTTTGAGGAGACAGTAACATCAGCTAGATAACACGAGTTCATATTCACACATATTAACATGAGTTCATATTGACTCACGCTAGCAGCTGCCAACTGTGAAGATGGTTCCCTAAGCTAGACGAAGCAAGGATAGTTCATAGCTAGGTTAACTGGTGTGAGACCTCACAGAGGTTCGAGCTCCGTAGCATCCCTTAAATAGGCTACAGTTGGAAGGGAATACACACACTCGTTTTTTATCGTTATGAAGACTGAGTGAACATGAAATGAAATTGTAAATGAAAATTGGTTCTATTCTATGTTTTTACCTGATACATTAATAGGATTTGTACGTGAAAGACGGAGAGACTTGTTCTACCTAGCAGAGTTACTGTGGGAGTAACTTACTTCCAGGTGGAAAAAATGCACTCCCATGTATAGACCGGACCCGATTAATTACCCGCAGGGCTGCAGAAATGTTTACATAATCAATGTATAAACCGCAGTTAACAGTCAGGAAATTACCGTAATTTGTGATATTTCAGTGGCCTTAAAAATGGACTGCTAGCTTCCCAGCTCACCCTCATTCATTTGTATTCATTTTAAGCTTCTCAGAGGGTGCTTCAAAGTCAGATATATTTTTAATTCTTGCATCTGCATACATGTAGAAATTCAATCCTATGCATCCTATGACTTTTCTTCTCTTTTAAATCTTCTCTATCATCCGCTAATTCTATTCTAAGTGCGAGAGTAAGACAGTCAGTCTGAACCTACAGCCTTGACTGATCTATTCCCATTATAGGAAAAAAACTATTCTTGGCTGAAGCTCCTAACATTGTCTAACATGAGCTCATGGGAACCTCACCCAATGAGTCATTAGGCAGAAACCATTAGGCAGAAAACATTAAATACAACAAAAAGGGGAAATAATAGATTTAGGCACGCCAGGGAGGGTGGAATACCATAACAACATGTTGTCATATATTGTTATACTACTCCACCCACCTTAACTGTGAGCGCTTGGGTGTGGCCACTCCATAGCCTTTGGAGTCCAGGTTGCCTCCGACCTTCATAGTGTCACAGGGCTTCCGCTGCTCCGTGTACTCGTTCATGGTGGACTCTAACAAGAAGGCATACTTCCCTTTGGACTTGCGCACGCGCGCCACTCCTTCTGCTGTTCTCTTGGTGAACACGGTGGGCTCGGCGGACTTCATGTAAGTCCACATTTTCTCATAAATAGCTATTTTTGACCTCTGGATAGACAGAAAACACAGAAAACCCAGGGAGATATCGACCATTACATTGAGTTTGTACTTTTAAAGTAGAGAGACAATTTTCCATCAAGATGGATGGATACCTGTCATGCGCAATTACCAGCAGGAAGAACATTTCTCCAAAAGGAATTTGCTTTGACATTACTTGATGAGACTAAGGCCTTACAAGACACTTTAACAGCTACCCATATTGATTTACAATGGTAATGATCAGTAAGTCTCTAGCCAATTGTTCAAATATCACAACTCTGTCTGTTCGGAATGAAGAGTGCATTACAAATTAAATGAATTAATATTATTATTATTATTATTAACTCACCCTGAAGAACTCTTTGGTGGACCCCGAGTCTAATGTTCCGTAGGCTATATCTGCCTGTTTGGCCAGATCTTCAGCACTCTCAATGGGCGAGACCATCCGCTCGACAGTCAAGAAAGCAGCCAGGTTGGCGGTGTACGAGGAGATAATGATGAGGGTGAAGAACCACCACACTCCTCCCACAATCCGCCCAGAGAGAGATCTGTCCAGTGAAGCAGAATGGGAGAAAGTGCAGAGAGAGGGGGATGAGAATGAAACAGGGTGGATAATATGTAGAGGGATGTGGAATGTAGAGATATGTTGAAAGGGAAAAGGAAAGAAGTGGATGAAGAGAAACACATTAGGGGAATAATAGCAACAAATGTATCTGACAAAAAAAAACAAATTGAATCAACTAAACCACATTTTCCACTAATTATTCCACTAAATATTCTAGATTGGACAGCACTTTGTATTCTATTTATCCATGCCCTGACGTTCTAAATGATGGTCAACACATACGGGTTCCCTATACTCAAACACTGCCGATGGAGATACTATGTTGTTACTGGAATGTTAAATCAAGAGAAACTAGCTGAAATGAGAGCTACCGATTACACAATGAGTTGTTTGCTTTTTCCTCTATTATAATACGGATTATGTAGTCTACGTGGCTAATATATGACTCTTCTTCCTCAACATTCCTAGTGGATACTGCTTGCTTTTCACTGAGAAGATCGTACAATCCTCAAGACGTTGACAGGAACAGGTCAGTTAATCAATCTCAATCTCAAATATGCAGCATAATGTCATACCCCACACTCCAAACAAATTGGTGGCAGCATATTCTCCTCACCTAACTCCTTTTCCTTGCAGGAGTAACCTAAAAGGGTGGCTATTGCCACATCAACACCCAAACAATTTGGCCAAGATGGTTACATGTGGCATGAAAACATCCATATGATAAAAAAAAAGATCTGGGTGACTATTGACACTTCAACACCCATTGATGTTTGCATGTTACATGGACTTGTTGATTTGTAGATCTATTGGAACTGCTGCTGAAACCAGTCATAAGGGAAACACGTGACCATATACCAACAAAATACATTTCAGGATGTCATGTTTAACTAGTTACCAACAAAAACATAAACCTTTGAAAAACTGTAAAAACGGCACAATGTGCCTTAAGGTTGGAGTGAAAACTGTCCAAATGACTGAGTTTTGTTTGAATTTTGTTAGACACAATGCAGATGATACATTTGTTTTGCACATTGGCTCCAACAGGCAGTGATGGGGAAGACACCACCAACAGGCAGTGATGGGGAAGACACCACCTAAATTGAATTCAAATCAAGACCAAGACCTTAAAAGGTTGAGTCTGAGTAAAGATCAAGACATCATAATCGCCCCTCTTAACGTTCAAAACTGAAACAGCTGCTCAGTACAATGGAGTTGGAGTGTTGACGCTAGGGAGATCCTTTATGTACATTTCTTAAATCGTAATAAAAGCCTCCTGTAGTTTCTCCTTTAAGCATAAATAAGCCTGACAACATTCATGTCAGCCATGCCTGACCTTGCTATGACGTGATAGTTGAGGTGAGGTTATAATTATCAAACAAAACTACATTATGTACTAAGTCAGAACTCTTAAAACCACTACACTAAATGATGAGATCTTTGTTTGCGTTATGTGTTTTTGTTCAAAATGAATATCGTTGATATCTCTGATTTGTAAAGCCTCAGATATCGGATTTAAAAACTAAAGGTTTTTGTTTTGTTTTGTTTTCTATAGTCTTCATCTGAAATCTTCATATTCAAAATCAGAATCAGAAATGGGTTTATGGCCAAGTATGTTTCCACATTTCCACAAGGGACTTGTCTTGGTTGTCTCCCGTAAAAAATAACTTGTAAGTTAAAATATAGAAGAAGCAACAAATTAAGCACAACAACATATCTACAAATGTACAGAGAAGGCACAAAATATGTATATACATATAAATTAGGTGAAGAGTAATATGACTCATCAGAGACATGTTCATGGGAGTTAGTGGGCATTATTAAGACCTACAGCTGTTTTTAGAATAGTCTTATGGCGAGAGGTTTTAGTCCTGATTGGGGTGTTTTTCAAAAAGATTCAGTCCAAGGTGGGAGGGCTTTGGTCATAACCTTTCCTGTTTGCTTCAGGGCCTGGGAGTTGTGTAGGTTCTGCGATTAAAGCCAATCACTCTCACGGCAGTGCGAATGATACACTGCAATCTGCTCGTGGTGGTGGACACAGTGTACTAGATGGCGATAGAGCAGTGTAGAGGTGCACCATCATGGCCTTTGGCAGGTTGAACTTCTTCAGATGCCCTCCACATCTTCTGATGAGCCTTCTTTGTTAGGGAGCTGATGTTAAGATGACTCCCCCCTCATCCCATTTGAGCTCCTAGGAGATGGCGTCCAGGAAGCAGAAGGACTCCACAGTGATAACTGGGGAGCCAGAAAGCATGATGGGGGCAGTTGGGGCTGGGCTTTTCCTAAAGCCCACAAATATCACCAATGGTGTTGAGCTCCAAGTTGTTTTGTTGGCACCAGGTCACCAACTGGACACGTCCCCACCAGAGATTAATCCGATGAGGGTAGTATCATCTGCAACCATCAGGAGCCTGACCGAATGATGACTGGAGGTGCAGCTGTTTTTATGCAAGAGTAGAGGGGAGAGAACACAGCTTTGTAGGGAACCGGTGCTAATGGTTAGTGGGTAGCTTTGCGGGATTCTGTTTCTTGAACTGCATGTCAACGTCCCTCTCAGAGAAGGTGAGAGTTGTTGTGGAAGGCCAAATGCAGGTCACTGATAGAGATGGGGGCTTTGGGTTTGTAGTTGGTGATCTGTCTGGGGTAGTAATGAAGCAGAGTCATTAGCTGAGAACTGCTGACATTTCTCAGAGAAAGCTTTAATTAATTCATATTTAATTAACTGTTAATTCATATTTGTATCCATCATATAAGGTGCGAAATGAATTAAAAGTAGTCAAGACATTGGCAAAGTTCTAATTGAAATAATTATTTTGTGCTTGAAAATAGTTTTCTTCAAAGAACCCTCCATTTACAGCAATTGCAAACTTTTCAGGGGTTCTTGCTCTCTAATCATCTCCTCCCCTTGCAGGAGTATCATAGACGTCAAGTACTGATTCCCCAGCCAAGTGCAGAAGTAAGTTCTCTTCCTAGGTCGATTACACTTTTCCACAAATTGGCAAATTTCCTGCTGTGATTTTGTCGTGACACCTGATGTCACGTCTCTTTTCCTACTGTGCCAAAATGTGTAGGTATATACTATGTCTCTCATTGTGTCATGTATCCCACTTTGTCATCGAACTTTTGGCCAGTTAATCTACAGCCTGGATCTTCATCACCTACTGCTGTTGACTTGGCTCCAATAGTTTAGCAGTTGAAGCTGTCACTGACTGCCGTTGGCGTGTTTCCAAGAGGTTTGCAGTTGAAGCTGTTATTGACTGCTGTCGGCTTGTTTTCAAGAGGTTTGCAGTTGAAGCTGTTACTGACTGCTGTTGGCTTGTCTCCAAGAGGTTTGCAGTTGAAGCTGTTACTGACTGCCGTTGCCTTGTCTACGGCCCGTCCGACCACCACCAACATTCATTCATATTCATACGATGCGATGCATGTCTTTATGACTTTACTACTCTACATTCCGCTTACATTTGCTAACATATCAAATAGGTGTCGTACAAGTCAAATTTAATTTGGCAGGTTGATTCCATATACTCATTAATATTGTTGTTCAATGTAAAGGTACCAGATTTTCTGAAATTTCATCAATACACGGTGCTACAATTGATACATTGCAATATCTCCAGAACCACTCAACTCGACTACAAATACAGTTTCATTTACCATCATTTTCAATTGAATTTTATGCAAAAAAATTTAAGGTGAGATGCGGGCTACTGAGTCAGTAAGCCACTTGTGTTATGGTACGTCCCAGAAAGACAGCTAAGAGGTTAATGGCAATGTCCTGTGCAGGAAAATGCATTAATTTACATTACTGACCATATTGTAAAAAATATTTTTTGTGAAATTCTTGTTTCCAAGTGTTCTATTCAAGAGCTACAGCCATTATTGAACGGATATATTATATAACAGATAAGTTTCCACCCAATGGGCAAATAGAGTAAAAAAACACATCTTTTAAGGAGGCTCTTAACAGACAGCATTCTTCCTACATTATTTCTATTCTCAATCAAAATCATGCTGTTGGCCCACAATAGCTTCCCTGTGGTAAGGCACAGGGGGAGCCATACACTATGATTTCCATTGTGATCTAGTACCTGAAGTCTTTGGACAAGTGTGGCCGTTTTTACACACCTCTGCTCTCCATTCTCCTGTCATGTGAGTGATTTCTTATCGAGGGGAAGCTGAAAAATAGAGGTTCTTTTTTTCCTCTTTAGGGTCAAAAATGTTCATGGCTTTATAGTAACATGCATGTACATATAGACTAAGTGGATTCAGAGAGCAAAGCCAGACAGAACATCAGTGCACAATCTATAGCAATAAGCGTTGTCCTCCATTTGATGATCATAAGTTAACATGAATGTCTTACTAGGGCTGTCACGGCACACGTACTACCGGGAATGCATGTATCACTTTTGTATCATCTCCCAATCAAACAGCAAACGTGTCTGTTAGAGTGTGTTCAAAAGCAAACCGGGTCCTACTCCAGGAAGACGAGCTGCAACAATGCAGGAGAGCGTGCGCAGTGAGTCAACACAAAGAATAAAGTCTTTTTTTAGCCTTGGGGAAATAATGTTCACATCATATTTGTCAGATTTCACCACAGGTTCACGTGATGTACTATTAATATCAGTTTGACCATCCTATTTGGAGTCATGGGTCTCTCCTCATTCATTTAGATGACAGCCTGATCTTGTTTGTCCAAGATGGCTGCCAAGTGGCAAAACTAACAAACTAAATCAAACTGGCTGTAAAAAGGACTGCCCCCCCACTCTAAATGTTCTTTATGGTAATTGGCTACACATTTTCCAAACCGTGACAGCCCTATGTCTCAGACTGTGATATGATTGCGCACAAACACCTGCTGGCAATAGAGGATTCAAAATGCAAATTAGCTGCAACAGTACAATATGAAAGCACAAACACTTCACAAAGGACAAATCCATCTAATCCAGGGAAACAGACACAGCATCACCAACACGGACAGAGCAACTGAATGACAAAGCACAATTCTGAACAGTATGGACTGACATCAAATATACTGCCAGCACTGCACATTGATATAAATGACAGACTATAAATACACACATGCACACAGTACATTTGTCAAGTTTATAATGAATCATAATATTTTGTTTAGCCGAGTACAATTGGCCCCTGGTTTGACAAACAGCTGTCTAAAAACCCCGGCACATGGAAACTGTTGCGGCAGTGGGAAAACTGCGTAGGCTTGGTTATTCCAAATTAATTATCTAGTGGAGGAATTGGTGCAAGTAATGCGTGGGTCCACTCACAAGTAATGTGTGGGTCCACTCACAAGTAATGCGTGGGTCTTTATGTTTAAACACATGACTAACACTTGTATGACTTGCAAAAAATCAATGGTGATATTGTTGTACCGGAAAGATATATATTTTTTTCAATGTAAACTTTGTGTTTCAACTTCCTAACTTTGCATGTGAGCCGATTTCAATAGTCATTTTTGTTGTCAAACGAGGGGCCTGAGTCTAAATATGTTCCACAGAGTTTGGATGGACAAATATATAATTTTACATCCCTTTATGTTTGTAAAGGCTTGATAATAATCACTATACTAACATGCACT
Organism: Clupea harengus; assembly: GCF_900700415.2. NCBI lineage: Eukaryota > Metazoa > Chordata > Actinopteri > Clupeiformes > Clupeidae > Clupea > Clupea harengus. The sequence continues at coordinate 30,363,246 of NC_045159.1, forward strand.
ACATATAATCATGGTAGCATACACTATAACTGGACTCCAGATATCAAATAGACATCTTAAAAAAACATATCTATATCTATCAACCATTATATTTCTCTGATTAAAAAAAGAGCATATCAAACATTGTCTGCATGTCATTACTGGAGCATGTCATGACCAATACATGGTCCGTCAAACATTTTAAACACATGTTTTGTAAAGAATGTAAACATTTTAAACACATGTTTTGTAAAGAATGTGAACTATGGCTTTTTGTTATTCTCACTGATACCACCACCTAACTGAATTCCAACTTGTCTGAATTGTCTTGATATGTTATAAAGTTCTACTCTACCTTGGAGAGATATCACAGCCCTGCTGCATGAAGGCACCCAGAGAGAACCAGAGACTGTTGAAGATGCCAAACTCGTTGGGCGGCTGGTCGTTGGGCACGCCGTCTGAGCCCTCCTCCGGCTCCTCCGTGTGCCACTCGTACGGACTGAAACGGCTGACCAGGAAGAGCACCACGCTCACGCCGATGTAGGCGAACACGATGCACATCCAGATCTCATAGGCCAGCGGGTCGAGGAAGGAGAACACACCAGGCTTGGACTTCTGGGGCTTCTTGATCATGATGGAGATCCCTAAGCTCATGAAAGGCTTAGAGAAGTCAATGACCTCCTCCCGAACCAGGGTAATCGTCAATGGGGCTACAGCAATTTCTGCTCTCTGAGGAAGAAGAAAATAACCATTTTTAGCATGTATTTTTTCATATCAATATAGACCTTAAGAATAAAAGGCCAAAAACTGTGACATGTTAACAAAACACATTGTACATTTTTAGGAATAGGTGCTCAGAAGATGAATACTTTGACTCAGTTTGACTTTGATCAACAGCCTGCCATCATCTCATGAATGAATGCTCATAATACACTTCACCATATGAGTGAGCAACAAAACATTTAAGTGTACCTTTCTATTTTACTTAACTGGGTGCTGTGAATGCTAATTTTAAGATGGTACAGGGCTTTGAGTATGCATGTCCTCAAAGCACGATGACATACACACGCATGTCCTCAAAGCATTCAGCCTCGACATACACACGCATGTCCTCAAAGCACGATTTGTATTTACTTTAGGGGGAACACAGTAGCAAAAAAGACCAATTCTCGCATAATGGGGCTTTGGTTAAACCGTGAATAGGCACTATGTTGGAGTTTATGAACACCAATTATAATTTTACACCTCCTCATCGTAATTCAGCATGGCTATCTGATATAAACGTCAGGAAGATGACATTTTTATTGCATACATGTTTAGAACATTTAAATATTGGAGTGTTTGAATTCCTTTGTAGTGCTTGAAAACCTCATAGCTCATTGCGGTGATGCTATGTAAACATTTATTCAGGATGTTTGATATTGGATGTACTAGGCCTATCACAAGTAACGAATGTGGAGTATGCGTAATCAAATTAAATTATGTTGGTGGCATGAAAGTCACACATTGTACATAATATACATTGGGCAGTATTTTATTTCAAAATAGCTGAGTTAGGTTTTCAAGGTTGCAAATTTCCAAGGCTTATTTGGCGGGAGATTGACTAAGACTGATCAAACATCAAAGATGAATTTATTTAGATGCTAGCCTGAGATGGGACTGATGTTGAAAAAACTACAAATCTCCGTGAGACAGGGATGACACTGATAAGCCTACGTCACTGTTACAGCCTACGTTCCATTCTTTCGTAAATAACATTGGCAGCAATATTTATGATGAAAACTTAGTGAGTGGACATCTTTCCTAACAGCCAAACATCAAGCAAGTGCAACACAAGACATAGAAAGACAGCTAGTAAGTTATTACTTTACTTGTCCAACACAAACAAGGCCAGCTTGGCATCTGATTTGCATCATTTTGTCTCTTTTAGTTCTCGCCAACGAGTATAAAAGCCAGTCCAAGACTGACTCCTGCTCGGATACTCCCTCTTTATCTCTGCCTCGCCTCCACTGACAACGTCTTCCTCGCTTTCTTCGTCGCCTCTGCCATGATGTCTATACAGAGAACACTGCACCAACTGCTTCTGGTGGCAAGCAGAAGGGTGTAATTGGTGTTGTGTGAGGCGGTGCCATGAAGCATTACGTAGTTCTTGTGAGAGGCGTCACTCCCTGTCCACCTGAGTTAGATAGTGCAGTAGCTGGCATGGTGTGACAGAGGCACAGAAGCCACTCTCTGTATTACAAGTCGTAAGTGTATCACCAAAATGATTGTATTGCTTTAACTAATTCAGTCTCCTCCCCCTCCATGACCCCTATAGCCCTTCTAGGATGCAATATGACCTCTGTAACACCCCCACAACCTGATAATGCATCCATAGAATCCTTCACACCAATTGACCTCCCTGAACTCAATTCCCTGATCTCCTCATCTTAAGCAATAAACACATCGTGCGCTCTATGCGGTTTGGCAAAGGCGCTGATTACGCTGCGTTCCCAAATGTTAGTAAATGAGGCCCTTAGTGTCTGGACCATGTCCAGTTCTTCACAGTTGTTAGTCTATTGTTGAAAGATAAAGACTATTTCATGTATGTATGTATATGTGTGACTGAGTGTGTATACAGTGTATATATATATTTATATATGCGTACATGTCACTGCTCCATAATACCCTGATAAGCAATATTTTTTGTTATTTATTATTTGGTTATTGTCAAGATTCTAGATTGATAATATACTTTCTAATTCGCTGCTAAATAACTAAAACCCAAGGTAAATGTATATATGACCACCTATGGTTCTCTGCACCGTGAGAGCCATGTGGATTATAGCTTATGTTATATCTCACCCCGTACACCAGCTCCCCGACCATTCCATTCCAGATCCTGGTCTCTGGGTCCCTGGCGCCGTACTTCCCATCAGGTACGATGGAGATCAGGTACTTTATGCCGATGTGTTTGGCAATCTCAGAGGCCAGGTCCACACAGTAGCCCTCGTACCGGTCGTTACCTTCATACAACTCCCAGTTCTTCTTCAGCATCACATATGGACCCTCCTAAAATGACCAGATGAAAAAAAGAGTGTGACTATGGTGGCCTGCCAAAGACAATTCTGTTAAACACAAGAACAAGTCAAGCAAAAAGAGCATGTCAACATAAAACAATAATGCTGGAAAAACTACTGGAATGTAACTTCTGCAAGACTAAACAAATGACTCTAGCAATATTCTCAATTCAACTTCAAAGTCCCCTCTGGTGACTGAGAACCACTACTTATATCCCACAGATGTGACAAAAACATTTAAGACTAGTTAATTAGATTATCCATGAATAACTGGTGCTATTGCTAGCAACTGATCAAGATTTTGTTTGTATAATTGTACTAATAAATCTACTAGAATTGTAGGGCCTAAATTATCCTTTCCTGATAACCACTGCACCTTGTGCATAACATCAGGGGTTATTTTTTGTATTTCCCACAATAAAATGCTCTAGACTGGTTAAACTAAAAGACGATTAAGCTGGTCATTTGTTGAACACCTACTTACCATCAAAATAAAAGACCTTTCTTTTCCATTAGCCAGGAACTGTTGTAGTTTTGTCAGAAATGTTTGAAAATGCCCTACCACATCCCTTCGGACTTACCGACTTGAATGGTATTGGACGTTAAAAAGCAAATTGTAAACTATTTCAATCTAATTTTCTTATTTTGGGAACAAACTCAAGGCTATTTAGTGCAGTTGGTGCATCCAGAACCCCGGCAGGTCGAACAGGTGAAAGCCTGTTTAGCTGCCCACTGGATTAACAGGATGTGGACATATACTAGGTAGGCTATTCATTTGTGTAACACAAGGCTACTGGTGTAGATATACTAATGATATAGGATATCCCAGAGGCAGGCAAATAACCTGGTGTCTCACTGACTGCCACCAAGGATATAAATTGGATTCATGATAATTTGTATAATACGTGTAATTTGAAGTCAATGTCAATTCATGTGAATAAGTTCCAGAACACGGTGGTGGCAGCTTCATGCTGTGAGGGATGCTTCTCTGCTGCAAGCCCTGGAAGGCTTGTTAAGGTAGAGGGTGGAGGACCATCATGAGAACATCATGAGAACATCATGAGAACATGAGGAGAACATCATGAGAACATCATGAGAACATCATGCAGTCTACAAAAGAACTCCGACCTGGAAGATCTGTTTTCCAGCAAGACAAATGACCCCGAGTATACAGCCAAAGCTACATCCAAATGGTTTAAAAATAACAATGTTAATGATTTGGAGTAGCCGAGTCAGTGTCCAGAGTCCAGACCTGTTCATGTGCGCTGTTCACTCATGATCCCCATGCAACCTGACAAGGCTTAAGCAGTTTTGCAAAGAAAAATAGGGGAAACGTCCAGATGTTCAAAGCTTATCGAGACCTATCCACACAGGTTCAAAGCTGTAACTGCTGCCAAAGGTGCATCTAAGAAATACGGACTAAATACTTATGTAATCAATTATTTTGTGTTTCTTATTTTTAATTCATTTATATTACTTTGTAGAGATCACATAACCTTAAGGCTCAACAGTGATGTCTAGCCTCCTTACATAGTGCATAGCCTGGCTGGCTAGTGGGAACGATATTTGTGTTTAACCGTATTATGAGAAGAAAAGAGAGATAGAAATCACAGACTTCAGACAGATTGTGGTTTTTAAAAATATTTTAACATTGTTTGTTATAATTTTATAATATTTTTTGGTTTTGTGTGTACTTATGTAATTTCATATAACAGAAGAACATTGGACCTCATTCTCGAACGCAGTTAAGAAAAAGTTACGATGTTCCAGGGACAATTCTGGAATTCATGAAAGTTTTCTTATCTGGGGTTCGTTATTATCTAAGAACATGCTTTAAGAAGGCGGAAAAGCAGTCTTGATTGGAGGCCAGATTGGAGTGCGCCCATGTTCTTAAGGGCTGAATTTCTGAGAAATTGTTGGTAGGCGTTCACATCAATTCTAATTCATGATTCTACAGGTTACTACAGATAGATCAAATGAAGAGCAAATGGCTGCGCATGAAAAGCCTGTATGAGCCCTATATATATGATGGCCCCATTGTGTGATTCCCATGATTCATTGATATAAAACTACTATGCAGACACATCTACTGTATAGTATAAGACTGAATCTAATACACATGACATGTTTTTAGATTCTTGTTCTTCCAATTGGCCATCATTTCAAACACATCCATTCTGTCTTGAGAAAAGTCTTACCATTATAGTAGTCACAATGACGGTCCGATTCTGTGTCATTGTGTCGTTTGAAAGAAGGGAGGGGTCCTGAATCAGAACTAACTTGTCTGCATCAGTCCAATAACCAATCTGTGGATGAGAGAGTATAGTTATTAATGGAGGAAATATTGTACATGTAAGCACATAAATATGTTGGTGTATGTAGGTGAATATGGTAAATGTGTGTACAATTGTGACCATCTAGTTGGTTTTTGGGGATGTACAAAGAAGAAATGACCCATTCAATGAGAGTAATACATTGGTGAATGCAGATGTGATTGGGCACTAATACACACATATTAGTTGTGTGTGAATGGGTACAAATGTGTCCCCTAAGTGTGACCTCTCCAACATATAAAGCCAAGTATTTCACTCCCTGTCTCTCTCTCTCCCCCTTTCTTTTCTGACACTGACTGATCACCCTAGCGATCACCATGACACATTATTGCTGCACAAGGGTCAAGGGTCACAACAGATACCAAAAGCAAAGGTTCACATACTTCTGCCACTCACAGATATGTAATATTGGATCAAATTTACCAAATAGAATATTTGTGTCTCATTTGTTTAATTTGGTTCCTATTTATCCACTTTAAGTGTAAAAATCTGATGATGTTTTAGGTCAAAAACATCGTCAGAAGTTACTGACTTTGATTTGAGTCTCTATTGTGTCTCTGGTTCTTTCAGCAAGGGAGGTCTTGGTGTGGTCAAGATGAAATCCCACCCATGAAATTCAGTTTAAACAGGCAAGCAAAATGTTAAGCAAAATGTCAGTCTTAAGCCTGAGTGTCACAAATCTAAGAGATCCTTTTATTTGAAATGATTCATCTTTTGTTTGTCTCAAGAATGTTCATTTTGATCGCAAAAGGTAAATACTTAATTTTACATGAAACAACACATAGACTTGTATGAAGGATGCTTCTTACCCTTCTTGGTCCATTGTTCTTCAGTTCAAAGACATCCATTGAGTAGTTAACTCTGCGGCCATAAATGTCAAACTGCACATTTCCGGTTAATCCTTGGAGTCTGACCTAGAATGCATGTAAAAAAACCTATAGTAAACTCAAAATGCATATGCAAATAGACATTAAGGTAAGGCTGGGTAATATAACCAAATTAAGTCAATTCATTTTTGTTTTTCAGTTTTTGATCGATGTTAAAAATGCCTAAATCCCAAAATCGAGATTAATACTTCCTCTGCTGTCAATCACGAGCGCTTCTCTGGAGTTACCAGAGTTACGACAGTAACATTGTTGGTAAACAAAGTTTCTTCCTGCTACCGTCAGTCACCTATTGGTCCGTCGATGAATGGTTCCTTCATTAGACATGTTAAAGTGGTTGCCTGGCTTCAATGTTGCGTCACGTTAACGCTGATGGTAAACCATCGATTAGTATCAACTGAATTACACTTGTGGTCAAGCAGTGCCTGTGTATTTATTCGCTAGTGGTAAATAACGTAAAGTCGGATCAGGACAAAGACTGTATATCACAAACACGCATAATCGTGTCAACACGCATAATGTTGCCAAATGCATCCTTGGTACTGTATATCGTCTGTGTCAACTGCTGTAAAAAACTCTAAACTCATCTAAACTCGAAACTGTACTTCCGTTGTCTTGTTATGCTCCTGTTATCGGTTTTGTTTTGCACGTTGTCCTGATGTGGCATTCTCCCTTTTCAGTCTCTTCCCAGTCATGTGTTTTTGCTTATCGAATCTCATTCTATGAAAGATGTAACTATGTCTGATAATCTGGAAAATTGATAAATCCATGAGCAATCTATGAAACATTTTGACTACTTTACCATCATGACATTTTATTTAGAAATACAATGATTGTAACATATTGTAGCATATGTAAAGATTTAGCAATACAATCAAATCAATAATAAAACAATCTTTATGACAGTTCAAAATGGAGATTTTATTCTGTTACAGCACCGTATTTATTGTAGTCAGACAGAGTGCCACCTATTGACTCTTCTTATTGCTGGTTGTAAATACTAAACCCTGTATGTCCAGCCTAGGTATGATATGACCCATGTGGCACATATAGCCCTGGTCACGGGGGAAGGGGCGTATCATTTGAATAAAGAAAACTATGTTTAAATCATGTTTAATCATCAATTACAAGATTAATTTTTTTGACCATATCATCCAGGCCTACCTTAACGTATAGCTACGTTTATTTATGTTTCTCTGTTCCATTCAAATGTTCATGTCTGAAATAGTCTTTGACTTTGACTTGACATTCTTCCTCATTTCTCCCTTAAATGGACTGACAAACCTGTTTTAAGGTGCGTTCCATTTCAAGACCCTGGCTCCAGGGTGCTGCAGGATTTGCCAGACAATCTCCAGCGTTACCCCTCCGAGAGATGTCCACCTTGTTTCTGCGCAGGTTCCGGAATGCCTCCGCCATCACCATGACACCATCATATGTCAGTGCAGATGTGTACTGAGGAGGTGGAGTTCAAAACAAACTCATGACATCTCACTACAACTCTATTACTGGATGCCAATAGCACAAATCACTACAGCATAAAAAAGACTCAAGTCATAGACATTCTTATGTTTAGTAATGTTCCATTAGAGATTCAAGGACCTACGTGAGTAATAGGGATGCAATCGGTACAGTAGGCCTTTAAACCCTTTAAACAATAAAGTATTTACTTTGCCTGTAGAAAAATAAAAGCTTCTATTAAGAAAACATGGCAGCATGACTGACTAGGTCTGGTCCTAGGTTTCCTCTCTACTACAGTGAGGTAGCTTTCATTTGCTTAAATTAGAGGAGAGAGCTAGATCATTTTTCTCTGTGATGTTTTAGAATTTTGCTGCTGAAATGTTTGTATGAGGGGGACATTGTAACGTGGTTCATTTTTTTTTCCATCAGGTGACATAATCAGTAACTGCCGAATCAAGTCAGTAACCTACGAATAGGGCTGTAAATCTTTGGATGAATACACCCACTGCTTTTGTTATGACCTCCGCCAAGGGAAAATGTTACGTTGTTATCACCGGTGCAGTTTGTTGTTTGTTGTTGTTTACGAACATGATATGATGGTGGGAAGGTGTAGCATGGGCCGAGGTCTGACTCACTTTGGCCTTGGCGGAGGTCTGCGCCCCTCAACTGCCCTTTTATTTTCTTTTGTTTTTTTTTGTCACAAATTGTTGTTGGAGGGTGAGAGATTGTGTTTTCACTAACGAGTGAAAACCTGGGATATAGCCGTGTGATGATGACGTATATAAGTCTGTCAAACACCATGTTACAGGTGTTTAGCCAGCAGTGGGAAAGCGATGCTTGCAGACTGGAAATGGTTCGTTTACGGTCTTCTTACCCTCACCATCGTACTGAACACTGAATCCAAATTTTTTCCACACAGCCCATTTGAAAGACGGTGATGCTTCTTCCAATTTCTTTTCGCTAGCGTTCAACATTGTCAAGTTGGAGTTCAGATTTGGGTTTCCCCTCGCTTCTCCAGCTCCTACTTGCATACAGAGCACTGATAAGCTACAAGAAAGTTCTGATAGGCTTCGGAAATGTTCTGTGGATGTAAATGTGCAATGTGTGTACTGTCTGCAGTGCAATAAGCAAGTTTTGGAAAATAAATGAAAATGACAGGCATGTCGTAGGTTCACTGTGGTTCACGTGTGGGTATTGAACCATAGGGTGTGTACTGGCCGGTTTAAAATAATACCATGTACCGTTGCATCCCTAGAAGTAAGTATACCAAGCATACTCGATCCAATAGCAATATGCAAAATCTAAGTAAAAAGTTAAATAATCATGTTAATCACTGTGTATGAACAAGCACTGAAAAGGAATCAACAACTTTGACTGTTGACAATTGTTAGCTTAGTTAGGCTACCAAACCAATGCTCCATCCAGTTACAATTCTTTCTGTACTGTTACAGTAGGATACTAATGATTAAAGCTGGAGATAATCCCGCATATTTTGGTTAGGCTTTATATCATTATATCATATATCATTAATATGTATCAATCTTTGCGTAGAACTTGTCATAGGACCATGTGTGTAGATATCCCCATGTTTTTCAGAAGGTACCCCTGATTCTCATCAGAAATCTGAGCCTGAGTCCAATCAGCGCAAGTTCATGTGGACATGAACTTGAGTGAGTGTAGAATTATATCCCTGCAATATCTCTATGTTTGATGGCGCCTCATTAGCAAAGTGTATCTATTTCCTGATTGCTAAACTTTTGTTTCCTTTTCCTGCTGGTCGGTGGCTCAATGATTCCATTCAATCATGCACAATGACAGGCGTTTTCCCTACCTTTCTGCAAATGCATTTATGGGAGGGTTGAAGGACAAATGGGAATTCTAGGAAAAAAAACATGGGAGGAGATGCGTATGGAGCAACTGTTTAAGTATCTCATTATATCTGTTTGGCAGAATTTTTTTAACTCGCAAAATTCTACCGGTCCAAGTGCCTACAGGGATCTGGATTCCATTCTGACTCCATTCCATCTCCTGTCCTATCTGAATAAAGGCAACAAAAAAACAACAAAACTTAAAAAAGCAGGTGTGATCGGGATTGCGCGTTTGATGATTACCTAGGGGAAACTTCCAGAAACAACGGAAGCAGAAGTGTGAGCACTAGTTCTGCTCACTTGTGCCATGTTAAAAGCAACATTTTCTTTGACTTGCCTTTGTATGTCTTGGCATCTCTTTTTTACTTTTAATTTTGTAGTGAAATTGTTTCTGTTTGTAGGCTATGGAAGTGATCCTTGACTGGAAAACAGAGGCTGCCCCATCTCAGAGCGGAGGACCTGCTTTGTTTAACTCGATTTTCAGACCCTTATTTGCTGCTGTGAAGTAGTGTGCATTTTGTCAGCTATTTTCTTTATTCAGTCTTAGCCTATTCCCTTAATGAGTTTGTTTTGATAATAAAACACAGCCTACAATAATACTGTGGTAATACCAGTAATACCACAACCTTACTAGTTGGCTTAATATAGCTTAAAAAATAACCTTATGTTACCACCAAGACATTAACCTTGATTTGTTTGTGGTGAGCCCTGAGGTTTGTGGTATTCTCACCCGTCCACATTGCTTCACTTCTGACATAACAATACATTCGACCGAAAATGGGCCCTAATTTCTTTCTTTCTTTCTCCCAACTGCTCTTTGTAAAATGGTTCAAAAGTTAGCTTAAGGTAACATTAGTTAGGTTAAGGTAACATTACTTCTCACTTATCTAGATATACTGCAAGCAGCACAGGAAACGAAACAGCTGCACAATGCACATGTCATCCAATGAAGAGGATATTTAGATTGTAATTTAGGAAAAATAAATCTATAATCTATATCTCTTAGAAATCTAAATCTATCTCTTTTTTTTGTCAACAAAAGTAGATTTTGGAAACTTAAAAAAAAGAAATACATTTTAGTCTTTTTTTTTGTAGACAATATTGCATGTTGATATAGTCACAGTCAGTGTTTCTTGATGTTGTCTCGCAGGGGTCATATTCATTTTTACCAATACATTTCTATGACTTTTTCATGCCTTTGAGGCCTATTTTCATGATCATACATTCTAACATCTGTGTATACATTAAAAAATAGCAGGTTAGTAACTAGAACTGGGTTGAACTGTGTTTTTCAAAAGTTAGGCTATTATTATTCAGAGCAACGATCATGAGTTTACTACTGTTTAAAGGCAACTGGTCATAAAATATATAAAAATGTGTCCACCATACCTGCCTGCATACTTCACCCCTCTACTTGCAGCGCAGTATGCAAGAACTTTTGAGGGACTTTTATTTTGAAACACCATCTCCATGCAAGAGAAACAGTGGAATAAAAATGATGATGCAACAACGTGCCTTAAATTATTATTCATCTAATGTCACCTTCAAACACTTTTTATAATTTCACAACTGAAAACAAGGCTGGATAACAATGTGTAAGTAACTTAATAAGTAGATGTACTTTAACTTGAAGTAGTTAGTAGAGATAGAGATAGAGATCCAGCTATGTGGTGACGGTCGTGCGAATGTCTACTTTCATGCAAAGTAATGTGACTGATCTGTCCAAACATTAAAGTAGGTACAACAGTAAAAAATTTAAAACGTCATAAAATACACGATAAAAATGAAACTAGTTAATTAACCCCATTGTCATTAACAGGCCCATTTTATAATGCATGTGAATGGTAACAAGTGCAATCCATTTTGACTACTGTAGACAAAAACACCATAAAATCCTAATTTCTATATATTTTTAACAGAAGATTTCAGGGCATTCATGTTGTGCTCGGACATCTATTTACTAACTACTAACTGTAAAAAGATGGAAAATCCTAATCACTGATATCTTGACGTAGAGACATGCATCCATCAGATTTTCCATTGATGCAAAGTGACAAAGCAAACACGCCTTGGCAGTGTGATGGTCACCACACATTAATGACTAACAACAGATATTTCAGTGAACTGTATTTAATATAAGTTTTTCTTTATTCCTGATAAACCTCTCATAGTCAGTAGCGAAGCACGTCAATGGTAACAGGGGAGGCCCCCCACATTCTTTGTGTTTCCATATTTAATATGTGTTCTAATCGCTTTGCACCATGATAATTAGGTGTTTAATATAATAGTATCAGTATCATTGACCAAATCAACTCATCACTTATTATAAAACAAAGAAAATGTCAAAGAGCAAACTAAGTACGATAAAATCCAGGTAACAAATGTCTTGCGATGCATGCTGGGTAGGATTGCGGATATAAATGGGGATGATGAACATTGAGGGCCATCACAATAGCAAAGGTATATTTGGAATATAATCACGTGAAATGTTTCATCAAAATGTATTTTTCGTGTTGTTATAGAGATTCATGTCTCAAGTCTTTTAATTCTGAGGAGGCCGGGTTTCCCCGTCGCCACAGCTCATAGTTTGTCTAAAACTAGCGAGCTAACTAACTTCAGACTATACCAACAGCTAGCCTACAGTGAACACTGATCACATTCTGCTAGCTTTCAAACTTATGGCAACTCCGTGCTTTAGAACTTTATTTCATCTTGGTCAAATGTAAATATTTTACAAATGACCTGCAGCAGCTTATTTTTCACGAGTGAGGAAAGTGGTTCTCAGCAAAAAATAGACAGTAAAAAATAAGTTTTAATGGTCATATTGACATCATATCAGCAACATCACATAAACTGACATGTTTTACTGCAGTTTCGATGTCTGGGCTATACGTCCCATAAATGTGTGTCATCACTAGCATGATTCTCAGGTTCATAGATCCACTCAACCAACCTTTTGGATACAATTACACACACCCTCTATGCTGTAACCTTATAAATACAATAACACACACCCTTTACGTTGTAAAACTACTTTTGAATTCACTATTTTGAATGCTGGCTACTCACTCTCACCAGTTCTTCATCCAGCATGTGTCTTGTAGGCCAATGAGATGTCGAATGATCTGCTTGATTGCCTGGCCTCACTTCCCCTCCCCTCTGCACTCCTTCTGCCATGCTGACCTCAAGCCACTGGGTTTATGCTTGACCTTTGATGACCTCTGACCTTGGTTCTATTCAAGGGTGTTCAGGCCTTGAGCTCTCTAAAACCTCCTTCAGACAATTGTCTAATGTCTATGTCTATTGTGAATCGTGCTATTTGAATGAAATGTAACTGTATAGCCCCTGTGGTCGAATGGATGTCGTGGAACCAGTTGATGGTGCGCCAACAGTGCTTTTACTGCCTCGTGTCCAAATGTCACTCCTGTACTGCTCTGGATGAAGTCATCCCTGTATGTCTTAAAAAGACATCACATTATACCACCAACTTGTTAGTACTGCCAAATTGGGCAACACTGAGGTCAACTGGAGGTTGTCTCCCTAGTGGATGTACAGCTCTGCACACACTCTCAAAAGGCTAAAGATTGAAATGAGTGAGAGAAAAGAAGTGCATTGAGGCAGCATAACTTGTGACCTCACATATTTTCTTGTGCATCCTTAACAGATCAATTGACTAGACCCTAATAAGTAGTTCAGTTGTGTGGAAAAGGCAGCAAGTCCCTCAGACAAAATATGTTACTCGTCATCTCATCATATCTCATCATATCTCGGGGATGATACTAGAATACTTGATCCTAATGTGCTGATCTGGGTAGTGAGCATGAAAAAGAGGTCCGCTTAATGTGTTTGCATTTTGCAAAGGATTGCAGCAACAGATTTAGACTGATTCATTCTTTAAAAAAAAAAAAAGAACATAAAAAATCAGCAGGAATCCTTTGAGCATACCTTCGGGGGGGTGTCAGACCCTGGGTACTCGCGCTGGTCAAGCTTGTTCCAGCGCTGCATGAGCTTAATCACCATGGGATGGCTGAAATCCACCACTTGGAAGCCACTCACATTTGCTCCGCCATGCATAAAGCGCTCCAGATTGATGTCCTTAAAGCCCTGAGAAAGTGAGGAGACAGGCAAAGAGTGACGAATATAAGAGATGTATGTGTGTGTGTGTGTGTGTGTGTGTGTGTGTGTGTGTCAGAAGAGAGCAAGAATACAGTGCACTCAGAAAGTATTCAGACGCCTTTACTTTTTTCACATTTTATGTTGCAGCCTAATCCTAAAATCGTTTAAATTAATTTCTTCCCTTATCAATCTACACTCAATACCCCATAATGACAAAGTCAAAACAGGATTTTCGAATTTTTTACAAATTTATGAAAAAGGAAATACACCGAAATGTCACATTGCCATAAGTATTAACCCTTTATTCAGTACTCAGTTGAAGTACCTTTGGCAGCCTCTTGGCTATGCCGTAGCAAGCTTCGCACACATACATTTGGGGATTCTCTGCCATTCCTCTCAAGCTATGTGATGGAGAGTTGCAATCATGGCTGAAGTTTCTCCAATCTCCACACAGGGCCTCTGAAGCTAGATTGACTATCAGGTTCTTGGTCACCTTTCTTACCAAGGCCCTTCTCCTCCAATTTTGTTTGGCTGGGCGGCCAACTCTAGGAAGAGTTGTTCCAAACTTCTCCTATTTAAGAATTATGAAGCCCTCTGTGTTCTTGGGAACCTTCCACGCAGTAGAAATGTTTCTGTAGCCTTCTCCAGATCTGAGCAAAAGGTCTGAATACCTTGATATGAGATTTCAGTTTTTTCCTTTTTAATACATTTGCAAAAAAAAATCTAAAATCCTGTTTTTGAATTAAAAGCAATGATTTTCGACTGCAACATAACTAAAGTGAAGGGGTCAGAATACTTTGACTTTAAGAACAAGAGAGGGAAGCAACAGGAGAAGGAAAACATCCAGACTAAGAGAAGACTTAACAAAGCACTTGCACTGGGCTCGGATAAGGGTGTATTAACACATACAATCCATTTAGCTAATGACCACCTGACACACCAAGTCTTCCATCACTAACAATAATTCAAAGGGGTCACTGGTATGCATGTTAGCTAATTACCCTTACCTTAGAGGTCTCTTGAAAAGAACACATACGATGGTATTAAAGAATGAAGACACTAAGACAATGACTGTAGAGATGAATGAAATAGAGATATCATGAACAGAGGGGTGGCAAGACAATCAAATTCCTCTCACCAAATTGGCCATGATGTAATGGTAGCCTTTAACATGTTTGCCAACACTCACAATCTGCAGAGGTAAACAACATATCACAATGAAAAAAATGGAACATCCTTTACAAAACCATTAACATACACAAAAATGACAGCAAACAGCACTGTAGCATGACCTGAACAACAAAGACTGTACACACATGGGCAATGTGCTTATGTAAAGGGCCACAGTTATATTGTATTGACTGTATTCACTCATACCATTCACTATGGCAAACTTATTTAGTTTAGACTGATCTTCTGATTTGTAACTTGGACTACAGATGGACTGGTTTGTTATCCTGCCAATTATATTTATATGTCTTTGCTCTGAATTGAGTTGGGCTGCATTGCTACCGCACGTAAAACGCTGCCTGTCTAGTTGCCAATTCCGCCATGATTGTGTTGATGAACTTGGAAGGGACTCTCAGCTTTGATACACTGTTAAAAATGTACTGCCAAATATACAGTAAATACCATAACAGTTGTTAAGTGCTGTATGGGAAATTACAGTACATCATATTCCAGATCAATGTTGTATAATCATTACTGCAATCTGCAGCTTAATTGTAATACAGTTTACAATACACACTGTAAAACTGTCAAGTCAGTTCAACTCAAACTGTTTAAGGTAACTGATTGCCATAAACCATTTAAATGTATTAACCCAAGCAACTCTGATATATATTGTGGCAACCACTTTTGTTTTTGTACTCATCCATACTCTTTGTTGTGCCTTTCGAGGTGTCTTTAAACATTCATATAACCATGTTCAATGGCATTTTCAATAACCATTGCCGACAATTCATTTACCATTGACACATATTCTGCCTACTTGTGCACTTTTTAACACACGCTTCTGCGGGCTGAAGCGAGCGCTACTGGCCATTTAAAAGTCGGATAGGATGGGCAATTCAAGCAAACGTGCTACACCCTATCCTCACACGTACAGACACACACACACACATAGGCTACCTCTGTCACAGTGAAAACCATGCATTTATTAAGCATTTATTTAGTGTTATGGTGTTGTGTGGGAATGGATGCTAAATGTTTAAGTAATCGTTAATAGATCCATTAAATGAACCAGTTCAAGAAGGGCGAGGGGAGGGAGGACTTCACCCCCTTTATTCACTATATTGCATTTGGCCCAGTGATGTTCCATTACTTCTCTCAGGATTGTTTTAATGTCTATGTGAAGCCGTTTAACATCATCCAGAAGTGGTTGGGATCACTCTGAACCCAAGACTGTCTTTGTTGGTGAGCTGAGATTGAGAAATTCAACTTTGCTTAAGGTTATGCAGAAAACGGTGTTACTTGGTTGCCTAGTTGCTATGCTAGCTAACTTGCTAGCTAGCAAGCTAGATTAAACTTTTAAAGAACCTTACAGTTTAAATGGCAGAGTTCCATTTGCATGACATGACAGTTATTTATCTAGCTGAGGTTACAGTCTGGACAAAATTATAATAGGAAAAGGTAGATATCCTCAGGGTGCCTGTGTAGCTTTTAACACAAATTCATATTAACATGGGTTCATATTAACACACACTAGCAGCTGCCAACTGTAAAGATGGTTCCTTAAGCACGAGATAGCTTAAAAGGCTAGTTTAAAAGCCTCGACATGTAGAAGCGATAGCAACTGTCGGTAGGAAAACTGTATGATCAGGGAAAGCGTATTAAAACCGGATGTCGTCACTTTAAGCCGGTCTCTGGTTGGATAAAGCTTTTCAGCAGAAATGGACAAGGACCTTTACTTTTTAGTTGAGAAGTTGTGTTGATCGCCTGGCATGCAAACGATCGGTTTTCTTTAAATTATTATTATTTTTGTGAAGTTATACGGCTTATGTGAATAAAGCTATCTACACAACTTTTTATATGTCTACATTGACTCGTTTAGTTGTTCATGTGGTACACGTAGGTCTTAACTGAAGCTAACGCTTAGACCAACAATCCATTGGAACACATAGTAGCTAGCTAGCCTCGCTGCTAATAAGTCTAACGTTAGCATGCTAATATGAATAGACCCATTAGAGTCAGGTGGCTTAATGCTCAATTGACTTGTTAACCGAACTTTTACGAAGTCATACAACTAAACACACAAGTGACTTGTTAACCTATGTCTACATTGACTCGGTTAGTTGTCCATGTGGTACACGAATGTTGCAGAGTATTGTCCTATTGTAGGACTTAGCTGAAGCTAACGCTTAGACCAACAATCCATTGGAACACATAGTAGCTAGCTAGCCTCGCTGCTAATAAGTCTAACGTTAGCATGCTAATATGAATAGACCCATTATAGTCAGGTGGCTTAATGCTCAATTGACTTGTTAACCGAACTTTTACGAAGTCATACAACTAAACACACAAGTGACTTGTTAACCGAACTTTTACGAAGCTATATGACCAAACACAAAGCTAGCACTGTTAATTCCGCTATAGCTAGCCAGGTCAATTAGCTCGCCTAAGATACTGCAATTTAAGCTAACCAATTACCTCATTTCCCCCAAAACCCATCGATTACATGTGTTTGTGATGTGTAACATATATCCTTAATCAGTCATTCAAGTTATTAACGTTTATTTACCGCTAGCGATTACACGACACAAGGGTAATTCAATCGCTATTAATGTTGAACTTGAACTTCAACAACGTCACACAATATTAAAAGTCAGGCATCGGCATGGTTCCTACAGAATAAATCAAAGGTCCTTGTCCATTTCTGCTGAAAAGCTTTATCCAACCAGAGACCGGCTTAAAGTGACGACATCCGGTTTTAATACACTTTCCCTGATCATACAGTTTTCCTACCGACAGCAACTATAGTTCATAGCGAGGCGTGAGACCTTGCATGTTTTACACACCTCTCGTGGAGGTTAAAGATCCGTAAAATAGTCCACAGTTAGGTGGGAATACACACACCAGTTTCTTTATCGTTATCGAAAACTGATTGAACATTTGTTCCATTCCGTGATGTTATTAATGGGATTTGTATATGAAAGAGGGAGAGAAACCCATTCTACCTGGCAGAGTTACCGTGTGCGTTACTAACTTCCAGATGGGAAAAATGCTTTCCTATGTATAGACCGCACCCAAGTATTAACCCCAGGGCTGCATATATCTGACAAAATCAATGTATAAATCGTGGAAATTACGGTAATTCAATACAATTTTATTTATATTGCAATAAAAAAAAACATAACATTGTCTCAAGGTGCTTTATAGAACCCAGGGCCTGAACCCCCTTAGAGCAAGCACAAAGACAACGAGGGCAAGGATAAACTCCCTGTTAATCAGGAAGAGATCTTAAGCAGAACAGCGGCACATAAGGGGGGGGGGGGGGCCTTGTGGCAGAAGGGGGGGGGGGGGGGGTGGTCAGGAACATGGCAGAATAAATCATACACGTATCAGGATGAGCATGCTAGCATACATGTGGTAAATGTACACAGCATACATGTATATACATGGTATATACATATTACATACATGGAGGATAAGGTGGGGAAGGAGCTTTCAAGTGTTGTAGAACAGCTTAGTGGGTAGGTATGGGAATTGATAAGATTTTAGTGATTCCGATTCCATTTTCGATTCTGCTTATCGATCCGATTCCTTACCGATCCTCTTATCGATTCTCATTGGGCAAGGAAAAAAAAAAAAAAAAGAATACAAACGGGTTTATTAACATTAATTTTCTTTTATATAATATTCTCTGAATAGATGATGCACAGCATATACAGCATGTATGTATACATCTACATATTCTATTTAAACAAGCATAGTAAGGGTGGCAGGAGGATGCCTTAGCAGTGCACAACTAGCCAACGGCAGCCACAAAACGTGCCGTATGCTGTACCCGGGATCCACAAAGGCAGTCCTTCACGGTACAACATGCGCTATCTGTAGCCCACTCCTGCTAAACACAACAACATGGCATGCAATAAGAAGTGAAGAAGAAGTTGTGACAGGTGATGGGTTTTTGATGCATTATTCATGACTATGGGATGCACTAAAGAGGAATGTCTTAAGTCTCGATTTGGATATGATAAGGGTGCCTGCATCTCAGATGAAAGCCAGAAGATTATTCCACAGGAGAAGGGGGGGGGGGGGGGGGGCTCGATAGCAGGCTCTTTTGATATTCTTGGGATCTTGGAAGTACAAGGAGACCTGCACTCTTGGAACGAAGTGATCTTAGTGAGCAATAGGGGACAACTAATTCCTGAAGGTAATTTGGAGCTAAGCCACTGAGGGCTTAGTATGCTAGGAGTACTTTAGAATCAATTTGACTTTTGACAGGGAGCCAGTGCAGAGAGTACAGGTGATGTATGGTAATATTTTGTGTTCGTTTTTTTAGTTAAGTTGGAGGCTCTTTATTGAGTTGTTGTTACACCCGGACAGGAGAGCAGAAAAGCGTGGATTCGTTTTATATTCAATATTGCATAGATGAAAAAAATATGTCTTTGAGATCTGTTTTATGTGTGAGTTAAGTAGGAGGTCTTGGTTGATAATGACGCCAAGATTTTTGATACTAGAGTTGGATGTTAATAAGATGCCATTGAGTGTGGGTGGAAAGCTAAATAATGTAATACTCAATTGTTTAGGGCCTACAAGCATAATCTCAGTTTTTATCACACTCCAGAGTTGAGGAGCAGTAAGTTATTAGTTATCCAATGTATGTATTTATTATTATTATTATTATTATTATTATTATTATTTATTAGTTATCCAATGTATTTATTTATTATTATTATTATTTATTAGTTATCCAAGCTTTGACATCTTGCAGGCAGGCTTCTATCTCGGGTAGCTGTACAGTTTCCTCAGGTTTCATGGATAGGTCAAGTTTGGTGTCATCCACATAGCATATGAAAGTTAATGTTATGCTTCCTTGTGACGGCACCTAAGTGTCTCATGTACAAGGAGAAGAGCAAGGATCCAAGCACATGCTGTACACACACACACACACACACACACACACACACACACACACACACACACACACACACACACACACACACACAGCACCTAAGTGTCTCATGTACAAGGAGAAGACCAAGGGTCCAAGCACAGAGCCTAATAGTGTCAAAAGCAGCACTAAGGTCTAGAGGTCTTCTGGGAAATGGTTTGATTACTGCCATTTTTAATGATTGTGGAACATTTCCTGAAATGAGTGAATTGTTCATTACTTTAAGTAGTGTCTCATTTAATAAGGGTAGTGTGTGTTTAAGTAGTTTTGTGGCGATATGGTCTAGTAGGCACCTTGATGATTTAGATGAGGAGATAAGGGAATTGAGTTCAGGGAGGTCAATGGGTGTGAAGTAGGGGTGTGAATCTCTCATGAAAAAGACGATCCGATTCGTATCTCGATACATGGGCACGATACGATACAAGAAAAGATGCATGTTGATAAAAAACGATTCAGTACGATTCGATGCGATGCGATTCGATGCGATGCGATGCGATGCGATTCGATGCGATTCAATGCGATTCGATGCAGTTCAATAATTGAAAACACTGCGTTGTGAGGAAACAATGGACCTCATTCTCGAACATTTTCTTAAGTGTCTTCTGAAATATCTTCTTCCCAACCTCAGAAAAGATCTCTGCCGGATTCGCCTGAATTGAGTTCTTAAACCGCCAAAGTTTTCTTAGCTGTGCACTGATTCTTTAATTGAACGCGCTTTCTCATGCACCTGAACTTGGACACAGAAACGCCCCGCCAGCTCCTTATAAGGGCATGCTATTGCAATGTGTGCGCACTCCACAGAGGCAACGTGAAAGAAACTTCAGACTGATCAAAATCATGTCAAAGCGAACACCGGTAAACCCAGACCTAATTTCACCGGTGCAGAGGTGGAGGTACTGTTGCAGAATGTAGATGTGTCCACTATGGCTATATCCACGCGATTGAGTTTAGTGCTTATTTATTTATTCACTGCCATTTGCAGTGTTCGTATAGTGCTTTTATTTATGTTCCGGTCTCCGAATCATGACTATAAATGTTAATCATAATTGTTAATGACACAAATATTCTGCTATTTATTATTATTATAATATATAAATCCGAGGATGTTTGTAGAATAACGCAATCAACGATTTATCTTCCTTAGCTGAAGTAGCTAGCATAGCATTGGCCATTGAAATGAATAGCGTCATTCTCTCCATGTACCTCGGGGTATTATTTGTGAGAATACAGCCTGATTGGCTTTTGCTATGCAGGCTTTGGCTAATGACAGGCTGTCATTGTTCTGACTGAGATCAAATGCAACAGGTTAGCGAGTGAGAGTTTTGCGTAGCAATTTAACGGAGAGACAAACGCTTGTGAACCGGTTCATAACTTTTAAATCGGGCAAAGACCGGTTTATGTCATTTTAATACCGACACGGGACTTCACGCATCGATGTAGTCGTAACTTACACGCTAAAAACGGATATCGATACGTATCGGTTATTTTTTACACCCCTAGTGTGAAGGATTCTAGGTGTGCAGCAGGTTGTGGGGGCGTTACAGGGTAGTCATAGTGCATCCTGGAGGGGCTGTAGGGTCATGGACAGGGAGGAGACTCTTTTCTCTTATTGTTAACATTTTGTTATTGAAAAAGGTCATGAAATCGTTACTGCTACAGGTTATAGGAACAGAATGTTCAATTGTATTGTGTTTTTCTTTTGTTAGTCTAGAGAGTGTTGTCCAGGGTTGTTTTTATTATTTTCAATCAATGAATATAGAAAGCTGATTTTGCATCAGAAAGTGCTCTTTTATAGCTTACAAGACTTTCCTTCCACGCTATAGGTGGAATACTTCAAGTTTGGTGGAGTACCATTTTTTTTTCTATGTTTCCGAGTAATTTGTTAAAGTCTGGTCAATGTACCATGGGGTGAGTCTTTTCTCTCGTTTTCTTATTCTCTTTTTCAGTGGTGCAACAGTGTCTATTTCTAAGCCATATGTTAGTACAAGGTAAATTATGTGGTTGTGGTAATGAGTTGACGCGTTTACATGTTGGTAAAACCCAATAGAGTCTACTAGTGATTGCAAAGTGATTGTAAGGCTATTATTTCCATTGTCCATCTGGATATTAAAATCTCCCACCATGAGGATTTTATCAGAATTTATAACCAAGGTGGATAGGAAGTCAGAGAACTCGGATAAAAAATCAGTGTAGGGGCCAGGTGATCTATATAGAGTCACAAGAGTGAAAAGACGAACAGGACCCTGACGGGCAAGACCCGTGCTGATTATATGGTTAGTTGCCAAAATGCTAAAAGACATTTTATTTGCATTTCCTGAACGAAATACCAGAGCATGCGAAGCTATAAAAAGTTATATATGTCAGCTGGGCTGTTGGTGGTGTTTGCAAGGTTTTTGCTTGCCTTTTAGGTAGTTAGCTTACTAGTTTTGGAACAGAACTCCGTATTGCTGCTTTAAAGGGAAGTCTTAGCTTACTGTGTATTTATTTGCCATTGCACCCTACCACTGTGAAGACGTTATTTAGTTGGAGTTACTGTCTCACAGTAGCTGGGACCGCCCCGGGGGGGGGGGGAGCTGTGAGTCCCAACACGTGTCAGAGTGCCACTTGGAATCCATTCAGGTGGATGAACTCTGCAGAGAGATGCCTCTGGGGTTGAACACAGCAACGCAAGCGTGACGCCTGCTATGCTGTGAGCAAAGACTTTTACTATGTGCACTGTATTGGGATGTATTGCAGTGAGTTTGATCTGGATGTTCCTTCTGCTCTTAGGAATTGACATCAAGCCATAAATATCAAACCTTGACAGAAAAGCATCTCACAGATCTTGACTACGCAGATTACTTTACCCTAACAGCAATACTTTTGAAGGATGCTCAAGACATGCTAACTTCCCTTGATGATGCTTCAGCTAAGGCCCAGTCTGTTTCTTAATGCCAAGAAAAAAGAATATTTGACAGTAAATGATGATAACAGTACATGACAGTAGAAAGGAAGCTGATCATCTACCAAGAATGGCTCACAACTAAATGAAGTCAAACCCTTTAGATACCTAGGTCTTATGTAGTTACATACCTAGGTCTTATGTAGTTAGATACCTAGGTCTCATGTAGTTAGATACCTAGGTCTTATGTAGTTAGATACCTAGGTCTTATGTAGTTAGATAACTAGGTCTTATGTAGTTAGATAACTAGGTCTTATGTAGTTGACTCTATGTCTCGCAAAGAGCAAGCCTGGAATGCAGCTAATGCAGGTCATCTGGCAGTCTAACATTCCAGATCTACCAAACTTGCATTCTTTCGAGCCTGCGTAGAGAACACACTCTTACATGGACCACAAACCTTGGACCATGTACCTTGATGGCACATATTCTGCTTCTTATGAGAGTTCAAAACATCAGCTGGTGGGAACGCAAAACAAAAGCAGAGATCTACAGTATGGAGACATACCACCTATTTCTACCATAGTAAGAATTGTGCTAGATAAATAAATACCCTGCATTGCCTTTTATTGTCTCAGTGTTGGACTTTAGAAGTGGTCGGTAGGGACGGACCGATCAGTACAGATTTGTATTTTTTATGTCAAGGGCTGTTGGGCAGGGGGGTTGGGGCACACTAGGGGTACATGTTTATATCCAGTGACGTCTGGTCATTGTCTAGTCTAGATGACTCCCTTCTTTGGTGTGTGTGAACCGACACATTGCTGTGGAGGCTTTGTGTTAAATGAATCCTAGTGTGCTGTGATTGTGTGCTTTTGGACATGGTGGGATGTTAATGGGTTGCATGCTTGCCCTCTAGTGGTGTATATCTGCTCTGCATGCCTGACAGTCCTGTGCTCTTTTTTGGGCAAATCAAAACTATTGTTTAACTCTCACTGGTTCTGTGTGTTGTCTGTGGCCTGGGAGGGTCTGGTTCCTGTGACACAACAGTAACACATCGCTGCGATAAGACACCAAGGGCGAGCATTATTGTCAATCAACTAAACGCTAATTACAATACTAATTATTTTACACTAAAACAAACCCACATAAATGTCTCAGTTTGGTAGGTATTTATGACCTTATGAACCTTACAAACTTATCCTACCAATGGTAGCACCACATATTAAATTATACTCATTCATGCACTAATAAACCAAAATATTGTAGTCAAAATATATTAACTCATATTTTTTAGATTTACTGCAGACTGTTGAATACAATAAGAATGACTGCCTCACCTGTTCCAACATATTTGTCAGTCTTTCTGCTTCCAGATCTATAACATATAGCTTCTCTTGCCGGCGGTCTAGGTCGTCCAGAAGTTGTCGATAGCTTGCATCATTAAAGGTTTCCACACAGATAGCACTGACTTGCCAACCATTCTGTCCAGCCTTTTCCATGATGGCCTGAAGTATGGCATATCCTAGCATGCAAAAAGTACATACATATTACTGCATGATTCAACATTGAAAAATCATGATTTATACTATATTTATAATACTATAGAACTCTATATTGTAGTGCAGGGGTTTTCAACCAGGGGTCCGTTACAAACACGCACGCGCGTGCGTGCAGGCACATCAGTGGGCCGCAAATTACTTTCTAGTCAGAACGGTGGTCCCTGGGACAAAACCAGTTGAAAACCCCTGTTGTAGTGCACAAAGTATAATGACATCATAAAGTACTTTCCCATAGTAATCATTGGGACCACATGGACATGAGGTATTCTCTTTGTTGAGAAGTTGAGCAGAGCAACCCTCAAAAGTCAAAGATCTATTGTGTACTTCTTCATCCTCATCTTCACCGCCACGTTTATTTTCGATCCGATCCAAAAGTTCCCAATCGGATGACTGAAGCTTTTTTTGCTGATTCTACTTTAGTACCCTATGAACTAAGCTGCTGCAGAAGACTTAACATTACAAGCAATGTTCCTTTCAAAATAACGACCCATTAGCAAATAAATCTGCACAATCTCACGTTGACCTTTTACATTGTCACAGATATGAAAATGGTACATTTTCAAATTAAACCCAACCACAATTATAATAAACAAAATAGGGGTTGGACAGACACACTGCGTTGTCTTTAGTTGGAAATGCAACAATATTTAGCTTACTTTAGTAAGTAAAACAAAAAACGGATACCACCGTTTGATTCATGATACTGAAACCGACTTGTCAAAACGGATGCGTTGGGCAACACACAAACATGGACTCACAATGTGTGTGTAGTAAACTTGTTTATTGCAGAATACTGGATGAAGTCATGTCTTCAGTCCATGCGCCGTAACCATCGAACACATACAACAGTTTATGTTACAGAAAGCAGCTAGTGTTAGCTTCTGAGGCTGCAGCAAACAGTATAGCCATAGCTGTGGGCTAACTTATCTGTGAATTGGGGACACAGGCCAATATTACATACCTCTCATTGTTGATATGACACAATCTCAGCCTACTTGTTCATGAAGGTGTAACGTACACCCCTCCAAGGCAACCCCCTGGACAGCATATCACAGATTCATATCAACGGCTAAACATGACAATGGTCTGTTTTGATTGGCCCAGCTCAGCAGCTGAGTAGAAGGGCGACATTAATCTATAGTTGTCGATACATATCATTTTGTTCATGAATTGTATTGTACTGAAGGGCTTACACTTGTGTGTTTTTAAATATGTTCTTCATATTTCTCACCCCAACTAACTGTCAAGGTGAGGCACCTGGGCGTGGGTGTGTGACACACACTTCAGTTCATATTCATAATGTCAAAAAGGTTTTTTTTTCATCCAGTAAGTCTTTTTTGTCTAACTGTGTCTATTGGAAAAGTAATAAACACTGTGACATACAGTACATCTGTCTTTCATTTTTTCTTGAGCCATAAAGAACAAAAATTCTTCCTGGTCTTTTATGAAATATATCTTTTTGAAGGTAAGCAATGCCCTTTTTTATAGAATTGGCTTATTCTATTTAGAATGGAAATCTAGACGCACCACACAGCGGTGTGTAATATGACCGCTGCACAGAGTGAGAGAATGAGCATGGACGGATTATGAAATCAAGGGCCCCTGGGCACTAAAGCCTCCGGGGACCTCCTGGCTGCCAGCAGTGTGCACAGCAAGGAGCAATTTACAGTCCAAACACCCCGTGCTTACATGTGTACATTAGGAACAATATGAGCTTCTTTGCATAAATGTAATTGGTATTTATTTAGAAAGTTTTGAGAAATGTATGTATAAAATGGAGGATTATTAGTTAAAGGCAAGAATGTGTTTGGGTATTGACATTTATAACAGGACAAGGGGCATACACTTTCATAATAATAAGTTTAAATATAGCCGCACGCAGCGATCATCTGGGTCTAGGCAGCATTTCAAAGTTTGAACCTTTACATCACAGGCATGTATTGGCTGCTTCATTTTGATTGGCTGTTGGCGACCATTTTGTTGAGCAAGCCAAATGGAGCTTGCAAATGTAGGCAAGTGTAAGCATACCAAATTTCAGAATTCTAGCTTAAGTGGTTCTAGAGATTTTGAAATGTGTCAGCCCCCAATGGACAAAATGTCATGAAATGTGCTGTACATCCAAATAATGTGGTAGTGATACAGAGTGTGAAAGGTCCTGAAGTTTTAAACATACACAGTGCAGTGGTTTTTGTTTGAACATTATTCACTAGGTGGTGCCACACCACAAAAGTACCGTAATGAGCTAGATTAATGCACTTCCTAGATTGGCTAAACGGTTGGTAATCTATTGCTCAAAAAGTGTTTTGAGCCTACCCCACTTCAGGGGGTGCGAGCACATGCCCATCTATGGGACACAAACCTTGTCAAACCTCAACCATGTGGCAAGTTTCATGTGGACTGGTGAAGTCTAAGTATATGATATCATTGACCAAATATCTGTGAAAAAAAAACAAAACATATTATATTATACATTTAAGATTGAATCATATCGCATTGCATTGAATCGCACCAAATGGAATCACAGCGAATTGTTCTGTATTGAAATGTCCCGCCCCTGAATCATATCATGAGCCCATGTATAAAGATACGTATCTGATTCTTCTAAGTGAGAAATGCACACTTCTATGAACTACCATGTGCCCAGTAGGCACCGCAGCCCGGCACACGGGTGAGGTGGTGCCCATGGCATCCGTCCACGAGGTGGTTCCCGTGGTTCCCGTCCTCGAGGTGGTTCCCGTGGTTCCCGTGGTTCCCGTGGTTCCCGTCCTCGAGGTGGTTCCCGTCCCTGAGGTAATTCCCGCTCCTGTGGTCCCTGTCCCCGAGGTGGTTCGGGCTCCTGAGTCTGCTGATGCCCCACCTGCTTCCAAGCCTGCCCCTGCCCCTGCACCTGCCCCTGCCCCTGCCCCTGCCCCTGCACCTGCCCCTGCCCCTGCCCCTGCACCTGCCCCTGCCCCTGCTCCTGCACCTGCACCTGCCCCTGCCCCTGCTCCTGCTCCTGCTCCTGCCCCTGCCCCTGCCCCTGCCCCTGCCCCTGCCCCTGCCCCTGCCCCTGCACCTGCCCCTGCCCCTGCTCCTGCCCCTGCCCCTGCCCCTGCACCCAAGCCTGTTCCTGCCCCTGCCCCTGCCCCTGCCCCTGCCCCTGCCCCTGCACCTGCCCCTGCCCCTGCTCCTGCACCTGCACCTGCCCCTGCCCCTGCACCCAAGCCTGTTCCTGCCCCTGCCCCTGCCCCTGCACCCAAGCCTGTTCCTGCCCTGCCCCTGCCCCTGCCCCTGCCCCTGCCCCTGCCCCTGCCCCTGCCCCTGCCCCTGCCCCTGCCCCTGCACCCAAACCTGTTGCTGACTCGAGCCAGCGCTCTCATTCACGGCGGGGTCTCTGAGGCTGAAGGTTGGGGGGGATTTTGTGTGTGTGGGGTGGGGGGGAGGCTACCAGCTCCTGATCCAGCCTCCATAGGGACAATGGCATTGGATCAGACCAATACAGAGGCTGTGCTCAATCCAGCCACCGCCAAGACATTGGTGCTGGATTCGGCACCTCCGCACCCCTGAAAGTCCCGCTGCATAGTGCCCTGGAGGTCCTGCTGCCTGAAGCCCTGGAGGTCCTGCTGTTAAGCACCCCAGATGACGTCTCGCCTGGTCCTGATCCTGTCCCAGAGGTGGTTTCTGTTGCCAAATGGTTCCTGTTCCAATTGGTCCTGTTTCTGAGAATGTTCCTGAAGTGGATCCTTTTACTGAGATGTTTCCTGAAGTGGATCCTTTTACCGAGATGTTTTCCTGAAGTGGATCCTTTTACCGAGATGTTTCCTGAAGTGGATCCTTTTACCGAGATGTTTCCTGAAGTGGCTCCTGATCCTGAGGTGGTTCCAGACCCTGAGGTAGTTCCTGATTCTAAGGTGGTTGGTTCCTAATGTCAATGTGCCTGTTCATGCCTCTTCAGTTCCATAGCTACAGTGCCAATCGTATCGCCATGCCTTGGCCTGTTTATGACAGGTATGTTGTCTTGTTTTTACACAATGACATAATTGACTGAGTGACACTTAATGACAAGTCATGAACAGTCATAAAGACTCCTTCATGTTCATGAGAGGTGTCATGTCATGCTAATGAACACGTCAGTCTTAAGCACACCCCTCTTTCTTCTGGGAGCCTTGCTTTCAAACGTCTTGAGTTAAGAGAGACTAGAGGGACTAGATAACTCTTCTCCTGGTTGAGCATGAGACCCAAACACTGGATAGGAGCAAGAAGGGTACTGATACCCCTGTTCTTTGGCCAGGGCACGGCGGGAGCAACCAGTCATCTAGGTCATTCAAACCTCCCTGAGATGAGAGAGCCTATACAACTGCTCTTTGTGAACATACTGTACGTAGTGCTAACAACACCCTGAAAGGTGAACCTGGAACTCATAGTCCACCTCCTGGAAGGCAACTTCCTGTAGAATGGATGAATGGCAAATATGCATCTTTTAAATTGAGGATTGTGAACCACAGAAACAGCACACACAAACTGGTGAGAGCATCTTGAACTTTAGCTCTTTTAGTATATGCCCTGGAGGTTCCGTAAATTGAGAACTGGACAGAGTTTCTTTTTGCATTGGTGCACACTAGAGTGACCTGAGACCCACTGTACTGTAAAACAGACTCAACACCTTGGCTGAACATAGAACCAGGGTCATTTGCATTAGCTGTGGCAGATAAGTCTGAGGGCCAAAGATGTCGGCGTGATGACACCATCACTGATATGGCCTGTTCATTAGCTTGCGTCAGATCTACCTGCAGCAACTTAAGCAGCTGGGACCTTTCTCTGGTCTCATCTAGCACCTTCCTGCGGCACAGCAGAGAGCAGATATGTGAGGTGATTAGTCAGCAACATGCTTGCATTAGTAAGATGAGCCTGGAGCAAAGCAGACTAAAAAGAGGAGTTCAGAAGCTAGTCACTGAGTCTCCCTGGCCCTGGTTTGACGCACTTTCCGGCACCCTATCATTCGAAGCTGGATGATAGGGTTCCAGGATAGCTGGAAATCCCCAAAGACTCTGATCTGCCATAAAAGACCTAACACTCCATTCAAACCAAAGGCTGGATCAAGGGTAATTTGACAAAGGTTTCACCTATGATCGGTCAATTCAAGACACCTTCGACACATACTACACAGGTTTCTATGGAAACAATTACTTGATTTCTAAAATGATGTACTTGTGCAACCCCTATCTGCAACCAAACTAAGCAAGGTTTTCAATAAAGCGCCATGGACCTTTAGTATTGCCTGTCTATTGTATTTAGCAGTCTGTATGCCACTAATACACTCACTAATATAAAGCTAACTCCAGCAAATCACTAGGAATGTTTGAAGCCAGATATAATTCCTACATTGTGTATCAATGGCGAAGGCTGGTGTTGATTTCTTGAAAATTGAAGATTTCTGAAGTGCAAGCTAGGTAAATGGACTAAAATTAGCTTGCAAGCTAATTCACGTATGAACTCTGTTATTGGTATGTCATTCTAGATAACCCCCAGGGCCACAATACAAGCTGACCAAACCATGTATACATGTATCACCCAGGTACATGGAACTGAAGAAGCAGGAGTTTTTGCTGTTCTTGATTGAATTGTGAAATATTAAAGTAAAATCAGTAATAATAATACAGCTCTAATTGCTGTTTTCTCTGTGCCTTGTGGCTTTGCATGATTGTGAATTAGTAGTGAGTCATTGGTTATACTATTAAACACTTCTCAATCTCACCGTTACTGCATGCAACTGAAATGCTAATGATGCTCTGATTCGACACAGTCTTTACTTCTTATTTATTTGAGTTAATCAATCAAGCCAGTGTTTTCTGTCATCTACGACAAAGTGTCTCCATTTCTTACCGCGGTCAGTGTCGTATAGAAAGACAAAGCGGTTCCAGTCGTAGTGGTCTAGAAGGCTGAGGAGTGCTCCCCGGATGGAGGGCCGAAGCTGCAGGGCAAACTGGCTTTCTCCCTCGGTGGGGTAACTGGGGGTGATGAGGGAGATGTGGAGGGCTCCGCAGAACGACGTCAGCGTGTGCACAGAACGCTTGTCGTACAGGCCGAAGATCGCAAATACGCCTCTTGAATACTGGGAGCAAACTGTAGGGGAGAGAAAACACACATGAGATGCCTGACATGGGCAACTACACAGAGCTATCATTGAAAAGCTAATTCCAACTACACAGAGCTATAATTGAAAAGCTAATTCCAACTACACAGAGCTATAATTGAAAAGCTAATTCTAACTACACAGAGCTATAATTGAAAAGCTAATTCCAACTACACAGAGCTATAATTGAAAAGCTAATTCCAAGACTCATTTAAATTAGACAAGCCAAGACTATGTTCATTGGTATTAGTATATTTTATTAATCCTCAATGGCCTTTTCACAATATTGGTGATTTAAATAAATTAGTTTTCAGAAATAAAATATGAAACAAAAAAAATTGATACCCAAAGTGATATTTATGCTTTCATTAAACACAAACTCCGCAATAATAAGTAATGAGATCGGTAAGAATGTTATTATACTATTTTTTGTCTAAATGAACTATAAGCAGACACTTTTCAAAACCTTAAAATACTTTTAAGCTCTGAAGATTATAGACACGGGTGTTGGCTACATGACTTTCCAGTAGCAGCGTGTCATTTTGAAACTGATGAGGAAGCCCATAGGTGGAACTCCCGGGGGGTACAGGGCTTAGGGTTATGACCCCCCCCCCCCCCCCCCCCCTTTCCTGAGGGTTGCCCTTGTGCACATTCCAAATGCAAAACAATGCGTTTCGAAAATGTGAAAGATTTCGTCTCCCCTCTGCCCTCAAAGCGGTTTGGTCCACGGCCTGCTGTCCCCAAGTGTCTGTTTGTGGTTGACCTCTGACCTCCAGTAAGTAGCTAGTTTGCAAATGTTCACTTCAAACAGTGGGCAGGTCAAACATGTTTCTTTACTTCTATTCAGAATAACATATATTTATTATAACATACATTTGTAACCAGACTGCATCTTCTACACTCTTGTTACCTCACGGTTAAATCCATGTTGTACAGGGCAGCCACGTCTCCTAGTGCATGCATGTATCATCAGGCAAAGGAGACAGAGAGAAGAGAGCACGACAGAGAGAGAGAGAGAGAGAGAGAAGAGAGCACGACACAGAGAGAGAGAGGCAGAGAGAAGAGAGCACGACACAGAGAGAGAGAGAGAGAGAGAGGCAGGGAGAAGAGAGCACGACACAGAGAGAGAGAGAGAGAGGGAGACCAGGGAGAGTCACACAGAGAGAACAGAGCACGACACAGAGAGAGAGAGAGAGGCAGGGAGAACAGAGCACGACACAGAGAGAGAGAGAGAGGCAGGGAGAACAGAGCACGACACAGAGAGAGAGAGAGAGGCAGGGAGAAGAGAGCACGACACAGAGAGAGAGAGAGGCAGAGAGAACAGAGCACGACACAGAGAGAGAGAGGCAGAGAGAAGAGAGCACGACACAGAGAGAGAGAGAAAGGCAGGGAGACCAGAGCACGACACAGAGAGAGAGAGGCAGAGAGAACAGAGCATGACACAGAGAGAGAGAGAGAGGCAGGGAGACCAGGGAGAGTCACACAGAGGTTTGGAATCTCAGGTCAGGTTGTTGAGCTGTTGATCAGTATTGTATTGTACAAGTGTTACTGTCCAGTAGAGACCCATCACTACTGACTGAATATAATTTCACAGTCAGACAGGCCTTTAAACATAATTATTTCAAAGAGTGTTATGAAATAAATACTCCTCTCTTATTTAGATTTACTATGAGTATGGAAAACACCTTACTCCTATTCCACAAGACCGACGTTTCAGAGAGACTGAGAGTGGTGGAAGGGTCAGAACCAGGGAGAGAGAGAGCCTAAGACTGCAGATCATGAAGATGATATTGAACCAGGGAGAGAGAGAGCCTAAGACTGCAGATCATGAAGATGATATTGAACCAGGGAGAGAGAGAGCCTAAGACTGCAGATCATGAAGATGATATTGAACCAGGGAGAGAGAGAGCCTAAGACTGCAGATCATGAAGATGATATTGAACCAGGGAGAGAGAGAGCCTAAGACTGCAGATCATGAAGATGATATTGCCAGCCACAGCACAGGGGACAGGGACGCACGCACGCACGCACGCACGCACGCACGCACGCACGCACGCACGCATGTACACAAAGGCATTGCTGCAGTTCTACGGTCCTTTGTAAAAAGCAGTAGTTTGCTAAAGTGTAAAGACGCTGTGGGCATCCTTAGGAAGCGGCCTGCCAGGGGGGGAAAGGGCAATCTGTGTCTCTACCCAGTTGGACATGGATGCTCAACCCCCTTGAAGGGT
Organism: Clupea harengus; assembly: GCF_900700415.2. Lineage (NCBI taxonomy): Eukaryota > Metazoa > Chordata > Actinopteri > Clupeiformes > Clupeidae > Clupea > Clupea harengus. The sequence continues at coordinate 30,395,835 of NC_045159.1, forward strand.
AGTGCACTGGGCTGGAAAACATCTCATCTAGTCTGCTCTCCTTCCATGTTCCCATGGGTAACGGGCACACACACACACCAGTTATGTAATACCCTGACTCGCAGTGGCGGATACACACACACACACACACACACACAAACACAAATACACACAATTTAGTGAAGTCTTGTAGCACACAGAATCTGGTGGTTGTTATATGTAACCATTCACAGTTTCCAGAGTATAGAATCGGGTGTATAAGTAGAATGCAAGTCATATTTTTATTTTTCATTTTATTTTTTGTAAAATCCCTATGGAACTGTGTATATATAAATATATTCTTATATATATATATATATATGACTTGCATTCTACTTATACACCCGATTCTATACTCTGGAAACTGTGAATATATAAGAATATATTTATATATACACAGTTCCATAGGGATTTTACAAAAAATAAAATGAAAAATAAAAATATGACTTGCATTCTACTTATACACCCGATTCTATACTCTGGAAACTGTGAATGGTTACATATAACAACCACCAGATTCTGTGTGCTACAAGACTTCACTAAATTGTGTGTATTTGTGTTTGTGTGTGTGTGTGTGTGTGTGTGTTCTTATATATATATATATATAAGAATATATTTATATATACATATAGATATAATAAAACAGAACAAAAAAAGCAGAAAAAATGGACTATCTATATCTAAATCTATATTTGCATAAAAATCACCTAATTTTGTGTAACTAATCTTTTGAGTCTAGATTTGTGTACAACTGATCTTCATAAAGCGATTACATCTTGATGATGCAATAATTCATGGAGGGAACTGCGAATGGAACTGTGATGTCACACACTAATGACCTCTACGGCAGTGATTCTCAACTGAGCCCAAAGAAGAGAATGGAACTGTGATGTCACACACTAATGACCTCTACGGCAGTGATTCTCAACTGAGCCCAAAGAAGAGAATGGAACTGTGATGTCACACACTAATGACCTCTACGGCAGTGATTCTCAACTGAGCCCAAAGAAGAGAATGGAACTGTGATGTCACACACTAATGACCTCTACGGCAGTGATTCTCAACTGAGCCCAAAGAAGAGAATGGAACTGTGATGTCACACACTAATGACCTCTACGGCACAAAGTTCTGAGATGTATAGTCTAATGTATGAGATGAGTTGTGTTATATGCCGCTTTGAGTGTTATGTTTGTATAACAGGTTCATTTGAGGAAGAATATAACGTGACGTTTGAATCATTAAGTTAGGCAAAATTTTAAACAAATAGTCCTCAGATAAATCGACAATGTGGTAAAAAAAAAAAAAAGCAAAGGAGGCATTATCTAGAGTTGGTTTAAAACTAGCAACCTACATAAAAAGCATGCAGAAGTCTTGCAAACACCATCAAACGCCCAGCTGGCCGTGATGAAATCTTGCTGACATGCTAACATGCTAACATGCTGACACGCTAACTGGCATCTTTTGGAGATATCCTTGGTGATAGTGCTGTGAAGGCTTTTCTTCCAGATCCAAACCAAAAGGGCTACATAGCGCATAGCCTGGACGGCTGGTGGGAATGACAGGTGTGTTGATCTGTCCTTCACATGGCCATATTTTGTCAAAATTCCTTTGAAGAGGATACCAAAAGTAGTTCAGATTTGAGTAGGTCAAATTGTTGCATAGTGTTGCTTTCAAATCTATCTGATGTCAGACTTCAATTTGTGTGCTAAGAAAGCAGGGATAGAAATAGGCGTACTTATACTTATGTTTATATTTGTATGTTTTGAATTCTATAAAATCTGGGTCAAAACTTAATGACCATTGAACATTTTGGGTCCCAAGGCAAGACCTGTTAAGAACCACGGCCCTTCAGATAACCGCAGGGGTTGCATCATCGAAACTGTAATGCCCCTTTTTGGGGGGAAACAAACTGAAGGCATAGCATTGATTTCAATGTGAAAGATTGGTAGCAGTTACACTTTACACTTAGCTTTAAATTCACATTGTACTCACGTTTATTAACATTTTATTATTTGTTAAGGACACAATTGGACACAGGCTGGTTGGTAAAATGTTATGTTAGCTTAACTGTAAGACTGTAGCTTGCTAACTAGCTAACAATACATCTGTAACATACATCTGACCTAACTTGTTGAAAATACGATGGAATGGACATGCTATGGGATGTAAATCCATGTGTGGTTGAATTAAGGTGTAATTGTAAGTGTGTAAATGTGTAAGTGACGTTGTGATATAAGGTTTAGCTTGCTACGGACTGTTTCATGGCCATTGATAACAGTTCTATAACAGTCAGTTTGTGATATTTCCATTAGTTAACTGAAAATAACAAAACCTGGGAGTTACTTTTAGTCTACACCCCTCTGCCACAAAGATAACTGTCCCTCCAACCCTATCTTGTGCCTTTTTTATTCATGTTTTAAACTTTTTAAGGCTTTTTCTCCACCTGTGTAGGTACCTGTGTAGGTGTACCACCACTGGTTTCTACTGAATGAAAGCCATTCGTTTGCAAAAAGGGGCGTTCACTTTTGGACCCCCCCCCCCCCCTCCCCTCTATGCCTAGAATGTACAAATCTGCATTTTATGATGAACAGTTTGCCAGTAACCATGCCTTTAAATGAAGGTGACAAAACCATTAACCACTAGTTATATGGCTTTTATTAACTGCAGCATTGATCTTGTCAAACAAGATGTTGTTACAACACGTAATCCTGACTGCCAATCAGCCTATCTAGTGATCTATTGTATACTGTCTCACACTGACAGTGACCCCATTACCATTATAGCCTCCCCCTGCCTTCCACTCAAACGCACATGCAGGTCAGTGAAATTATCCTGCACTTCACATAATCAATATTGGTCTGTGTGTGTGTCTCTACAAGTGTGTTTGTGTACAGGGTACAGTAGGGCTGAACATATAGAAGGATGTGTGTGTGTAAATATCTTCAAAGATGTTGTGAAGGCTTTTTCTAGTACCTCCCTTATCCTGTCTCGACTGGAAACCTTTTTTCATGATTTTGCTGCCGTTTGTGACGTACATGCTCCAATAACTCAAAGACCCTTCCAGGGTGACAGGGGTCAAATCCAAGGTCCTCAATAAGAACCAAATTCATTTGAGATAGGAATGTCTGTATTACAACACCAGAAATACTAAAGAAATCATAAATACAAATAATGCTGAAATACATAATAAGCCATGATGATTTGAACGGAAGCAAATTAAATCAAATGAAAACAAGTTGGTGTTACTCTTCCCATTGTGTCCCCATCATTTGGGTCTGCGGCCCGGCGAAAGTTAACATAAGCAATGTTTAGCTGCTTCTTACTCTTTGTAAACCATGAAAAACAGAACTACAGATCCTGCCTTCCACTTCACGCATGACCTCCACTGACAGCTCCACACTCAATGCGCTTGACTTCATCTCCCACAATGCCCTGGAGGGGAAACGATGGACTGTGCTCCGCCTTGCTGTGTTTACACCCCGAGAATGCCTGAATCTTGGGATCTTAATAGTTGTCATTTAGAAAATGATTTTAACATTTTGAGAAAAAAGGGTTAGGTTTAGGGTTTGGGATATGCGTAGCAACTCTATTATTCTGTCTAGACTGGAGACCTGTTCTTGATTCTGCTGCCATTTGTGATAACATGCTGCAAAAAATAAAATACCCTTTCACAATGACTGTTATTTTTAATCGGCAGAGGGTGATTAACCTGAAAAAGTAGATTCAAATACAAAGGTAATTTACAAATGTGAGTGATACGTATATGCCACATTATGGGATGGGTGTGAATGGCATAGTCAAAGACAAAGGTTACTAGTCTGAAAGGGCTAATCTGGCAGCGGAAATGGCAGAAGCAACCAACATCACAAAGGCAGAAGCAGCCGATATCACAATGGCAGAAGCAGCCAACATCACAAAGGCAGAAGCAGCCGATATCACAAAGGCAGGCTGTGATCCACCTTGTTTTGACTCTGGTAAGAGCCTCAATGTCTGGGTGTGCTTGTATTAACAGCAGAAATGTTAGAAAAAAATACAACAAATCTTAAGTAAATTCAGAGAAGTTTTATTGTGTATGTATGCCAATGGAACACGGAACACCACAGCATGTGTGATGATGTCTTTTGGTGTCTTTTGTTGTTCTAGAACAGAATTTGAATATATTTATGGGAAATTGGAAGCAAAAAGGAAGCAATATCGACTGCCATAGAATAAATACATTGATAAAATATATTGCCATATCGCCCAGCCCTACAAGCATAAATATATAATAAAACCACCAGCCCCCACCACCATACTTACTTGTGGAATGAATTCACACTTTTTTGACTAGAACGGAATGAGTTTTACAAATTCAGCAGCTTGTATATGTTGCCGTAAAATATTTGTAAAACTGCCCATCCAGTTTCACAACAGAAAAAAAAGTCCTTTTTGACAACCACGTTCCCGTATCTTTGACACCCAAAAGGATCCAAATTGGGAATGTTGTCCTGGTAATCCTATCCAAATGTAAGAAACTGGCCGCTATCATATTCATTCAAGGCTCTATGAGTGCAGAATGGAACAGCAGGCCATCAGCGCAAATCAGGCTGTTTCTGCTCCTCTATGGATATCACAAAACCCCACCTGGACTCTGATGAATTACCATCAAGGGAAGTCATTGCACATGTCGTAACAACATACGACAGGCTTTAAAAAAGCGACTAACCAGATTGGTCATATCCCTGTATTCTGCTGATCTCATCCTCCTCATGTTCGTAGGGCAAGGCAAAGGTCTTGGTTTATTTTTAAACCATACCAACAATGACATCTTTTAACCCAGCCTCTGAAAATTACAAATGATGTGGGACTTTCAAAGGTGACTGGGTTCAAAATAATATGTAAGTAGAGCTCATGTCATTCTTGTATTTTTATCTGAAATCACTGTATTATAAAAAGTATTTTAATGGATTTGGGTATGCTTTAAAGGGAAACATTTTCAACCTGGGCCCTATTTTATTTAGATCTCTTTGGGTCCAAAATGTTACTTAGGAAAATGAATGAGCAGGTGACACTTTATTTGGATAGTCTGCCTTCATTGGGTTTAGTATATACAAGTTTGTATATATACAAATTTGTAACATTTCAACAACTTCTTAGTTGAGATTCAACAATTCAGCTATTTTGCTTTGTTCTGTAGATGTTTAATAGATTATACATAGAGTATATGTGACGATTCATGAACATACTTTCATATTCTCTGCTGATGTTACACAAATATATATATTAAAAAAATAGCAAACTATTTAATTTAACATTCTAATGCTCAACTCATGTTCAACCAATGTTGATTAATTATTAAACAAACCACAAGTGAACTATTGCCTATTGCCAAACTGGCGAACGTGGATTAGAGTGCCAGGGAATTATGTGAGCACCCAGGATCATCAAACAAAGGCCAGCGCAGGAAAACAACCATTGGCCAATAAGAATGAAGAACACAGGGTAGCATCAACCATTGGCCAATAAGAATGAAGAACACAGGGTAGCATCAACCATTGGCCAATAAGAATGAAGAACACAGGGTAGCATCAACCATTGGCCAATAAGAATGAAGAACACAGGGTAGCATCAACCATTGGCCAATAAGAATGAAGGACACAGGGTAGCATCAACCATTGGCCAATAAGAATGAAGAACACAGGGTAGCATCAACCATTGGCCAATAGGAATGAAGAACACAGGGTAGCATCAACAACAGTTGCATCAACACATGCTTAGCACTTTTCTACACAGAAAGTCGTATTTATGAAAAAAAACATCTGCGCATAGTCTCAAGGTGGCGTACGCATATGACTTGTCATTTACATTTACATGTCTTCATTTAGCAGACGCTTTTATCCAAAGCATTGGCCAATAACAATGAAGAACACAGGGTAGCATCAACCATTGGCCAATAAGAATGAAGAACACAGGGTAGCTTTTATCCAAAGCGATGTACAAAGGTTTTTATAGACAAGAGGAACTAACAGTAGGCTAAGCGGTCTGTGTATCACTGCGGTCAGGAATTCTCATGCATGTATTGTGCGGGCCCATTACAGACCATCAGGCCAGTTGTGGACGAAGGGATCACCTGGTTAACGTCAAGGTATATTTAACAGTACAGTGGTGTGTTTTGTATTAATGTCAGTTTTTTTTCCAATGTAATCAGCATTATTGACTTTACACATTTTGAAACACAGGCACCAAGAGAGGTTGATGAGTTTAATAATCATTTAAAAAAAACTACCATTAAATCAATACCCAACACCCGCCACAACACTTGCACTGCAATGGCCTGGATGAATCATTCTTTCTTTGTCTAAGCAGTGTGCAGTGCAACATTTGCGAAATGGGGAAGTGTGTGATTTCTGTAAGAATTAATTGTTAAGATATTCCTTTATCCTCTGCTTTATTTAGCATGTTAGTCCTAATTTGACTTTGAACACGTATGTGACTCACAGGGCAGCTGATTCCCCTGATAAACCCGCAGAATACACAGCGACAGAGTTTCAAGTTCATCCATAGGCGCGCTTTTCGTGGGGAGGTTTACCTGGAAGATGTACATGCTAATCCAACACATTTAAGGTGTCTTCACCCATATCCAAATAATTGTGGGAGAGGACGTTAAGCGCGTTGACGATTTTACGCTGTGAGTCATGTTTTAGATTGATGAGGAGAATGGGTGAATGTTGTGCGTATGTTGTGTTTGATAACTCTGACGAAAAACTTCCATACACAAATCATCCTATGGCAAATTGTAAAGATGGACACAAGTGATACCCAAACATGTGGTTGTGGTGTAGAAACTGCACTTTCTGTTGCTACCAAACACTTCAAAGGTATAATCTCTTCACGAATACCTATTATCTCATTGGACTCACATACAAATGTGACACTGCCAGTCACGCAGGTGGGACATGTTTGAAAAACGGACTTATCCAGGATCATTTGGGAGGTCTTTATTTTGATGTCAACGGAAAAGGACATTCTCTCGACGGTCAACAAGGATCCAGTCATCAACGATCTGGCAACAAGGAGTGATCTGCCATGACGGCATCTAATAAGCATTGAAGGTAGGACCTGTTTTTCTTGTATTTCAATATGCTGGCATGCGTGCCAAATAACTTTATTTGTTGAAGGTTTATCATTACTCTTTTATTCTGCGTTGACTCATGTGTGATAACACACAATATATTATTGTAATTTGACTTTAATGGAGAGAAAAATGTCTCAGAATTGTTTGGAAATGCATGTACCATAATCCACAAATATGCAATGATTTACAAATGTGTTTTTTCTATCCACAAATACAGAACTCCTTACATGTGACTTTTAAGTTATCACTTAAATAAACATACTATGATGTGTTATTTCGCCATTTGTAGATCATCCAACATTCATCCCAGCTTCCACTGATATCATTTTCAAACATTCTTTCTGCGATCCACACACAAATAGCTTGATCCACACAAATGCCCCCTCCGCCTCCAATCAGAGGCAATGCAGCGACCACTAGATGGCAGTCTTGTTGCATTCAGGCTGTAGTGTACAGTAGCATTCAGTTGTGGCAATGCGGTCAACATACTCACCATGCAGCTGAAATGGGTCCTGCATTCAACAAAACTTAATATTTATCTTGGGTTTGTAGAGCTCAACCATAACCACTTGGTTTGTAGCTACCTGACCACAGATTGATAAACAAAGATAGATGGTTCAGTGAGTTGTGTAGCATCAATATTTGCATGGCTTCACAACCTCACATAACCCACCCAACCAAAGTTTATTGATGCTCTTGATCTGTGTGATTTCTGTACTGCACTTACTAACCATAAAATATTTCACTGTAATTACCTCCGCTATGGAGGATGTATTTTCAGTTCGGTTTGTCTGTCTGTTTGTCAGCAAGATTACGCAAAAGGCAGATTGGTGCTGTCGTTTACTGTCACCCGAGCGAACATTGAGATTTTGCCACGCCCTTTTAGCATGCGTGCTCGTCCGTATCTCAGCTTTTGAAGGTCGTAGACACTTGAATTTGGTCTCAAAATGACCGGAATACGCATGTTTAAATATGCATTGTGAAGGTTTCTAGGCTCTAACCTTTACCTTTCGAGATATCAGGTGTACCTTGTTAGGCCTAATGAGGACTAATATGTGTGCTTCTTGGGCACATAACTGGTCATTGGGAGCCAGAATTCTTGCTGTTTGCTTGGGGGTTCAAATACTTATTTTCTGCATCAAATACAAATAAAGTCATAAATGTTATAAAATGCAGTTTTCTGGATTTGTTTGTTGATATTCTATTTCTCACTGTTAAAATACACCTACCATCACAATTATAGATCACACATTTCTTTGCAAGTGGCCAAACTTGCGAAATCGGCAGGGGTTCAAATACTTATTTTCCCCGCTGTATGTGATGTGCTGAGTTATCTGCTTCCCTTTCTGAGATGAGGAACACTACACTACACTACACCTGGTACAGAACTATGAGAAACTTTTCATAGTTCACAAGACTTCACTTGTTGGCATCCACACAAGTTGAATTTTTCTACAACATTGATTTTAAAGTTATTAAAAGCTATTATGTTTTTCAGACTTTTTTCCCCTTTCCTTGTGTTATACAGCTTTTTGTGCATGTTAACAGTCTGCCAAGTGACACAGAGGGAGTAACTCTCTCCCACAGAACCTACTTTCTGAGCTGCCTGAAATGCTGTTGGAATTCCAGTCTTTTCCCTTTGTTACAAGATGACACAATTGTAACCCAATCCTTCTGGAGGACCCCTCAAGATGACACAATTGTAACCCAATCCTTCTGGAGGACCCCTCAAGATGACACAATTGTAACCCAATCCTTCTGGAGGACCCCTCAAGATGACACAATTGTAACCCAATCCTTCTGGAGGACCCCTCAAGATGACACAATTGTAACCCAATCCTTCTGGAGGACCCCTCAAGAGGACACAGGGCTCATCAGGAGGGGCTTCTAGACACAGGAGCTCCAACAGAGAGTTTCACACAGAGGCGTGAGGTGTGCAGGATGAGAACAATAATGTGTTTTTTGAACACCAACACATGTCAAAATTTCCTGTAGACTCAAAAAATAAAATGATAAACACTGAAAATTAGCATAATAGGTCATCTTTACATCCTACAGACATAAAAACAACACCCCCAGAAACCTTGAATCTTCTACTTTTCGAAAACAAAAAATAGAACTAAAATCTTTCACATTTCACTCTCTGAGTGGGGAATCAGCTGCTAACGACCCACCCATTAGCAAATGAGGGCTAGTCATATGATACTATTCAATTTAGCATTAGCTAATGTTAGCTTGTCCTTGTACAGCATATTTCGTGAGCTGGGGCATGATAAACAAACATGAAGTAAGCTGATGTTAAGATAGCATGTTTTATGCAACTTCATTACTGCTTCATGTGAATGCCAAAGCACTGTCAATACCAACTGTTATCAAACGACGTAACGTACACAAATTCTGATCACAAATTCTGATCTTCTCATTCAGAGCCTGAATGTAGGCCTAATCGTTTATAGCCTAGGCTAAGGTGACCAGATTTCTGAGACAAAATCCGGGGACATTTTCAGTTCAGACACGTTAACACCTCCAAAACATGTCATGTTTTTGTCTTTGTAATCGAAAAACAGGGACACTGACTGGGCCCTTATTCATAAAAGCAGTTTATCTTACCCTTGTTCTTGTAAATCGCAAGGGGAATGTCAAACAAAGAGTTCTCTTCTTAAAACTAATCACAAAGTGGCTGAAATGAAGAGTAGTAAAGGTAACAACCTTTTGCCAGATAATAAGAACCAATATCAGTGATAAGAACTTCGTTGACGTCATGCACAAGCTTCCTTGCAGTAGGCCTAACCTCTGTGTTTGGCTGATAAGTGACTGGTCTGCACGGATGGGTGACAGGTGTAGGTTTTTCCAGCATAGAAAATGTTAAGGCCATTGAGGCAACTGAATGCATTGTATTCCTATATTCTGTGTGAAAATCAGCTGGAACTATGAACATACAGATCAGGCCCATAGACTCCAGGATCTTTGGAATTGTTTTTTAGGTATTACTATACCAAAAGTAATTTAAGAAACAAACAAACAAACTAAAAGATTCAAAATACAATTTCAGTAAAAAATGTAATGAAATCCAAGCAATGTCAAGGTGAGGGAGGGAGATCTGAATAATCTAAAAAATAACAAGTTCTGTGACACACTACCAGTTGACATATTTGTTGATAAAGAATATGTGAAGTTAATGTGGGGAAAAGACATTTCATTAGTGTCTTTTAAGAGACCACCACAAGAACACATGTTTTTTTGTGTTTGTTTTTAAGTAATGTAGGCCTACCATTATTCTAGGCTACCTGTAATTGTCTATCTATGTAGCCTAAGCACATGACTAATTTAAAGATTTTAGCACATTGAAACCCACTGCTTAAAATTGAACTGGTGAGACTGTTTTTGCTTCCACAGAACTATCAAAGTTCAAAGTACTTTATTGTCATTGTCACACAAATAACGAGACAGACGTAAGCGGGAAGCGCAACTGGATGTACGGAAAGCGAGTTCAAGGAGTATTTTCTTGCTTTCAAGTGGTTTAATTTATTGACAAGTTGCCAACTACCTCTCAATAGTAACCCAGTCTAATGAAACTGAAATGTCATAGTACTGTAGTTAGTATCACTGCTAATGTTAAAAAGTTAACAAAGTTAGTTAGCAAGTAGAGCTGTGGCTGACACCTGACCGACAGATAGCTGCTGCTTTACACCCACATTGTTGCAAATTGTAGATAATAGGCTACATACATATTATAGGTTAAATAATATGACATAGATGATAAACAATGACACTTACAATAAACACCGTTCGCAAATCGCCTGTCCCAATGCTATCCTGTCTTGTACTCGATTTGCCAGAGCTAGCTGGCTGAATGAATGAATGAATGAATGAATGAATGAATGAATGGACGCAATCTCTCTCTGAATAAAAAAAGTAGAAGCTAAGGGCAAAGATTCTACCGCGCTGTATATTCCACCAATCAAAATACGACGGGCATTCTAGAACATCTTTGAGCTCTGAGCTAGAGCTTGTCCCCCTGGCTGCTGGCTGGCTTACTTGAGCCCGTGGCGTGTAGGCTAGGCAACTAAACGTTTGGTCATTGTTTTCTTTCTTTCTTTTTTTTTTATTTGTATCCCGGGTCTGTTGTTGGTCACAGTGAAAACCGGGGACATTTCCGGGGACAGCTCCAGCCGGGGACAGGCCACCAAAAACGGGGACTGTCCCCTGAAACCGGGGACGTCTGGTCACCTTAGCCTAGGCCTATATGTTGATAACTATACAAACGTGTTAGGTGATTCATGAATTTATAGTAGGCTACCATAGTGTATAGTATAATAGACCTAGCCTAATATATGTAAATCTGTATAATATAACTATAGCCATTATTTCAATGCAATGTCCTACAACAACATTAAAGCAGCAATAAGGAGTTCTGTTCCAAAACTAGCAAGCTAACTTTCCTAAAAGGTACGCAAAAACCTTGCAAACACCATCAACAGCCCAGTTGACACTGATAGAAGCTTGCCAACACACAAACTTTTTGGCGTTACCATGAGATGGGACTGAGGTTGATGACTTTGGGCATCTGAAAAAACTCTCCTGAGACAGAGATGACACCGTTGAGGTTACAGCCTACGTTACACTTCTTCATAATTTACATTGGCAGGGATGATTATGATGCGAGTCGACAACTTTCCTAACACAGCCAAACATCAAGCAAGCGCAACACAAGACATAGCAAGACAGTTAATAAGTTATCGCTGACAAGTTCAACAGAAAGAAGGCCAGCTCAGTATCTCAGTATCTCTTTCAGCTCTTGCCAACGAGTAAAAGCCTTGTTGAGACTGACTCTTGTTCTGTCTCTTCCTCGCTTCCTTTAACGTCCTCCCATTTGACTCATTCATGTCTAATAAATGATATTACTTTGACATTGACCATGCTTACATAATGCAGGAAAAATGATTTATGCATGTGATAAATGATAGGTCTGCATCTCTACTGAGTGTAGTAACGGTCATGAGAGGTATCTGTTCTCCGTGTATGCTATAAGCACAGCACAGCTGTGAGACTGAATCAGATAGATTAAGCAACTGATCAACACTTCCCCAAATCAGATTGGTTCATTTCAGCCTAGTCAGATAGCTCTACAATTGATGGGATAATATGCAAGATTGAGTACAGTATTAACGCAGTAAAAACTCTTAAAAAGGTAATTTGTCAATGTTTTCACAAATCAGTATGGGTCTGTAACAGGTGAGTTTATAACATCTGATGTGGGCTTTCCACAAATCAGATGGGTGAATTTGAAGCAATTCTAATAGGCTAGACAGTTTATCGGTTACGTAGAGCACTTTAGCCGATCCCTTCTCATAAAAAGGTGATATGTGAATATACCAGGGATGGGCAGTATTTCCGATCAAGTACTGTATGTAAAAGATGTATTTGAAATACAAAACAGTATTTTGTAATGCTTATTTGATGTGCCTGAGAATGAATGATGGGAGAGAACGGAGCAGGACCCAGCACAGAACCACAGAGGTGGACTATAAAAAGTTATAGTCTGAATGCAACATGGAAATGTATTGTAACAGTGACATCTTCTGGCCACTTGTTGGGGCGGAAAAAAACGTTGAAGCTGACGTGGGTCAGAAGTAGCTTTTCAAATGGCATCAAACTGAAATATACCCGTAAATGTGTCTAGGTATACAGCGAGAATACCTTATCCCAATAATGTAACATGACTCTCTGGCAATATTTTCTCAAAATCGTGTCGTCATGATATCAACATTTTTATGACTATACTATTATTTAACACTATACACAAGTTTTTGTTGGTCTGCTATTAACCAACAGAACATACACTCAGTTGACAGTTTATTAGGTACACATAGCAAAAAGGAATGCAGTCTAATGCAACAGTACTGCAATATATCATCCTTCATGATTGCTATAATGTTCAATTTATGTTGGAACAGTTTAAGAAAAATCATTTTGGAGAATGTCATTTGTGGTGCACAAAGGTGTTTCTGTTATTTAGTCTAGCCTCACGAATTGAAATGGGGTGGCCAAAATAATAGAAACACCTGTAAGTAGGCCTACAACGCAATACAATTCAACAGCAACATAAACTGCAGACTCCAAAATGAACACACAGTTGAAACAACAGCTCTGTAAATTAGTTTAAACAAATACTGAATATTATAAGCTTTGTGAGGCTAAGATTTAATGCAGATCTGGTGCATTAGTTCTAGCTCAGTGTTCCTTGGCAGCCGATAAATTGGCAACCGAGTGTAAGATAACGTTGAGTAAGATAACGTTGAGTAAGATAACAAGTGTAAGATAACGTTGAGTAAGATAACTAGTGTTAGATAACGTTGAGTAAGATAACGTTGAGTAAGATAAAAAGTGTTAGATAACGTTGAGTAAGATAACGTTGAGTAAGATAAAAAGTGTTAGATAACAAGTGTTAGATAACGTTGAGTAAGATAACGTTGAGTAAGATAAAAAGTGTTAGATAACAAGTGTAAGATAACGTTGAGTAAGATAACTAGTGTTAGATAACGTTGAGTAAGATAACTAGTGTTAGATAACGTTGAGTAAGATAACTAGTGTAAGATAACAAGTGTAAGATAACGTAGGGGGTTCAGGCCCGGGGCTCTGTAAAGGACCTTGAGACAATTGTATTGTTCTGGCGCTATAAAAATACAGTTTTAAGGGTTACCGGCACTCTTGCCTGGAAGAAGGATGTACTGAGGTTATGCCTCTATCAGCTTGAAGTGTTATTATAGTGTTTATATATAGTTATAGGTGTAAAAGAAAGACATTATTTCACCCTATAGCATTTTATTTATCTAAACGGATCTTTTAAAAACAGCACGTTATGGAGAAGCTTCAGTAATGTTATCCAAACTCTAATTTGAATTAGGTCTAGGCTACTTTGTGTGTAGGCTAAGTCTCTAGAAATTGCAGACAACACTGACCTAGATAGAAGGCATTGGCTATCATTCCACAGCTTTTCAAATCCGCTATAGAATATACAGTATATATATATATATATATATATATATATATATATATATATGTGTATATATATATCCTGTAGGCAACACAATTGCCTGTTTCATTAAAGGTTAAAGCAGGCATATTTCATGACAGAACATCAACCGTTATCAGTGTTTTAAGCACCAAATTAGCATAACACCACAATTAAACAAGTTTGTTCATTATTAAGCGATATGCCTCTCAAAATGCCTCTCTGGATTGTTTAGCAAACATGGCCACCACTTCCGGATGTGGCTAGCCTTTGCTGTAGGCCTACGTAATGACACTGGCTCCCATAGAGCAACCCCTTACAACTCATCCATTTGACTGATTCAAATCCTGAATTTGGAGCCCAAAAATCTGCTTAGAGGTACCCAAATGAATCCGTTCCCGATGGCTAAACTGTTCAACCTATCGAACATCTCTTCCCTACATAAAATCAAATCACCCGTGACTTCATGTACCCCCAAATCTGACATCAATCCAATAAACTGTGTAGGAGCACTTTAGTCGAAATCAAAGACAATTGCCGTGAAATATGTCAGCTTAACTAAGTGCCAGCAAGATGTGTTCGAATTTCAGCATATTTAATGCGTAGAGAAAAAAAATATGGTTCGCTACTGATCATCAAAACAATACACATGAAACTACCTTTTTTGTATCAGACACCCAAACAAGACATCGGTCTGCCCTTGAAGGCCCCAGTGGTTTTGAGCCTCGTACCAGACAACATGACATTGCCCCAGTAATGAAATGAAGTGAATGCAATACCATTGTTAGAGCCCACAATGCCCATCTATCAGGGACCAATGTGTTCATATAAGGCACAAACATGAGTCTCAAAATACAGTTACGAAGGTTAAATGGTTTCAAATCTGTAATCTGTTCAAAAATCTGTAGATAACATTACTGAAATTCTATATCTGATAGGCTTTTGCACAAGTAGCAGAGTATTTATATGAAGCTTACCCTACAAATGAAACAGGAACCAGTAAAGGCACATGTGTGTACATTCATGTAGAGGCACTGCAGTATTTCACAGCTAAAAGTGCCACCCTATGACAATGTGACTAAATCTGTGTCACTGAAAAGCCTCAGGTCTCAAGCCACACAGACATGAGCACAGGATCAGGGGGATGGTCCACAATGATGCAGTGAATCACTATTACATTCTCAACCTCACAGGCACATGGAAATATGCAACCATGGAAATACAACTAGCTGTTAGAACACTTTTAACCTTATAAGGATTAACCTTAAACCATAAAATGTATTTAAAAAAAAAAAAAAAACTCTGCATATGGTAAACATTGGTCGGCCTAATAAATGTGTGTGTGTGTGTGTGTGTGTGTGTGTGTGTGTCCGAAGTGAATTTCATCAATACGCTGACATCTACACAACGTCACACAATTCCCAAACCCAAGACAACGTGTTCGACGTGTCATGCTGTGACGAGCGCTCGAAGCTTTACTTACAGGCATTGGTAACGGCGAAGCTGTTGGCTGTCTCAATATTGTCCACGTGTGGCACGAGATTAAAAGGAGCCTCAGATGCGTTAGGACTGGTATTGTGCAGGAAAATAGCTAAACGAAATGCAGTGTATTCCTGATCGGTGTTTCTGATGAACAACCCGCCTGCAGAGAGAGAGGGGAGAAAGCTGTCACAAATGAAATGGATCAAAACCTAAGCCCATGCAGAACTACACTGATACAGAAAATGCCGTTTGGAAAATTTTCTTTACAAAAAGTAAAGGGATTGCGACTGTAGTAAAGCAACCAGCATAAGAGATGAGAGAATTGCAAGATTTTCAGTCGAATGTGTCCACAAAGGTATGCATAACAGGCCTATGTCATAAACTGAGCGAACAAAATACACCAGTCCCAGTGGTTGCTAAAAATGGATGGTTCCTGTGTAATGTGAAAATTAAGCATATTTAACTGCAATCGTGTATCAGGTTTATCACAGTGCTTGATTCAGTTCCTTTGGAATAATGCACTTTCCGCATAGTGAACGCGCAAAATCTGAAGGACAACCACAATGTTTACGGCGTATGAACCCGAAAAACATCAGATAAGCACTAAACTTTCAACAGATACCGCCTTGGTATCCTTTACAGAAGCAAAACATCCCGTCACTTTGAACAGAAACCTACGGACTACGGGAAATGGGACTCAAAAATAGGATCTCATTACAGTAACCTTCACGTTACCTTGTGTTCATTAACCATTCGAACAATTCTCGTTTTATAGAGAAAACCACCGCGTTAAGCTCCTGGCAGACATGGTTACACTTTGATTATTTTAAGGTTAAATATGAAACGGGGGAGACAGAACGCGCGTCTTTACAATATAACAGTAATGAGCTTTAAACGGGGCTTTATCGCTTTTGATTCGTGTTACTCACCAATCTGAACGCTGCTTGGAAAAGGGCCCATTGTGAGTCCGCAAATGCCAGAAAATATCACTAAAATGTGGTTGTACAAAATCCTCATTTTGATTAATTAAAACTATGAAGAGACATTGAGGAAACTGACAATTGGGGAGGGGATGGAGGAAAAAAAAACTAGCCTATGCATTAGCAGTACATCCTTGATATTTTCTTCCCTATGGATTTCCCCCCGCAATGCCATGAGCTTCGTTCAACTCTGCCCAGCGGTAGACATACCACATGCAGAGATGTGGGATGAGAGTCGATGGGAAAAAAAAAAAAAAAAAAGAATCGATTCTCAGGGCTTAGGCATAGAGAATCAGGAGTCGAGTGAGCATCCACATGAACTGACAGAACATTTGAATCACACCCTTTGAAACATACGAACTGTATGCAGCTGTTTGGATTGTTCATTCATTTTGTGCAAATTAAGTGGGAACATTTTGGGAATGGGGATTAAAGCTACAGTAGGGAACTCTTATAAAAATGGTCATATTTGCTAAAACTGTCACTATCCTGACCGTAGTACATAAAACAGATAATCTGTGGGGAAAAAATAAGTCTCTTCCACCCAGTGCTCTTAAAATAAACAACCACCAATAATGATGTACACAACAAAGACAAGTAAACAGATGAAGACGAATGAAGAAAACTGTAAAGAAAGAATAAGACCGAGCCAGGGATACAAATAAAAAGGGTAAACCACAAAAGTCCGTGGGCAGCAAAGGAGATAAGGACGAAAGTGTTTGGAAGCCAAGCTTAAATGTTCAGTGAAAGGACAACACAGGGACAGGAAACCAGGCACTTGATAGTTTGTAGTTGATGGTGTAGCAGTTAGCATAATGAGCTTTAATCTAGCTCTTCAGCCCAATGCAACCCCAGGAGACAAATGAAGTTGAAGGGCCTGAAAAAGTGATGCCATGGTTGCTGTATTTCTGTTAGACCGGTAATTATCTGGTTTGTTTGGAGGGGCATTTGTTATTTTCCTGAACTATGTAGCCAACGTAGCTTACCACTTATATGTACCTTATGTGTATTGTCCCAGCACTAACGCTAGTAGACTGTAGACACCTACATTGTATGTAATCTACCTGTGTATATGTTCGCAGGTTGGGAGCAAATGTCATTTGATCTTATGTTAGTCTTACATTGGCTTTGAACAGGAGATTTTACAAATGTGGTGATGTAGCTTATTTGTATGTTTTTGTAGTTGTGAGAATGAGACATGAAGTATTTGTCCTCTTTTACCCGGACATGTCCTCTTTTCGAGACCTAAAAAATGCGTCCGGCAGGGATTGTCTGGGTTTTTGCCTCATTGGATATTTGTGTTTCTCTGGGTCTTTCACAAACTAGGTTTTACGCCCTTACAAGTTTTGGAAAGGGTATCTCCCTTACGTTCCACCTTCTTGCGCGAGCTCTGATTGCAGAGAGAACTGTCGTCGCGTCGTCGCAGGGGAGGTGTCGAGAACGTCGTCGCGGGGGAGGGGGCGGGGTCATCTGTGAGCTATACACTACCCCCCCCCCCCCCCCCGCAACAAGGTGTCCTCTTTTTACAAACTCAAATCTGGTCACCCTATGTAATACAGCATTACAATTTGTCAAAGCAACAATATGGCACCTATTCATATTCATGTTTTTTATGGGCTACTACTTTTGGTATCATCTTTAAATTGATTGTAATGGTTTATGGTTGCGTGAAGGACAGGTAAATACTCATGTGGTTCGTATTGGCTATCCAGGGGTATGTGTGAAAATCGCCACATCTTCAACAATGACCAAAAAATGCCAGTTAGCATGTTAGCAAGCTGTGATCAGTGCCATCTGGGCTGTTGGTGGTTTTGCTATTATTGTTTTTAGATAGATAGTTCGTAGTGGGGTCCATCTCTCCCTTATAAGATGATCTGATGCGGATCTAAAAACATGGGCTACAATAGGATTCAGGGACAATACATTTTAATATGGAACGGTTCAGTACGATTGCTTCAAAGACCTGTCAACCAAGTATTTTTGTCATTTTACGGCACAGGAAATAAAATGGTAGACAAATGTAGCCTATAATTTCAGATTTGCATGTGAATGTGTTTATTACTTTTCTCAATAGACACAGTTAGACAACAAAAACCTTACTGTATGAACAAACATTTTGACATTATGAATATAAACTGGAGTCTGTCTCACACCCATGCCCAGGTGCCTCATTTTGGCAGTTAATTAGGGGGAGAAATATGACAAATTATTATAAAAGTCACATAGGTCTTAGCCCCTTCAACCCTTGCAATTCACAGACAAAACCCATCTAACACTGAAAACAAAATGAATATGAATATCTAATGACAACTGTGGAGGCTATCCTATTAGCCTCAGTGTGGACGGCAAAGTGTTCCCAACTCGTAGCAAATAATCCTTAGTCCAGGCATGAACTCTCTTTGGGTGGTGTTCCCGTTTATTATAAAGGTATAAATTTGTGCATAAAATTGGTCCTTTCACCCAGTGCTGTTTGCCTATTAACAAGAGGCTGTCGGTGAAGTGGGTTTCAGAGCGACGGTAAGAACCGTGTGTTCCCCGCCATCCACACCTTTCCCTAATTGAGTAATCACACCTGTAGATATACCCAATTTCCCGTGACGTGCCACACCCAGTGCAATACTCCCCCAAGTGGCTAAAATAAGTAACACTAAAATAAAGCTAACTAAAAGGTGGATAGAAATGGCTCCTACAACAACTATAGATTACTGTCCCCCTTCTACATGAGGCATGAGAAGCTCCCCAACGTTATTTCCTGTTTGATAGAGTTGCTGCTACCTGTCTCTGTACTTAAGTATCCTAGTCACTGCTCCTAGTTGGCTTCCAGTGTGTGCCATGGCTTCTCATGCTAGCTGTCTGCTGCCTGGCATATAATGTTTAGCTACTCCCCAACCTCCTTCAGCGGTCATAATACTTGTAACAAATGTAGGCTACTGGCAGTCTGGAAGCAAGGATAACTATACTTGAATTGCGTCTCCTCAATGCAGACTATATTAGCTTGTTAGCTCTAACTAGTGAAACCTAAGCAGTGGATGCAGTTGCATTAACCAGTGAAACCCAGCCAGTAGATGTAGTTACATTAGCCAATGCTACTTAGCCTATAAGCAAACCTGCGGTAACACAGCTGCCTAAATTTCAAGACAAAAGCGAGGATTTGGTTGAAACAAAACAATGTCCGTGACACACTCTCCATTTCTAACGATCCTCCCCCATTAGTAACAGTGGTGCTGATGATAAAGGTCTGTGAATTAACCCACTTCTACAGCCATTGATTACAACAGAATTCATGACACCACTACCAGCCACACTTGCCTCAGCTCTTACTCCTGGCACTGAAAGTGGCGTAAGCACATCCCTAACTCATATGTGTGCTT
The DNA here is from genome assembly GCF_900700415.2 of Clupea harengus. Lineage (NCBI taxonomy): Eukaryota > Metazoa > Chordata > Actinopteri > Clupeiformes > Clupeidae > Clupea > Clupea harengus. The sequence goes on from NC_045159.1 coordinate 30,415,815, forward strand.
CGCTCAACCCTTGACACTGTTGCACCAATGAAAAAGAGAATAAGAAAACAGAAAAGACTCGACACATGATACATTTACCAGACTCGTGCACTTAAACAAATTACTCAGAAACAAATTATTCATTACCCACCTAAGTTCAGGTATTCCACCTAGGATAGTCCAAGTCCAAGGATAGTCTTGTAAGCTTTAAAAAAAAAAAAACAGACTTTCTAATAAGTAGCAAAGCAATTTACTTTCTTTCTACTTCAAAACAATATCGAAAAACACTTTCAATCTGGCTTCAGAGCCCATCACAACCCAATCAGTTCTGAAAGTTCTAATTGCATCTGATCATGGGTGCACTTCAATATGCTTCAATACTAGTTCTTTTAGACCTTAGTGCTGTTTCCAATACTATAGATCGTCATATTATACTACAGAGACTTGAACATCATGTTGGCATCAAAAGCTGTGCCCTATCCTTGTTTAGGTCTCACCTTTCTGATCGTCATCAATTTGTTCATGTCCATAATGAGTCATCCAATCACACCAGAGTAAGTTATGCTGTTCCCCAAGGCTCTGTCCTTGGACCCCTGATCTTCTCCTTGTATATGCTACCATTAGGTGTGTGTGTGTGTGTGTGTGTGTGTGTATGTGTGTGTGTGTGTGTGTGTGTGTACAGCATGTGCTTGGACCCTTGCTCTTCTCCTTGTACATGATACACTTAGGTGCCGTCACAAGGAAGCATTAACTTCCATTGCTATGCTGATGACACCCAACTTTACCTATCCATGAAACCTGATGAAATTGTACATCTACCCAAAATAAAAGCCTGCCTACAAGATGTAAAATCTTGGATGGCTAAGATAAAACTTTGGTTATGCTTGTAGGCCCTAAACAATTGAGAATGACACTATCTAGCCATTTACAAACACTCAATGGCATCCCATTAACAACGACACTAGTATCAAAAATATTGGTGTAATTATCAACCTAGACCTCCTACTTGACACACACAAAACAGATCTCAAAGACATCATTTCTTCATTTACGCAATATTGCCTAAATCAGAAAAGTTCTATCCCTTCAAAATGCAGAAAAGCGAATCCACGCTTTTATCACGTTGCGCCTAGATTAATGCAATGCTCTCCTGTCCTGATGTAGCTACAACTCAATAAAGAGCTTCCAGCTAATACAGTACACTGCTGCTCACACACTCACTAGAACTAAAAAAAAATGAACATAATCTCACCTGTACTTGCCTCTCTGCAATGGCTCCCTGTCCAAAGTAGAATTGATTTCAAAGTGCTCCTTCTAACATACAAAGCCCTAAATGACTTAACTCCAAATTACCTCAAGGAATTAGTTGTTCCCTATCGCCTACTTTGTTCCCAGAGTGCAGGTCTCCTTGTGATTCCAAGAATATCCAAAAGCACAATAACAGACAGAGCCTTCAGCTTTTGAATGCATTGGCCTGCAGTACATATTTAAAATAGCAATCTACTACAGAACCACCTACTTTCAAATCTATGTAGCGATAAAATGTTCAGTGATGTCATCATTTCACTTGAAAGTGGAGGCAGAGAATGTCTTTTATTAGCACGGCGATAAAACTGGCCATCACAGGAAAGGACTCGGTGTGGTTTAATATGAAATATATAATAATATAATAGTAATAGTAATAAAATATATAATATAATATATGAAATAGCGCTGAAAGACCAAAAAGTGTCCCAGGTCAGATCCAGAGAGGTGCATCTCCAAAAAATGATCCAGAGCACAGGCAGAGGATCAGAAACAGTGAGGACAGACGAGCAACATTACAACATCTTCAGGCAGAAGTCAAAACCGGTAAGCAGGCTTGGTAACAGCACAGGATCTCCAGAGGCAGAGGCAGAAGTCAAAACAGACAGAATTGATCAGAATCCAATGCTGATGAATAGCTAGGTCCTTTTGAAGCCCTAGAGCTTCTTTAATAACCTCTACCCCATTCAGCCCAGATCTAAGCAAGATTACTGTTAAAGCAATGGCACTACGAGACGAGACACAAGCACTAACACCCTGATTTGGGGAGCGTTGCCTGTACAAGGCACTGATTGGTCAATAAAAACATCTCTCAACTCTTTTGAAACATGGCGATATCCTTCTATAGCATCCTACAGAATGTATATGGCCGGTCTCCCTACTCCCCTGGGTCAAGACGCAGAATTGTTCTGCCTTGACGCTCATTCTGGCAATAACAGCGCTCCTGTCAGGGCCTGATAAGGCTCTGAATTCTTCCATTACCCTAATCTGAGTTTGTTATCCTGAAGACTTCCATTACCCTAATCTGAGTTTGTTATCCTGAAGACTCCATTACCCACAACCCCTTTCCTTACCCTGGCATGGGTTCAGATTAAATTCCATTGTATAATGAATTTGATGTTTAAATGATTGGCAGTATATTGTTTATTTATGTATTTGTGTGTGTATGACACATTTTCTGATACAGCCATCTCTCTTCTCTCCAGTAGTAGTAGTAGTATAGTATACAAGACAAACTTACCTCTGTCCACTCACTTTGTCTCCTTTCTTCCCCTACCACAAAACAAATCACCTGATCTACCTGCAGAAACCCTCTGATTACAGCTGCCCATTCCCACCAAACTATTATGCACAAATCCTATTCTGCTTCAAATACATACTGGCTGCCTATCCACATAATAGTAACCTTATGAGGACACTGTATACAGTACTAAGCTGTTCTACAACCAATATTTTGAGTGCTGGCTCTCTCCATTTTTATCCTCTATTAAATCTGTATATTTCATGTATATACCTTCCTCTGTGTTCCTAGGAACAGGTATGTACCATGTAGACATGCTGCATGCATGCGTGCTAATGTTATATCTTCTGATATATGTATGAATCCATCCACTTGCTCCTGATTCTCTCTTCTCCTTCTCTCCTCCCCCCCCCCCCCCCCCCCCGCTCCATCCCCGTTATTGCCACTATATAGATCAAATGCATAAAACGTAATTGCTGGTGCAATCTATTTGATGGCTAAAACTGATGGTGGATCTTTTAAAGGATAGTTTTTTTCCTCATATGAATTTTAAATTGTTTCCGCTAATTGAATTTAGCTTTGTTGTGCATGTGTACTATGTGTACTAGATAAAGTGAATGCGTAAATAAGTTATTCATTTACAGTGATCAACATCAACTGACAGTTAAAAATGAAGATTCCACCATGCATTCCTACAGGTAACTTGTACATTTTTATTTATATAGCTTAAAAATAATTAAATTGACAAATCCCAAAAGTTTCTCCAAACATTTTATCAACAGAATGAAAGGTCTGTGTTAAGCCTTACATGATTCTTAAGTGATTCAAAGGGATCTGAATACAGACAATTGGTTAGAAGACTACAGAGTGCTTGCTGGATCTGCTCCCACCTACCTAAATGCTCTTGTAAGGGCAAATGTTACACCCAGGACGCTGCGCTCGTCTAGTGAGCGTCATTTGGCACTGCCGTCTGTGCAAGCACGGCAATCCAGACTATTCTCATTTGTAGTTCCACGTTGGTAGAACGAACTGCCTAGTACTACCAGAGCAGGGGCGTCCCTCTCTACCTTCAAGCTTTTGAAGACCCAACTCTTCAGAGAGCACCTCCCTTCCTAACTGGCACCTTGACTAGCGCTTAACTTGCACTTCAGCAGTTACATTCCTGCACTTCTTTTTCCTTTCTAGGTCGTTTTTGTAATTCTTATGTTATTTATTGTTACACCATGTTTTTTATTGCTCTTAGCTTGACTGTTCTCTCCCTTGTATGTCGCTTTGGACAAAAGTGTCTGCTAAATGACTAAATGTAAATGTAAATGTAAGACAAACAATAGCAGATAGAAGACTAGAAGACAAACAATAGCAGATCGAAGACTAGAAGACAAACAATAGCAGATAGAAGACTCGAAGACAGAATGCAATTGCAAGCACTGTGATTCCATTTTAAATTTTGGTGCCATCCAGTGTTACTTTCCAAACTTGATTCTTAAAGTACTACAATGTTCCTGACTACTGGTACCCTTTTGGGTTTTCTGTGGTGCTATATATTGAAAAAAAGAGTAGCATCTGAACATTTCGGCTCCAACATCCTCACAATGTGTCAATGTTTCATTTAAATGTTCCTTTGGCATTACGAATGTGCTTAGCAGTCCAGTTGTCAGCATGACTTTCTTGGAGCTCCTGAACTATTTTAATTTTTTTCATTGTTTGTGATCCTTTCTCTCTGCCAACTGCAAAGCTACTAATTGCCACAGAATCTGATTCTCCGAGGAGTGTGGCTCTTTCCTCCATGTCTGCTATGTCCAGCAAGTGCTCCTGTAACAAAAACAAAAAAGAGGAAATGACAGAATCTACACTTGGTCAGAAGTTCTTATTGAAGTCAATGAATGACCTGTACTGAACTGTACTCCACCTTGATCATATCTATCATATCTAGCACATCCATCTCCTCAAGAGGACCGTAGTGTGATAGGTAGCACTGTTCACCGAGGTTCCTGACCGCCATCAGGAGGCTTCCTACCTCCTCTACCTGCAACACATCAGAGAAGAAGAGCACCTCTGGCATTGATTCAGGCAAACATGATCAGTAATGAATGGCATGAAAACGATGTCCTCCACAAGAAGAAAGATGACATTATGATGCTGTCCCGGATAATCTTATGTGAGTGGTTGGGATTATTGCATGACTACACAATTGTACTAGTTGCTGAGATGTCTAAAAAAGCAGCTAGCAACTAGTCTAACTAGTATCACAACATCCATGGTGGATTCAGAGATTTCAAGAGGGATGTAGAACGGTCGAAAACTACAGTAATGAGAACAAATGGCTCATGATTAGTCAGTACAGGTTGAGGGTAGAATGTGAACTAGAGATCAGAATATTACTAATCAGTATAACCCATCCAAACTGCTTTGCAACATCAGATTCTCATGATTAGTCAGTACAGGTTGAGGGTAGAATGTGAACTAGAGATCAGAATATTACTAATCAGTATTAATCATCCAAACTGCTTTGCAACATCAGATTCTACATGACTTGTCCCGCTCACACTGGGTGACCTGGTCTCGAGATTGGCCTTGATGGATTTGTGTGGTCATCTCCAGCAGTTTGGCCCTCTCTGTGACTCGATCCCACTTCGTCTGCAGTTCTGATAACTCCTTATTGATCATCTAAATGGAGAAAAAGATTATTATTATTTATATTTATCTATGTCTTTTTCCTCAAAACATCTTGAACGCTTTTACAATAATAGCCCAATAGTTTACACTACTGTTCAAAAGTTCACCAAGAAAATTACACATTTTCCAGGATATTTGTATCCATTAAATAAGGTGCAAAATTATTTGAAGACTTTGGCAAAGTTAAAAATAATAATTTCTGCTTGAAATAAAAAAATGTTTTGTGCTTGAACGTTTGCTTTCATCAAAGAATCCTCCATTTGCTTTCATCAAAGAATCCTCCATTTGCAACAATTACAAACTTTGCTTTGCTACCACTTCTTCTATAAAGAGCTCCTGCTTTGGAGCAATGCGTTGGGTCACAGTCTTGTTGTAGGATCAAATTGGCTCTAGTCAAGGCGTAGAGTTATGGTATGGCGATAGAGTTATGGTATGGCGATAGAGTTATGGCATGGCGATAGAGTTATGGTATGGCATGGCGATAGAGTTATGGTGATAGAGTTATGGTATGGTGATAGAGTTATGGTATGGTATGGCGATAGAGTTATGGCATGGCGATAGAGTTATGGTATGGTATGGCGATAGAGTTATGATATGGTGATAGAGTTATGGTATGGTGATAGAGTTATGGCATGGCATGGCGATAGAGTTATGGTATGGTGATAGAGTTATGGTATGGCCTTCCTAATTAAAGATTCCTTTTACATTTTAAATGACATACTTTACCAGCACCAAAAGTACCCACAGATCAGAAAATGTCCACGTCCATGCATGACAGATGGCTCTTAAGCACAACAAAGAGGGGTACCACGTAAAGCAATTCTGATTACTAACACACATTCATTTGGTCATTTCATAAAATGTGCATAGACCTAAGCACCTTCGAGGGCGGACCGACGCCTCATTTGGGTGTGTCTGATCAAAAAGGAAGGCAATTCATAGAAATGGATCTAATCTCATCATCTGGGCCTTGCACAACAAAAAGTGATACAAAAAAAGTATTTTTGTATTTTACAGCATAGTACTCTCAGTTTAGATCACTGGTCAACGCGCCATTCTCCCATTTAGCGCTCTAAGATATAGCACTATATAGTACAGTAGCAATGAAGATAGGCCTAATGTGAGAAGGAGTCAATTTCTCTGTCTACAAATGAGATCATTCTGGAAAATATGGAGCCAATTTCCACTCTTCATTAAATAGGTTTTGTTGCTAACACGGGCTACTGACACTAACATGTAGGTTGGCATTTGACAGCAGATCTGTTGGAGTTCAGTAATGCACATGTTGTTCTGTGAAGAAGTACCCTTATGGATCCCAGGTACAGCATGTGCACTGTTGTGTATCCGGCCACGCTACATTTCACATGCACCATGTCAGCCAACCAAAACTTAATATAACTCATTAAAACTAAACATAAATAAAATTCCCATAAACCTTGCCGGACAGCCCTTTCCCTCTCTTTTTATATCATATTATGCTAATACTGATACTGATTAAGTGGCCATATTACCTACTGGTAATTGTTTACCTAAATGTATCTCTTTATCTGTTTATCAAATTGATGTTTACAAACAAATTGTTCTCTCTCTTATAGCGTGACCTTTGCTAGCAAATGCTGATGGCTGTGGAAACATTGATCCTCATCACCATAACCATTAAATACATAATACACACACACACACACACACACACACACACACACTCACTCATCACCATATCCATTAAATACATACACACACACACACACACACACACACACTCATCACCATATCCATTAAATACATATACACACACATACACACACACACACACATCACCATATCCATTAAATACATATACACACACATACACACACACACACACTCATCACCATATCCATTAAATACATATACACACACTCATCACCATATCCATTAAATACATATACACACACATACACACACACACACACACACTCATCACCATATCCATTAAATACATATACACACACATACACACACACACACACACTCATCACCATATCCATTAAATACATATTACACACACACACACACACACACACACACACACACACACACACACACACACACACACACTCATCACCATATCCATTAAATACATAACACACACACACTCATCACCATATCCATTAAATACATAACACACACACACACACACACACACACTCATCACCATATCCATTAAATACATATACACACACATACACACACACACACACACACACACACACTCATCACCATATCCATTAAATACATAATACACACACACACACGCACACACACATCACCATATCCATTAAATACATATACGCGTATTACGCAGCCAAAGTCTACCCTCTCATTTTGGGATAGACACCCTCGGCTGTGGTGGGTACTATTTAATAACACCGCCAGCTGAGGACATGTGAGATCATCTGTTTCTCAAACTAAAGATTCTTATGTTTCTTATCCGCCTACACACTTGTGTCCTGGGGCTTCCCTTTCCTGTTGCATGCTGGTTAGCAATGGTGGGCAGCACTGTTCTGTGAAAGATGTGGTACACACCTTTATAACTTCACCCTCCGCAAGAAACTTCACTGTTCTGTGAAAGATGTGGTACACACCTTTATAACTTCACCCTCCGCAAGAAACTTCACTGTTCTGTGAAAGATGTGGTACACACCTTTATAACTTCACCCTGCCCAAGAAACTTCACTTTCAGTTTCTTGCCAATTTTTTGCATGGAATAATCTTAATTTCTTGGAACAATAATGGACTGATGTGTTTCTGAAGTAAGCTCTTTTTTATGACCAGTTTTAGACAACAATCAACCCCACAAGTGCTGGTTATGTCATTTAGTTATCAATTAACATTTAATCTCTTAATCAAAAATGTTAATCAACGCAACTGGAATGTATCTCTGTCCAATGTATTGGTAGCCAGCAGGTAACTCCCTGATCTTTGAAGACGTGTAAACAGACGAGATTTCCTCTCGTGGGCTTCATGTTTCTTATAACCACGCCCCTTGGGTGGTATAGACTGCAGATTCACACTCATTTCTTACAAACAGTTTCTTACAAACAGTTTCTTACAAACAGTTTCTTACGGAGGTTACACGGACAGGTCACCTAGCCTATTTATTTATTTTAGCACACACAAGTCAAGCTAATTTGTGTTAATCCTCTACGGACAGATACATAAGATGCAAGTAAAAACTTAACATGTACGTACAACGCACGTTGACAAGTTCCTAACATCTTTTCATCCACAGATGGCATCCTGTCAAAACGTCCAAGACTTTCATTTGATGGTTGCCTGTGCTGGATAGTGCAACGACAGTATCTAACAGAGATCACAGGGGGGTAACAAAAGCAAATGATAGAGGCAATCCAACACAACCAAATGCTTTTTGGTGCCATTTCTCCTCCCATTGCAGTGCTAACAGGTCTGTCCTGATGCTTCTGAACAGCTCATAGGTCCACTCATTTTTCTATTGCCATTTTTAATCATTTATTTTCCCGATTGAACATAAATGGAGGGTTGTGTTATATGTTATGATATGGTCTTGGACAGCCACAGCATAAACATAAAGTAGACCTACACAGGAAGTCACAAGGTAACATCAAGGTGTTTGTTAGAATTTATGAATGGTAGTTGAGGTTGTTGGTAAAAAAATGCTATATTGGCAATGGGGCTTAGCCGGAGTTAGCCACCTAGAAGTAGGTGTGACGTTGTCATGATTTGATCTATATCATCGCCACCATGGTATTATTTTGGTAAATATCGAACGGTGCCATATTTCCACAATTCCGCTTGTCCAACTTTTTGTAGTGAAATGAAATGATATGAAACAATATTTTACAGTCTAACATGGGTTGAAATACAATTGAAAAACCTTAGTTATGATTTTCAGCATTGTTTCAACATTAACTGAGGGTGCAAACCCATAATGAATCAACATCAGAGTTCAATGTTAATTCATTGAAATGAATGTAATCGGAATGTTGATTTGACATAGTTTCAATGATTGTTATGATCATATCACATGCTGTGATACTCAGGAGTGCAGGTTAGAGTGATAATATTTAACTACATAACAACTGAACCAGCAATTCCAAGGGCCCTGCACTGCCACAATGGCCCCTACTTTGAGATTCGAGAGTGAAGCAAATCTGTGGTCAAATGTACTCAGTGGGCAGAGCCATGCCAACGTGAATCTGTGAAAGGTTTGGTTAAAGCCGACCAATAGCATTGCCCGAGCAATCCCCTTAAACTTGATGTGTCAGATTATATTACAATGTAAGAACATGGCAATATTGCTGCAGATTCTTTTCTAATAAATAAACTGTGTGCTTCTTGTCTTTCAAAACCTTTACAGTCATACACTGCAAAAATTTTAATCTTGGTAAGATTAAATATCCTAAATCAAGGTAATATATGCTTGTTAGATATTTATTCTTACCAGGCATTTGTTTATTGTAGAGCATTTCACTTGCTTCAAGCGTTTCAGTCCTTAATTATCTTAATAAGTTATTATAACTTGTTGCTGAGATTTCATTACTGGTTATGAGCAAGCTAATGCTTGAAATTAGTTCAAGTACAAAACTGCTTTGTCAAAGTCAGAATCAAGACAAATGTACTTGTTTTTAGTCTGGCCACACTAATTTTAAGATATATTTGGATTATTTAAAAAATCTTGGTAAGTCAAATTTTCCTGTTCCGTAGGCAGATCATTTTGCTTATTTTAAGAAATATATCCCCCATTTTTTTTAACTTTTTTTCTTGTTTTTAAAAGCTGAATTTTTGCAGTGTATCTAGTCCTTAATGCTTCCAATCAAAGGTTTACGGAAGCAGAAACCAGCCACACACAGCAATCTCCTCCTAAGATCCCTATACTCAGTGTCTGCATTCATGGATTTCATTATTAAACAGTTTCATTTCTGATCTATGTGTGCTGCTCCTCGCCAGGTGATCCTTTGGGATGCACGCAAGGATCCTGCTTGACTCCTGCCTGCGCAGTCACTCTTACACAATCTTTGCAAGGTGGACCCTGGCCAGGGACCTTGCCAAACACACGTCTCTGCTGGCATACTCTGCACATTTGGAACTCAAACTTGTGAAATGGGGTAAATGGGAGATTCTTTGATGAACATCAAGATGGATGAATCTTACAGCATTGTCAATATATTGTAGGGGTGGGAAAAAAAAATCGATTTTTCGATTTCTCTCGATTCTCTCTAGAACGATTCTGTCTCGATTCAGAAAAGTTCATAATCGATTTTTTAATAATAAAAAAAAAAAAATTAAAATTTTAAAATTAAATTTCTTTTTTTTTTTTTTTTTTTTTACACATTCATTTTGTGTTGAAATGCAAGCTGCATCGATTATTGCATTGTTCATTGAAAGTCATAATTGTGACAAGGGAAAGCTTTTTCTCTAATAAAAAATAGAGAAGGTAATTCATCTGTTGATTTTCTTTAATTATCAAACACAAAGTAGGAAGTGATTTGAGACTCTGAGTAGCAAACTCAGATGTTTTAAAAATCGACATGCATCGATAATCGTTTTATCGGTTTACAATTGATTATCGATAATCGGTTTAGAATCGATAATCGGTGTAGAATCGATAATCGGTTTAGAATCGAATCGTTGACCACTGAATCGGAATCGAATCGAATCGTGAGGTGCCAAGAGATTCCCACCCCTAATATATTGACTATAATTTCTGATATAAAGAAAGCTACCATGGTGTATTTCTGGCTCATTCCATATTTATGAATACAAGTAAAAAAAAAAGTATGTGTATTAGTATGTCTCCACCAGTTTATTTGTGTTGTGCTCCTGCTTCAGAACGTCCAGGTTCCTCTGGCCTAGTTCCAGCTCCTCTGCGAGGGAACCCAGTTGCCCGACGAGATCTTGACGAGTGATGGACAGGGTCTCATGCCTCCTGAGGATGGACATGACCAGGGAGTCTGCTCCGTTCCCATAGTAACCTAGAATGAGATTGGGTTTGCCTCAATATATTACTAACAGCTTTAGAAGTCGTTTCATTTAATTTAATTACATCCTTCATTCTTTTTTTCATACTGATACTGTTTTCAACTTACTTTCTGGGAGTACATCCAAAATCTTCATTAGGTAATCTTCAAACATTTTGTGTTTTGACACCAGCCCCCTGAGCTCCTCCTGTCTGTTCAGATATATAATGCATTATATAATATATGTCATTATATATATATATATAATGACATGTTTTTTTCCCTTGTATCACAAGTTAATAAACACATATTGATTAGTCTCTCCAGGAATGAATGATTTTTGCAATTGCACAAATTAACAAAGTCAACATGCTTGCAATGGGTTGCAATTTTCTGTACTTTTTGTAATCCTTAGTAGTGTGGTCATAACTTTGATGTAAAAAAAATGTCCAGTCGATAAGGCAATCAAGGTCCATAAATACCAGTCATCAACATTCCACATATTTAATTCACGTGCACGGATACATGATCTTCGTGGAACGTCATGTTTGCAAATGTGGATCCGTCTTCTTTATCAAGGTTAGTAAAATCACCGTTAAGCTAAGGGCAAAATAGGGCAACATTTGTGTGCGTGTGTGTCATGATGTGAGATGCTGGTGGTTCTATAGTCTGAAGCTACTGAGGGGATACACTCTAAACAATGCTGCGTTGAAGCTGTTGGGTGTTTTGAACTCGTACTTGGATGTTTTCTGTAAAAAAAATAAAGTTTTTCCCTGCTACTGTTCAATTAATTTTCAATAAGAAGCAGACCTGCAGGGCAGGCTAGGTAGGCAGGCTAGGTAGGCAGGCTAGGTAGGCGGTTTGTTTGGCAGTACAGCAAGCGGGCAGAGTCCCAAGAGACTTGCCACCCGGGTGCACGAATGGAGAACATAACAGGACATAATCAGAAGGCAAGTGCTTGGGAGAGAAGATCAGGATGAGTAACTGGTAAGTTAAATGCCAAGTGGCAGCTAGCACCATCATGTGTGCTTCTATTGAATGTTCATCTATCATTTTAGCAGGCAGTCTTGATACCGATTCAGAGAGAAAAAAAGGCAACACTACCACAATGATCATCAATAATAAAAAAAAAAATACATTGGAAAAAACACTGAAACATAGGGAGGGATTATTGTTGGCTAGATTGTTAATGTATCTTAGATAGCCTATGATTAGCTAGCGCAACTCAACTTTAGCAGGCCGTAATGGATACAGTTAAGGCCTTAGTGGATACAGTTAAACTAAACTGTACCTCACAGACTGGTAGGAGAGGTTAATACTTTTTACTACTGTAGGATTGTAAGGGTTAAAGTGGAATACTGACACAGCTAGGACCCTCCAGTGTTTCACTTACCTGGTCTGAAGTGTTTCCAACTCTTCCACGAGCCCCGTGAGTTCTTTGTGTTTCAGATCATTAAGCCTCTGCTCCACCTGGAACTTCTTCAGAGCTCGTCTGTGTTTAAGCTCATTCTCCTCCACAAACTTCTCAAACTTTGATGCCTTATCTTTGGTCTGTGAAATCAATAAAAAAATCAATCAATCAATTCAATCTTATAGAGCGCTTCTCTATATACCCGAAGTCGCTTTACAGAGTCCAGAGTCCAGTTGTCATTCATACACAGTCATACCGGTGGTGGTAAGCTACCTCAGTAGCCACAGCTGCCCTGGGGCAGACTGACAGAAAAATATGAACCATCTTATGTCTTGGATCTGAAATAATAACATTGTCATAAAACTTCAAACTGACCCTGACCACAAGCTCCTTGGTATGGCAGCCAGAGCTCACACTCAACTGTACAGTGAGTAACTGTAGTGGAAATAGCAAGTGCTTTAACAAAGACCTACAGTGGTCTGCTTGCCTCGACTAATATAGATATCAATGAATGTTGACAGAGTCACTAATGGTTGTCTAGATATCTTTCAATTCTATTAATATTTTCATGCTACATGTAGCCTTTAGCCTAGCTTAGTGATACACTGCTTCCAATTTACTTGGAGGATGAAATGATTTAGCTCACTAGCGGACAGCTAGCCAGAACTGCACATAGCACAATTAACCCTTTGAAGTCTGAGGCCTGTCAGGCACTTTTCAGGTACTTTTGGATACAAATACAATGACAAGAGGAATTATGTGAACCCTTTGGAATAACCTAGTTTTCTACATTAATTGGTCATGAAGTGTGATCTGATCTTCATCTAAGTCACAAGTACAGACAAACACAATGGGCCTCATTCTCGAACGCAGTTAAGAAGAATTTAAGAGGAATTTAAGAGGAATTTCTTCTGAATTGGTTTTGGAAAGCAGCAGAGATACAGTGTATATAGACTAGTGCAGAGCTTGGTCCAAGCCACTGTGTTCCCATTCACAGAGCCAGGATTGTGCATCAACAGCAGAGTTGCTTTGAGTTCATACACTGGGTCAATGTTTCCTCAAAATGTTTTCAGCAATGAGCAAATTTATTTTTTCTGAGCACACATTTCAGCACTGTGAGCAGTTCGCAACCACGCGACCTGCCGAAAATGACCACGAGCCTGCGTTAGCCATAGGGGATTCAAAGAGATGACAAATGCATCAATATGTCTACAAGGTTGAGATTCATCAATATCCTTTATAATGGCTGGACTTTGGGAACATTTTAATGATGGTGTTTTACCAGTCAGTTTAGTTGAACTTAAATGATCTTTGGTTCACTTTACCGTTGAGGGGCACCATTGTGTCTATACATTCCTTGTATGACGGCGAGAGAGCATGAAAAAAATACCATTAAACAAAAGTGTCTAAAATACACGCTGTCTGAAGTGATTACTCGTTAATTTATAAGATTTAGTCTTAAATTCACAAACTTTTAATCGCGATTAATCTATATTAATGAATTTCAAAATGTGAGGTCCTGGAAAGGATGAAAGGTAGCCCGTTCCTTTTAAAACAAGTTAGTCGAGTCGACGGACGTCAGTAAAGCTGCATTAGTGCTGTTTTTTGTGCGTTATCATTGGAGTGGTATTCTACAAGAGGACATGCTTTTGTGTGGAGAGCTACCAACTCAAACTACTGCCCAGGAATGCTCGGTGCTATTTATGTTGATAATAGATTGCAGCCACAGATTTAAATCATTATTTCAATTATTTTAATCATTATATTAACCTATTTGAACCTATTTATTTGAACATTATTTGAACCTATTTGTGTCTGAAGCATCACCTATTTTAATTAGGCCTAGCTGAGTGGTCTTGTTTGCATGTTTCATCACTTGTTTTGAGTGCATGCTATCTTTGGGTCTATTCTGGTTTTATTTCCTTGCTTGTTTGCTGTGCACGATGGCATTCTTGAACTTTGTATGGTTTATTTGAGTTGAAGTTTATTTTACACAGCAATCCCATTCAACACACACACAGATGCATGCGAAAGATAAGACAGAGAAGTGCAAAGACGACGGCCTTGTGTACTCTGACCTCACTTGAATATACCGGAGCTTTACCTATACAGAGTGTGTCCAGCGATATAAACATAGCACAAAAAGTAAGGAAATTTGTGTTTTGGTAGATTATTTCTTTGTTGTAACAATGCTTCTTGGCAATAAATCTTATACCGTTGGAAAGCCTGTTTATTTCCCTTTTAAATGGTGCCACATTTGTAAGGAACATGCATTTGGATGAGCAGCAGAGCTTTACCTTGTGAGTAGTAGCATGCTAACATTAGATAGCTGGCTCAGACGCCTCGAAAAAAATCCCCTCAGACGTATTTTTCAGTTACAATAACGGGGTTTTTACATTGCACAGTGTCTATTTTTCGGTAACTTAAAACAAATCTAACAACTTTTATGTACAAATACAACCATCTACGTAGTTTGGATTGCTTTGCAACACCCACCAACTGTCGGAGAACTGGCCACGCGGTAACGCAGTTGTAGAAGCATATCTCAGCCTTTACTCACCTGCTTCTGTTTCTGCTCCAGGTCAGCCCTCCTGTGTTCCAGGGCCTCCATTCGAACTTTGAACTCTTGTCGTTTGTGTGCAAACTTGCTGTCTAATTCATCCAGTTCAACTTGTTTCTTTAATACAAGGGTTCTCTGCATGGTGTTTACTCCGGTCTCCAAAATCCTGCTCCTGGGCTACAAAGACAAAATCCAATAAAAGACATTTTCTCAATGAATTATAGTAATGTCAAGCCCCTCTAAAGAAATAATGTGTGCCCACCTGGTTCAGAACATTTCATGCATGTACTGTGGGTGTTCAATTTCATTATATTCACAATATCTAAAAACACCTTTTCAAAATGTTCTACTGTGACCTACTTCCACCTGAAGAATCTGAATCTGAGTTCAAATGTAACCAGTATTCAACAATTACAAAAACAATGACATGTTAACACGGTATTTACGGCACTTTCAATATGATTTGAATTCAAATTTGAATGTACTATTGTAGAAGGAATTTCTTCCTGCTTTGGACAGTACACGAGGGGAAATTCCTGTGAGGCTACCTTAATTCAAATTGCCAGATTTTTGAAAAGTTTTGGTGTTTGGGTATACATGATAAAGATTTGGAGAAAACCACACAACAAATGTGGGATTTGGCAGGAATGGCCCTCTTAATCCAGTCCATGCGTACATTCCTGGGCCCTCACCTCTGTTATTACAGGGATGAGATTGGTGTTGGCATCCTCCACCTCTCTGTCACAAACAAAAGAAAAACGTGGTTAATATTTCAAAGGGATTAATCTGTACCCTAAAATGGATATTTCTCATATTATTCCATTTGCTATATTCACTGAGCTCTTACTGCATGTACTCTTCTCTACAATGAAAGGCCCAGTTTTTGGCTAGTTATAACATGCTTTCCATACTGTATCTGGACAATATGCCTTACATCAAATGCGTTTCCCGAAGCCTTGAAAGAGATCAGATTGCACTTCTAGAAACACCAAACTTGGCAGGTAGGTTTCAAATCCCATCCATCACTCAGAGAAATCAAAAGACACTAATTGACTTTAAACTGGTTCTGCAAATAATCAAATTTATATTTTATTGATCATTTAAAACATTGTTAAGACAAAATGATTTTGTCACTTAAATCTTTCAAGGTATCTTCATCTATCTGCTCTTTTTTGGAGAAACGAGATGAAATGAATCCTTATGCAATGAAACCAACATGACAGTGGCATTGACATAAACCTTAAAGTCTTTTCCTTCCAATAAATCCACTGACAAATACAATTACCATTTGAAAAGTAGCTGAAATATGTGAAATGTTCAGGTAATGCACATGTCAATCACAGCACTGGCAGGACAATGGAAACACCCACTCCTTCACTTGTTATTGTACTCATACGCTAAAGCCTTTGGCATTCGTTTGGACTTTAAAGGACCAGATAGACAGTCCACTCGAAACAAAATACCACC
Organism: Clupea harengus; assembly: GCF_900700415.2. Taxonomy (NCBI): domain Eukaryota; kingdom Metazoa; phylum Chordata; class Actinopteri; order Clupeiformes; family Clupeidae; genus Clupea; species Clupea harengus. Next base: position 30,432,431 of record NC_045159.1, read on the forward strand.
CAGGTCCGAGCATAATTCCTTCATTTTGAGGCAACTCAGGCCGGAGATATAATGATTTGTCCTTCTTACGCCCTTCTGAATCACCCTGTTCTAACTCAATATTGGGCCAATTTCAATTGATGGGGGAAAAAGATGGGAAAATAGGGCCCAGGTAAAAACATCCCGAAGCTGTCGACACCTGAAAAGATGTGGATAAAAGGCATGGAGCCTGTCTCCAGGGGAGGCTTGTGTTCTCACCATATTTTGCGAGGCTAAGAACAGGTCAGAGGTCAGAGGTGCGTACTAATGTGCTCCGTTTACTCTCTTCCACTCCCCCAAATAGACGACTGTGTGGACCGGGTAGATGCAGTTCGCTTAGTGAGTACATTTGCTCAAGGGATACTATCAGGTTCTGTTAACATCGCATCATGCACAGGAGATATCTGCTTTTATAACTCCATCTGGGCTAAATTCCTACTCTGTGATGAGATTCATACTAAGCACCATACTGATTACAACCGACTTACCATTTTATATTTGCTGCAGAACCCAAATCAGTGTTTAGTGCGCTTTCCTTCATATCTATATCAGCCTTATGATGTGCAAATTGGCTTTGCTCGCCTGATCTTTAGTCATATTATCTTAGCAGTGTTCCGATGCAGACACAATAACGCATTAACTCATTAACATCTCCATTTTCCTTTAAACACAGAAATCCCCACTTTCTCCAAAACCATAGAACTCGCCACTTGACAATGCCAACTTGAAAGAGAGATTGAAAAGATAGGCCAAAACATGAAATGGCTTCTGCCCCAATTGTGCACAGCCAGTAATGAATGAGCTGGTGCAGGTACCCCAATAAGTCATGGGAGACCCCGCATCTACCTTAGATAAGGCTAAATAGAAAGGCTAAACCTAAACATGTCAAGGCCTGGTATTTGGTGTGCCCGACTGCTTTGGTGAGCCCCCAGGCTTTGGTGTGCCCGACTGCTTTGGTGTGCCCGACTGCTTTGGTGTGCCCGACTGCTTCGGTGTGCCCGACTGCTTTGATGTGCCCAACTGCTTTGGTGTGCCCACATGCTTTGGTGTGCCCGACTGCTTTGGTGTGCCCAACTGCTTTGGTGTGCCCGACTGCTTTGGTGTGCCCAACTGCTTTGGTGTGCCCAACTGCTTTGGTGTGCCCACATGCTTTGGTGTGCCCAACTGCTTTGGTGTGCCCACATGCTTTGGTGTGCCCGACTGCTTTGGTGTGCCCACATGCTTTGGTGTGCCCAACTGCTTTGGTGTGCCCGACTGCTTTGGTGTGCCCAACTGCTTTGGTGTGCCCGACTGCTTTGGTGTGCCCGACTGCTTTGGTGTGCCCGACTGCTTTGGTGTGCCCGACTGCTTTGGTGTGCCCGACTGCTTTGATGTGCCCGACTGCTTTGGTGTGCCCGACTGCTTCGGTGTGCCCGACTGCTTTGGTGTGCCCGACTGCTTTGGTGTGCCCGACTGCTTCGGTGTGCCCGACTGCTTCGGTGTGCCCGACTGCTTCGGTGTGCCCGACTGCTTTGGTGTGCCCGACTACTTTGGTGTGCCCGACTACTTTGGTGTGCCCGACTACTTTGGTGTGCCCGACTGCTTTGGTGTGCCCGACTGCTTCGGTGTGCCCGACTGCTTTGGTGTGCCCAACTACTTTGGTGTGCCCGACTACTTTGGTGTGCCCGACTGCTTTGGTGTGCCCACATGCTTCGGTGTGCCCAACTGCTTTGGTGTGCCCGACTGCTTTGGTGTGCCCGACTGCTTTGGTGTGCCCGACTGCTTTGGTGTGCCCGACTGCTTTGGTGTGCCCACATGCTTCGGTGTGCCCGACTGCTTTGGTGTGCCCAACTGCTTTGGTGTGCCCAACTGCTTTGGTGTGCCCACATGCTTTGGTGTGCCCAACTGCTTTGGTGTGCCCCCAGGCTTTGGTGTGCCCAACTGCTTCGGTGTGCCCAACTACTTTGGTGAGCCCTCTTGTTACGCCCGCTTGGCAACATGAAGAGGAGCCCCATGTTACGCACGCGTGGCTCACAACATGGCAACATGAAGGGGAGGCCGCACGCAGGTTGCAATTAATACGTACATTTATTAAAGAATTAATACAGAATGTAAAGAACGTCAGTATAATGGAAGAAAAGCTCAAATGTGGCACCAGTCAGTGTCTAGGGGTATCGGCAAAACAGAAATCAAAGCCCAGATGCCGTCAGATAGAGGTCGCAAACCACCACACCTGTGCACCAATTCACCTACTGCAGAGAGAGGGCAAGAGCACGGGCACACCAAGCGGGCACACCAAGCGGGCACACCAAGCGGGCAGGCCAGATGGGGCCGTAACACACGTTACAAGTTAATCATATCATTTAATAATAATCTCCAGGTCACTACAGTCAAATCATGTATTGATTTTAACTGAAGATAATTTACTTATAAAAACAATCTAGAAGTGAAATGACCTTTAAAAATAGATTCCTATGACGTTTAGAAATGCTTCCCTATCTACATATCTGGAGCTGAGTTTGTAGACTCTCAGGTAGTTTTTACTGTACTTGGGGGTGTCCAAATGAGAATCTACAATTGTTAACCGGTTAGTAAGAATCAACTTTTACATTACAACATACTGTTTACATTTATGTGGTTAGAATTCTTGGGTAAAGGCTAATGTAAATGTATGCACTACATGGACAAGGCAATATGAATATTAGTATATTCACTTTGTTACGTGTTAAATGAGAACATTTACTTTCAATTCCACTGTCTCTTGTGAGAATATTTCACAAAATTCACATGAAAAAAAGTAAATGTTTACCTACAGTAGCCTAGCCAGTGTAGGAGCATGCAAGTGAAATCTTACTAATGTTCAAGATTAATAAAATAATTTACGCATACAAATGGTAAAACATTTGTTAAATATTTGTCTATGTATTATTGAACATATGTTGAGCATTAGAATGTAAAAAAAAAAAAATTGAAATGTTTTACTAATTGTTTGTTAAATATTTGTACATATATTATAGGTTGAGTCATTCCAATTCAATTGAATTATTCTGAGAATATGTAGATATGTTCATAAATCTTCTCATATAATCTAGCGTATATATAATCTCATCTACAGACAAAGACAAAGCTGAATTGTTGGATCTCAACTGAAATTTCTGAAATGTTACAAATACTTTGTAAACCCTCTGTGGCCGCACTATCCACATAAAGTGTTTGGCCAAAATGCAAGAATTGAAATGCACACAGTACAGTTTATCACCTTGTTAGAGTTTGATTATGTCACACCCAGACCCTTCACACCACTGGGGTTGAGCATATCTGTCGTGGACTATCCAAATTAAGTTTTACGGATTTATTTTTATTTGAAACATGAAATAATTACTAATTCATATATTAAGTACTTGTTTAATACCTTTTCAATGTTGGTTTTGTAGTCCAAGGATATCAATCAACAAATCAATGAGTCGGTCTACATTATATTATCTCAGTAACCCCATCAAGTTAAGTGCTTTTGATAGGCTAAGTAAAGTAACCTTTCTCTCTCTCTCTCTCTCTCTCTCTCTCTCTCTCTCTCTCTTCTTTGAGCATGCATTGCATATCTTTTTAACTTCCTAATTCATAATTTGGTTTAAACATCACTAACACACATTTTAAACAAGGCAAAAATTGCCACTAACAATGTAAAATAAACAATCCAAAACAATAGATTCTATACTGAGCAAATGAACCACACAAAGAACAATAGCTGATAGTGTCACAGGAGATGGGGATTGGCACAAGTCACTGGTGTAGAAAAGAAACAGTCTAAATGTATTTATTTATTTGTCACTATGTTTGTCTTTATCACCTTCCCTATCTCAGCTGGCCCTTTCCTTACCTTCCCCACTCACTCACTCACTCACACTTTTACTTTACCAACTTTTAATTATTATACCTTATTTTATTTGTATCTTCCCAAGCACTGGTATTTCCTTCAGGAAATGCAAATCTAGTTGTTATTATTATTATTACTACTACAGGTGATAGGCGTCCGAAGGCCCCAGCTACCAAAATAAATGTATCAGGCTAAAACAAACGTGTTTATTTGGCTTACCGCGTCCCTTGTAGCTGCGTGACAAAAATGTTCTTCATTTTGTTCTCCACTTGCAGAATGAAGCGAGGATCGTCTTTGTTTATCGATGGAAGAGTCAACGTCCCCATTTTGTCTGCCCAACATTGAAAGGAGGAAGATAATGTCAAGGGCAGATGCAAAGTAGGCTACTGAAATTAATTTAGAATAGCGCTTTTGTGATTGTCATATAAATGTCACAAACATAAAATGAAAACGTACCTGTAAATGTTTAAGCAAAGTTAGCAAGTTGAAGACAAGCCGGTACTGTTGTAAGAATAGTCTGCTAAGGATATTTGCATGAGCTATGTTTCACTCCCGACCGAAAGTTTATCCTGTCTCCAAGCAACCACTGGCACAGAGGGCCTTCCTGAAGAGACAATGAAAAATACAACCTACCGCTAGCCTGCTTCTGAGCCTTGCTTAGTTAACATTAGCTGAGTTCCCAACCAACTCATATTTTAAGCGCATTCATGAAAATTCTGCCACAAAAAAAATGCGAGTGTGTGCGCGCGTTTCCTCCCGCTGTGTGCAAATTAAACTATCACCTACTCTAATCAAGGAAGGAGTTGCGAACAGCTGTGGGACCAAAACATTTTTTGGCAACTCGACAACTAAACGCCTGATAAAAATGCAACAATTGCGAATTAATAAAACCCATCAACCATAGTCGCGCATTACCGCGCATAACACGACCCGCCTCTAATCAAATCAAAAGATTTTATGGAAATGTAGAGTTTCTAGTCAGGATTTCTTACTGGAATTGTCAAAATAATCATTTCAAAGTTGGATGGAAACAGCTATTTATATTCTTCCCTGGCACCTTCAACCTTCAAAATATTTTGCTCACGGTGGCCTTGACCAGAATGCCTTTCTAGAAAAGCAGTAGGATTTAGAGTATTAATTGGCATTTGGCATCAGGAAGTACCATATGCCGGTACATGAAGTATATGCCACCATATACATCATAGACATAGCCTATAGACGCCGCATTGGCCTTTGGATCGTATGTCAACGTTGCCGCCGTATTGGAGAGGTGAAGACTGGCCTGTCAACAAACGCAAGTTAACGGTGGAGCTGCGTTTTTTTCTGGATAAAAAGCACTATAGCGTTTACATTTCTCAACCGATTTCAACTGAGTCGTTTTTATATTCAAGGGGTTATGATCTACGTGAAGTAACAAAAAAAGTTTTGTTTCCATGTTACTAAGAATCTCGATAGTTAGGCTATAAATAATTGAATATAAAACTGACTCAGTCAATGCGGCGTCTATGTATATATTGTGAACTCCCAAGGTTTAGAAGTCGAGGGTGTTTTCAGTGTTTTTATTAAGTCTTACATTTTACAAACTGAGGTAGTGACAAATAACTGAAAAAAACCCACAGGCTTGCACCCAGTGTTACTGGTTGCTTCTCACTGATTCTTTTAACCCTTTTTGTGACTAGTTGCTGCTCAGTGCCAAACTAGTCTAACCATTTGCAGGTGAGCTTTCAGTAAGTGGATGGCCCAACCTCCCTAGTCCCCAGAGCACCTCCCCAGGGTCCTAGAGCCTGCCCAGTATAGGCCTGGTATTTTCTATCTATGCCGGTGAGCGGTCAATCAGCAGCATCAACAGTTGACGACAGCCGTTCGCAAACGCATGCTGAGGGGGGAAACTAAAAAACAGAAAGACGTGTTACTAGGCTAATATGGAGACCTGTAAGTAAATATCAAATGTTTACAGGGTTGTACCATCTTGTTGCAGTTTGTTTACTGTGGTAGCATTCAGACATGTGAACGGAGTAACAGTAGTCCAGATGGCTGGAAATAAAAACGGTATGACAGACTCAAGACTGGATGCAGAATGCACATACGTATTTTAGACATTTTTCTAAGCTGATGGAGAGATTTAATGTGCTCATCCAAGTTTTAGGTGTTGATCAAGAATGGCCTTGAGGTTTCTTGAACTAGGCTTCAGAGAGTACGAAAAAAGGCCCTAGGCCCAATTTAATCTCTGGGGCAATGTAAGCTCTGCCAAATAAAATGATTTCTTCCTTCCACATTTTTAGGTCCTAGAGACATTTCTGTAACAAATTGAGTTTGCCTGTGGAGTTGAGTATCATCTGCATAGGAATGGTGGGAAATATCCAAGCGGAAGCATGACAATGATAAAAGAGGACCCAGGACTGAATCTTGGGGCACCCCACAAGAGAGTAGAGCTGCGTACGATGCACGGGCTCCAACTGTTACTGAGGAACTTCTACCACGTATGTAAGTGGAGAACCATTTCAATGCGGAGCCATCTATGTTAAACTGACAGAAAACACTGTGTTTCCTTTAACGCTTTTAATGGTCAAACTCCATGTTCACCGGTACAACTTACACAGTAACTTCACCGTTACAACATCCGGTCCCTATCAAAGTAAAAGTATCAGAACCGGAAATACATAGTTAACAATCTACACACCTACCCAGATTTTGAGTCTTTGAGTAGCTGAAGAAGCTCAAATCCAGCCGTCATGAATCAGCACTGAAAAGCATTACAAAGTCCAAAATCCAGTGTTTTGTGTCTGATAAACTTCTGTTTAATGATAGCTTTGTGTAAAGTTACAGTAAAAAAAAAATACAAGCAAGAAGTTTCTTTGTCCAACAAAACATTTAATCAATATTTAGAAGGGTCTATCACTCTGCCCATGAACAGTAGGCTGTTTGTACTCTCGTGATAAATAAAGAAAAAGAAAGGTCGGTTGACGATGAAGACTTGAGGCAGAGAGTAAGCGGTGATGCCCACAGAAGTGGCGGCTGCAGCCACGGTGCCCCTCTCATCAACCTCAATCACAGCTTTGTGCAACACCTACATCAAAAACAAGATTACAGTTAATTCTGAACTTTAGAATGCAATTACAATCTCAATTCACTAATACTAATAATGTGTTTCAGCAAATCCTTCCTCCATAAGCTGAGGCTATGACAAAACTCTTGACGTATTTAATGTCTGATATTAGATAACGATAGTTGTAAACTCAGATAATAAAAACAATACAGTTTAAAAATGAATATAGGAAAGAATGTTTTCACAGTCAACATAAAGTTCTACAATGCTCAATGACACACATTTTAGGGCTGTTTGTTCACAACACAAGTCATCTTTAATAATATAAAGGTCTGAATGATCACACTGGAACATTAAACCTACACGGCTGTGGGCCTGAACATAATGCAGTTGCATGCAATGAATTTGAGTTGTAGGCAAGGAGAGCTGATGCCAACCAACTATGAGTTAGAAAGGGCTAGACTGTTTTATCATCTTGTCACAAGCTGTGATACTCAGGAGTAAACTCGGGCGTGATTCTCATTTTAGTCAAATGTGGAAAGGTTTCTAGTTGACTGAGATCTCATAGCTTTCATTTCATTCACCAGATGTCATTCACACAAGTACTGCACTGCACCTTGGGTTACTGTCTTCTAACTAGGGTCACCATGTGGCTTGCTGGGTGGACACCTGGTTGTCCAGCTTTTGACATCTGCCATATTTATACAGCTAAAATTCGAGTTTACTCACTTCCTTCTATACACTTGCGCGAGTCCCAAGATTGCGTTAGTTGGTTTGGATTGCCACAAAGGGCTCATATAAAGTTTACCTAATGGCGTGAACATGCTGAAAAGAAAAGCTTTGTTTAATCCTCAGTTAAGAACACAAATGTGTTTCTATCAGCAGCGATGATAAAAAGGTTATAATGCGTTCTGCCAGCTCCGTCACATCGACATACTTGTGAGTTCAAAGGGCAATGTTTTCTAATAGCCTACTCCTAAGATATTTCAATTTTCAAAAAGGGAACGCCTCTGGCCCTCTCTGTGCTCTGCCACCACCCAAATCCATGCCAATCTCATCCATGCCCTCATAACCTCCAGACTCGGCTACTGCAACAGCATCTTCTATGGCTCACCCAACAATATCCTCAATAAACTCCAATATGTTCAGAACTCTGCCGCTCGACTGCTCGCCTCCATCCGCCGCTGTGAACACATCACCCCGGTCCTTCACAACCTCCACCCGCCGCTGTGAACACATCACCCCGGTCCTTCACAACCTCCATCCGCTGCTGTGGACACATCACCCCGGTCCTTCACAACCTCCACCCGCCGCTGTGAACACATCACCCTGGTCCTCCACAACCTCCACTGGCACCCGCTCAAATACAGGATTGACTTCAAAATATTCCTCATCACCTACAAAGCCCTAAATAACCTGGCCCCTCCCTACCTCTCTGATCTCCTCCCCCGCGACGCCCCAACCCGTTGCCTCAGGTCTGCCGGCGCAAACACTCTGAAGACCATCAGGACCAAGCTCCACACCTGCGGTGACAGGGCCCTTTCAGTTGCTGCACCTCCCTCTGGAATGCCTGTCAGGCTCCCACCCTTTCAAACAAGCCCTCAAAACCCACCTCTTCAAACCCGCTAACCCCTGTTCCCTTTTAAACCCACCTCTTCAAACCCGCTAACCCCTGTTCCCTTTTAAACCCACCTCTTCAAACCCGCTAACCCCTGTTCCCTTTTAAACCCACCTCTTCAAACCCGCTAACCCCTGTTCCCTTTTAAACCCACCTCTTCAAACCCGCTAACCCCTGTTCCCTTTTAAACCCACCTCTTCAAACCTGCTAACCCCTGTTCCCTTTTAAACCCACCTCTTCAAACCTGCTAACCGCTCTCCCTTTCTCTCCCTACCCTCCACTACATGACTCATTCCGCACAGTTTCTCTAGTTTTTACTAAATGTTCTGTTTGTTTTGTTTTGTTTGCGCTTTTTGTGTTTTTGTTTTGTTTGTTCTGCCGTGCCGAGATCAAGCCAAGTTTAGATGAAAGGAGGCAGCTGAAGAAGCAATGGAAATGAGCAGATGATGAACAGAGAGAATGTATTAGTGTACTACAGGCAGAGGTGAAGAGTAGATGATGAACAGAGAGGAGGTATTAGTGCACTGCAGGCAGAGGTGAAGAGTAGATGATGAACAGAGAGAAGGTATTAGTGCACTGCAGGCAGAGGTTAAGAGTAGACGTTACATTAAGGAGGTTGGATCTCCACAGACGAGGAAGAAAGAACAAGTTAGGATTGCATTCTACAAGGATCCTCTTAAGTCTGTGAAGTCTATATTCATTCAAGAAAGCCAGCCAACATAAGTAAACATAACTCATCACAACTCAACAAATAAAATTCCCAATATCATTAAAACGGGGCTACAGACACCGCATGTTGTACTGTGAAGGAGAACCTTTACGGATCCTGGGTACAGCATGCAGCGTGTGGTGTGGCTATCGCCAGCCAGTTGGGCACTGCTGTGTATCCTGCCACCCTTGCTATCCTAACTAAAAATGTGCATGCACCACGTCAGCCAACCATAACTAAACATAAACAAAATTCCGATACACCTTGCCAGGCAGCCTCTCCCTCTCCTTCTACATCATGTTATGCTAATACTGAAACTGATAAAATGGCCATTGATGGAGATAGTTTTCAAGCACTGTTAATGACTTAAGAATATGTGAATCAAGTGCCTTGTATTAATATATTCCTTGTAAGAATCATGTGCTTATGAAAGCAGGAATATGGCTTTTCTGTGTTTCTGCGTGTGTGTGACTTAGAATATTAGGTGCCACTTAGTCTGCATATCTACAAGAGCATGTTTAGACCAGAGGTGATAAGAAGGGTCGAACTGTGCTTCTTCCGACCTTGTGCAAAACTTCCATCCTTGCCTCGGACGTCAGAAATCCACCACATGGTTATCCCTGCTGAACGCTACACTCCTGTCTATATAAACCTTGTGCGATGTGTTTATCCTTGCTTCACTTTGAGCCTTGTGCTGGGAGTGAGCCCGATTGCAATTGTTGTTTGTCTAATAAATATACTTATATGCAGCTACGGAGTCCTGAGGTAACTAGGGTGAATTTTCACCTAACAGCCATATTACCTACTGTTAATTGTGTACCTAAATGTATCGCTTTATCTGTTTATCAAATTGATGTTTACTAACCAAATGTTCTCTCTCTTATAGCGTTACCTTTGCTCGTAAACACTGATGGCCGTGGAAACATTGTTCCTCATCACCATATGTTTAAGTACATCTAAACATATTAGGGAGCCAAACTCTACCCACTCACTTTGTCTTTCTTCCCTCTACCCACCCCCACCACATTGTCATGCACTTATGCTTATTACTTATGTGCCGAGGTTCTGCTTAAGGCTGTGACCATTGTGCTTGCTCTGGGGGGGTTCAGGTCCTGGGCTCTGTCAAGCGCCTTGAGACAATTTTATTGTTTTGACACTATATGAATAAAATTTAATTTAATTCAGTGAGCGCCAGTAGAAAACCTAGGCAGGCAGTGGTACAGGAGGGAGAGAAGTCATTTAGTAATCAGAAGGTAATCAGAAGGTTGCTAGTTCGATTCCCTGTCGAAGCGTCCTTGAGCAAGACACTGAACCCCTAATTGCTCCTGATGTGCAGTGTGCCATCAGTGTAAATGTAAAATGTGTATACATCCTTGTAAGTCGCTTTGGATAAAAGCATCTGCAAAATTACTAAATGTAAATGCAAACTGTTTGGTGAGCTATAATTTTGATCAGTCTGTCTTTTGTAACTAACTGTTGTCTTGACCCGTAGAAATGAAGATGTTGCTACTAATACACTTAAGCAATAAAAAGACTGACTACATGATGTTGCTTGGCTCATGTGGGACTCTAGAGTGGTATCCATGGTTACTGAGAACTCTTTACTCCCACCCCATGGTTTCTTATGAAACTTAACATTACAGCTCTAGTGCCTATCTGTGGTATACTATACAACAGATTGTGGCTATCAAATCCTTAGGTAATCAATGTGTTAAGTTAACGGCATGGTTGTTATAAGAGAACATTTGTGATCCCCAATCGGTAATGCTAACCATGGTTAGCCTCGGCTCGCCCAGTGAAATTGGTGACACTTTAGCTAAGTAACCTGCATTGTAGGCTTATTTTTCGCTGTTAGCTGGGTTGGCACCCGACATAGTCTACTACGTGGACATGCATTTTATTGAACAGAATTGAATGTAGGGTCTCAAGCAGTTATGGGCATTATTTCGATGATTTTCCAAATCCCAATCTATTCTCTCGGGATGTTGAGACTTTCTGAGGATTGTTCCATATGGTGCTATTCCCTGTGTGCTGTGAGAGGCGTCTATCAATGCTGAATGAACATACCTCTGACACCTTCAATCCAGGTTCTTTGCTCAGCCCTGTTAGGTTTGCAGTGTCTTGGAAGATATCCGTAATACCAAGGTTTGGGAGTATTTTCTGCAAAGCATATGACTGTTCCATCTTGAATTTGGGCAGGTGAACCTCAAGTTTCCTTGCAAAGAGACAGGAGAGAATTAAGGTATGAGATATCAGGTGCTTAAAAAGCCAAATAACATGGTCTTTAAATACTGTCCAGGTTCTTACATTCAAAGCTAAAACAGAGACTTTAAGTTTGGCATTGAAAAAAAAAAAAATACACAGAAAAATAAAACATTGACATTGCAACCCTTGAACTTAAACACTGAAATTAACTTTAGGTAGTGAAAAGATGTTTTTTGTTCATAATGATGTGCTTTTTCAATGACACTCTTTGCATTATTTACAAAGATCCAGTGGGCAACGCATCTCTGAACGTGGTCGTGGCCTGGCATATATGGGGATGGTAAAAAATGAAGATAAAATCCCACGTAGGCCCATTCAATGGCACTTCTTATCCTCATCGCTAATTCAACACTTGATGAGAAACTACAATACCTAGCCAGACAGGATACTTTCAGGATGAATTCATGTCCATACATTGTGTATCTTTGATGAAAAATTGCCATCAATTCATTCTAAACACCCCTCACCCCTATCTGTTATGAGTTGGGACATTGATTGGCCTCTAGAAGCCACCAAAGACTCTCTTCTGCCTGTTGTGTTTACATGTGCTTTATGTTTGGGTGTCCATGTGCTTTTGCCCCGACCTTTCAGCTGTTATGTTTACATCCTGCCTTTGTGTGTTCTCCCACCATTTTCGGTAGTTACAAGGTAACACTAGCCATGTTTACTGGAGTGTTTCTGGTATGGTGCCTGATTAGCTACAGCAGTTTCTTCCCTCCTTAATCTCACATGAAATTTGGTGATATATTTTCAGGGATCATTTTATTATCTAGCCTTGAACGTCATGCTATAGTGTACATGTATGCGGGTTGGGAATTCCATAGACAGACATTGTCCACTTCCATCTCTTATGTAGGCAAAAACTACTGAGTTTCTTTTTTTTTTAAATCTGGCGATACATAATTCAGATCAGAGCCGTGTCTCTCTACATGACTATGATTCAGATATCAACGCAAATACAGTTGGCAAGCAATAGAGACGCCTGAGTTAAGAACTTTTTAAATAGGGAATGCCCACTGACGGAGCGTCAACACCAAAGTTTAGATCACGGTTCTATTTTTGGAGCGTCAGGTCCATAGAAATGGCTTGGTTTTAAATTAAATCCGCATATTTTTACCATCTTCAACAATTTGAGACAACTTCTATGACACTGGGTTAAAAGCATGACCTCTATCCTTAGCAACTGTTGACTCTAGTAAACAAACTAACCCAGCTTATAGCAAATAGCTAGTTAACTCATAAAGGTGATGACTTAATGGTATAGTAATATCGATCTAGCCATTGTACATTTAAAAATCCACTGAAACACTGTTCCTGTCATTGATATGCTTTAAACTGTCACTAAATAATGCCTTGTTTTCACCATTTTGACGTGACCAGGTATGATCCCAGAAATGTATTCCAATTAAGGTTTTACACTGTAACGTTAGCTGGTCCATGACGAGCTAACATTGGCTAACGCAAGATAGAGGAGTAAAGGGCATTTTGCATAAAATGAAAGTATAAACAATGTCAGGACACTAATCCATCCTTAAAGTCTCCAGTTTAGCTAGGTATGGTAGGTTCTCATCATGTGTTATATTATTGATGCAGATTCTTTGTGGTTGAGAAGTCCCTAGTAGTGTAGAGTTTGGGAGTCGACCAGAAGTTTGTAGTTTTTGGTGTTTGCATTTGAACTCTTCCTGGTTCCAAAGAGAGAATCAGGTGTGAGCAAAACAACAGCAGTACAAAACCTAGGCAAGCGGTTGGTGAGCTAAAATGTAATTATAAACCCCAATATGCAGGATAAGCCAAATATCAGCAAAAAGTGTCAGCACACAGCCATTATTGTACTTATGCAGTACAATAATGCTTGAAGTAAAACACTGCTGGCCTTGGTCCAACAAACATAACTGGTGCATCAAAATGATATGACTTATGACCCAATATACCTAAACTTTGAAAATGCAAAATGCAAAACTGCATTACAAAAATGCAATACAGACATTTCATAATTATATTTTGTAAACTATATTAACATACCTATGAGAAAACAAAGCCAAATCGTATTGCAAAGTTTGAACTGGAAACTAAATATAGAGGTAATTATCTGTTCAAAATTTGATGCATTTAGCATGAAATCTTTTTGAGATAATAAATCCCAAACTTTGACTTTGACTCGTAAAAAAAGTCTGTGAACATGCCAAGAAAGGCAAGGGGGGTACTACGTTCAGAATGTGTTTTCTCCGAAAGGATTTGATATATCAAGCTGAAATTTTGCAAGTATTAGTTTGGAAGGTCACACTTTATGTGGTGACATTTTCAAGAAAATCTGTGATGGTTGAGCTACGGTGGAATGACCCAAATGTTGTATAATCACTATTGTATACTGTAGGTATAGAAAGTCATGTACTGTAGGTGGCATAATTCCTCAAACAGAATTTGTATTTATTTCACAGTGTATTCATAGAGATGAAAATAATCAGACACTTACCTTTTCTTCAGATTCTGTGTCCAGTCAGTGAACCTCGTGGCTGTGATTTCTTCATCAACCTCAGTATAGTCCACGTCCGCATCGGGGAGGACAATAAGCATGGCTGAACCCGCCACATACGGAAGACGCAACACCTTCACTTTCAATTCCTTGTCATATGTCGTGTAAAATTTATCATCTTTAAACATCATGGGCACCTGCACAATGTTGTACTTGTCAACATAGAAGCGGCCATTTTCTGTGTTATTTGGATCAAAGGGAAGGTCCCAGGCACCTTGGTAATGTAAAAATAACATGACAAAAAAGAAAATCACATTTAGCAGGTCTTGCACATTTGCTTTTTTAAATGTGAAAGACTTTTCTTTTGTAAGTAATGTCTAAGAAAGAAAAGGCACTAGGGTATTACTTTAAAGCTTCATTCAAAAGTAAAAAAAATATATTAACTACTGGGCAAAATTGACAGGCAATAAATATCTTACCCTTAAAGTAAATCGTGTTGATGAGCATGAGTTTTGTAAAAGGTTCAATTGATGTTACCATTTCCTTCACCTTATTTCCCGTCTGCTTCCTCACATACTCATTGATGGTGGCCATGCTAACTTTTGGGTCACCGAAGTCCACATTGTTGATGTCGGCCCCAAAGAACTGTTTGATCTGTTCACTGAAGGCCATCTCAATCTCAAAATCCTGCCCCACAAATAGGGCCGTGCTTTGCTGGAACATCAATGCATCGTCTTGGGTAATGTTCCTCTGGAGATGCTGAAAAAGTTCAGGTATGAGACCACTCCTGCCTCCTCGGTGCTCTAACAGGTCTAAATTCAGCCCTTTGAGGATCTGATCTCGGGTCGAGCCACAAGCACCCAGGGAAAGTGAGGTGAAGGCAGTAGACACGCAGAGTGGCGAGAAAAAAATGTTGTTGTCGTGGTAACTAGAGATCTTCCGGTAGACGTCCATGGCAAAATCCATGTTCTTAAACGTAAGGTCTGTGATATTGGGTGAAGAATCCCCCTGAACCCAGACGCAAGGGGCGAGCAAGACTGACCAAACCATGAGGAAGACATCTGTTGGCATCATGGCTGCTTGCACAAATGACCCTTTTAAAAAAGCCTAAAAAGATTTATTTTATCAATACATGAGGTTGTCTTTCATGTGAACATTGTATGAACTGTAAAGGTCAGTCTTTCCTGAATTATTCTAATTCCTTTCATTTCATAAAACATTTCTAACACTATGCAGGTGTAATTCTCATCTCCAATGATATTCCATCTAGTTTTTAATAAAACATTTATTTTATAACAGTACATCACCCATAAAAACCCTCCGGCACCTACCTTTCGCTGCCTGTACAGATTCCTGTGACAAATGCAAAACAGACGGTACATTCTCTGTTTGAAGAGACAAAGTACAAGTGTGCTTTTGGGGTTGTTCATTAACATCAAGAAGGTTGAATTACTAGACATCAGGGCTAGGCGATATGGACCTAAATCATATCCCAATATTTATAAGCTACATACTGATACACGATACGGATACATCAGTATTTACTACAATATGGCCTAAATGTCCAGTTGTAAGCCAAAGCCTCATGTGATGTCACAAGCACTTACAGTGCCCTCCACAATTATTGGCACCCCTAGTGAATATGAGCAAAACAGGCTATACAAAAATATGTCTTTGCTGTTTATCCTCTTGGTCTTTCACTCAAAATATTCAAAAAAGTCTTACCTTTTCATTGAAGTAAAATTATTGAAAGAAAAAAAAACTGTTGAGATTAAATAAATATTTTTCCGCAAAACATGAGTGTCACAATTATTGGCACCCCTAGAGAAATCTTATAATTAAAATCTAACTGAAGTATATTTCCAGTCATGTTTTACATTTTGAAGTTCACCTGTTTGACTTCACCAAAGATTTCTCACAAATCCAGCCCTTAACACTTCTAACACGGAGCGGCCCCGTGGGGCATCTTGTGGTTTTTTGAGGAATCGCATTTAAGAAAACTCTGGCCGATTTACGACTGCTATTTCGCGTTCTGAAATACTTCTGAAGTTCAGAATAAATCCCTGATGAGAAAACTTTCATGAATGCCAAATTTGTTCCTAAAACACCGGAAGTGGAGTTCAGAAGAAATTCCTTCTTAAATTCTTCTTAACTGCGTTCGAGAATGAGGCCCAATTTGATGGGTCCCTGATCTCTCTATGCCCCCCCCCCCTCCTCTCCCTTATGGATTTAGCCATACATTTGGCCTGTTTTTGTTTAGCTATTGTAGTCATTAACTTTGGTCCTTAGGCATTCCTGTGTGTGCAACACCTGGAGCTATAGTTTTAATAATATGCGTTTTTGTTTTAACTAATAACATTGGCCCTCATTCTCGAACATTTTCTGAAGTTTCTTCTGAAATGTTTCTTACGGGCTTCGGAAAAACAACGTAAGCAAAAGACATCCGCCAAATTCATGCACGCTTGAAAATGTGGTCCTACGCAGCAGAAGTTTTCTGGGCTGTGCTCCCCCGGAAGAGTTTTCTTAAATTGAAAGCGCGTTCTCGTGCTCCTGAATTTGCATACATACACGCCCTGCCAGCTCCTTATAAGGGCACGCAACCGTAGTGACGTGTGCAGTCGGAATCGACCGAATCTACACGAAAGCAACTCGTAAACGAGTCATGTCAAAGTGGAAAGCGATCACCGTCGAGTAAACGCAGATCTAACTTCAACTATATATGTCTATGACTTGAACGGTGCAGAGATGGACTGTTGCAGGATGTAGATGTGTCCATTCTATTCCACTATAGCTATATCAACGTGATTGAGTTTAGTGCTTATTTATTTATTCACTTACATTTGCAGTGTTCGTGTACATTACATTTAGTCATTTAGCATTTTGTCCAAAGCAACGTACAAGGGATAGAACAGTCAAGCTACGAGCAATAGAGACCTAGTGTAACAATAAATACTACTTTACATAAGAAATAGAAAAACGAAATAGGAAATAAAAATGAAGTGCAGGAATGTAACTGCTATAAGTGCAAGTTAAGCACTAGTCGAAGTGCCAGTTAGGAAGGGAGGTGCTCTCTGAAGAGTTGGGTCTTCAAAAGCTTCTTAAAGGTAGAGAGGGACGCGCCTGCTCTGGTAGTGCTAGGCAGTTCGTTCCACCAACGTGGAACTACTTCAAAATTCTGGATTGCCGTACTTGCACAGACGGCAGTGCCAAACGACGCTCACTAGACGAGCGCAGCATTCCGGTGTAGTCCTTTTATTTATTTTATGACATCACGGTGCCTCATAGAATCATGACTATAGGCCTACATGTGAAACGTAATTGTTAATGATACTTTAATCCGAGGATCTGTAGAGTTGATGTGAACGCAATCACCAACGATTTCTCACAAATTCATTAACACAGAGAGTTTTCTTAAATGCGATTCGAGCGCAGCATTCCGGTGTAGTCCTTTTATTTATTTTATGACATCACGGTGCCTCATAGAATCGAATCGCATTTGAGAAAACTCTGGCCGAGTTACGACTGCTATTTCGAGTTCGGAAAGTCTTCTGAAGTTCAGAGCAAATCCCAGATGAGAAAACTTTCATGAATGCCAAATGTTGTCCTAAATCCAATTCAGAAGAAATTCCTCTTAAATTCTTCTTAACTGCGTTCGAGAATGAGGCCCATTCCCTCTAAGCACTGTGGTTTTACTGTAGAGAGTATTCTGTGCCCAGTCCTGAAATATAAATGTATTGTGATTTACCTGTGTCACGGTTACAAAGATGACTTGTAAAACCTTGTTTTAAGTTTGTAAAATGATTTTCTATTATAACCAAACCTGTAGTGATTTCAATGTAAAACCCCATTTTCCTCCTTCATTGTGTGGTGCAAAGATCAAATAAACACTTCACTTGGGTAAAAATATTTTAATTAGCAGAAACGGTAATGAACAACGAGTTAATAGAAATGACAGCAACTACCACAAAATAATAAGTCATGAGAAACAAGAATGTTTGTATGTCCTAAAGATGAATAAATGAGAAAACAACACAATATTCTAAATTGTAATACTCAAAAAACATGAACGGCCAAGTGTTGCATTTCATCAAGCTGCAATATCAAGTACACACAACCTTTTTTTATCCGTGTGCCAACTTGATACCGTTTCTGTATGAACTTCAAGTTCATCCAGATCTTGTATAGCTCGGTTAAATAAAAGGCTTCCATGCAAGCTTAACCCAAGATGGAGAGTGCTACTTTAATGGGTCGGCCACCGTTTGGCTTTGCACTCCACAGTCCTACCGCAACAAAGCTGTGGTTGACAACACTTCTTTTTGGAAAAAAATATTTTTATGGTAAACCTTAACAGACCCCCACATGTATCGTTGCAAAGCTGTTTTAAACCTAGCTTGTTAGAAAACATCAAATCATCAAAATTGATCTAACAATCAATGCTAACCCCTCATTGGTCAAAATTAATCTAAGAATCAAGGCAAAGCCCACATTGGGAGGTCAGCAGTGATTTGAAGGAGTGACCATACAGGAGAGAAAGGAAGATGGGTGCCTTTCATTTCTACTTCACAGTCTCCTCCTCAGGGTCTCAGTCGCTTTCCCTAAAAGGTTCCTCCTCCCGACTCCTCCCGACTGACTCCCCGCCCCCAGTGGTAAATGTTGAGGAAGGCCTCCCCTCCCCTCCCTTCTATGCTCCCCAAATGAAATGGCAGAAGACAGAAAGATTCAAAAGAAAGAGGCAAAGGACAAGGCTGGAAAAAAAAAAAATGCAAAAATTGTAATTGGGACAGCTTTAGTAGTACGGGTTGGAGAGACGATGGTAAACTCCCTGTCATGTTCCGCTGGTCTCTCTCTACAGTAACAACTGATTCGACTGAGACGTGAGAGATCTCCCCCCCTTTTGGTGTGTCCATTCTAGCTCTGTTGTCCACTGCAGTCTTAGAATATTCAGCAGAACTTTCCCCCCCACTGTGTAGAAGTCTGTCTAGCATCCTTTCTTGCGGAGGCAGCTCCACTTTGCAGACGTCAGGTAAAGTAGGCGGTGTAGTCGTCATCAACCTAAGGCGTCAGCCATGGCCACAGCCACTCACATCACTCCATGACTGCATCTGGTCTCACAGTCCTCTTCGCTACTGCCCATCTAAGCCTGTGAGGGGCGGAGAGAACAGATTTGATTGGCTACCCAAAAAGAAAAAGAACATACCTCATAGAAGACCGGTCGTCTTGGACATTTGAGGAAGTTACACACACAAAGTTTCAGCAGATTCATGAAACAGTTTAACTACAGCCATCAAGCACAGAATCAGGTTGACCTAGTCCAGTACGTAAGTCTTTATTGATCTCTGAACTGGGAAAAAATAAAGCCTACTCGGTGGCAATACACTTTGAAAATACACTTTAAGTTCCCTGTGATGATGACAGATCAAACACTGTCCCTTTAAGTTCCCCGTGATGATGACAGATCAAACACTGTCCCTTTAAGTTCCCCCTGATGATGACAGATCAAACACTCTCCCTTTAAGTTCCAGTTCCCCTTGATGATGACAGATCAAACACTGTCCCTTTAAGTTCCAGTTCCCCTTGATGATGACAGATCAAACACTGTCCCTTTAAGTTCCCCCTGATGATGACAGATCAAACACTCTCCCTTTAAGTTCCAGTTCCCCTTGATGATGACAGATCAAACACTGTCCCTTTAAGTTCCAGTTCCCCTTGATGATGACAGATCAAACACTGTTCCTTTAAGTTCCCCTTGACGATGACAGATCAAACACTGTCCCTTTAATAGTACCTGTGGGTTTACTGTCCTGTTGCTGTGTAGTGGCGACTGGCGTGTTGACCTGAGACTGCCTGTGGGATCAGAAACAGGATTAGGTATTATTAGTGGCTACTGCCTGTGGGATCAGAAACAGGATTAGGTATTATTAGTGGCTACTGCTGGCAAAATTACATGATTTTCTGTATGAAACAGTATTAGGTATTATTAGTGGCCACTGCTGCTAAAATGACAGTGCTGCACTTTGACAATCACTGGCAAAATGACATGATTTTCTGTATGGTTGTGACTTTTCAGATTTTGATTCTGGTAAGAGGTCAAGAAAAAAAAAATCAACTCCGTCATGGAACCTTGATACCAATCTTCACATTATCCACATTATCATACCAATGTCATGACATTGAAAGGTAAACCTATAAACATTCACACACAATGCCCAGGGTATTCAGTATGTAGTTCTGTGCTTTGATTAGAAATCCAACACAAGATTTAAGAAAAGCCTCTTAGAGCAAGACATTAAAGTTGTAGCTCCGTGTTACATTGTTTCATTGGACAGGACCCAACCTTGGAGTGAACCTGTATTTGAGACCTGGCTCACATCCAAGTTCTAGTCTCCATTTTAGTAAAAGTAAATTAACAGAATATAGACCAAATAAAACAGTGAAATGTGTTAAAAAAAGGGGGGGGGGGGGTATTATGTCCGCAAATATATGTCTCGTAACCGTGGTGTAAGCGGAATAATGGACTTAGTCCATTACTCCTACCCATTGCCAGATACATTATATTGCAGTCTTCAGCTAAACTTGAAAATGCAATCGTGGGCATTGGAGGCTAACGTGCCAACAAGGACGCTTAAAACAATGCCAGCTAGCACCTGTTTCTAGCATGCGTTATTTTATGGATTATGACACATTCGTTTCACATTCTCACTTATGCATGACTCATCCGTTTCATATTGACAGGAAAACATCTTCTAATGTATTCACCAACACCAGAAGTATCACGCATACAAGGCTTTGGTGCAATGGCCAGACAGAGAAACTTTACAAACTTCTATGCCTTCAATCAATTAGTGGAGGCATTTGGAAATAATGTTGCTGCTGTTCTGAAGTGTTCATTGGGACCATGAAATCTAAAGGGCAGAGCACAAACCTTTTCTTGCTACAAAAACACACTAACTTTTTAGTCACAGTAAAAAGTACCTGATGGATGTTGCACCACGCGGAGGCTGGGGAGGCTGTGCCCGTGATAAACACATTGCAGAACACAGTGGTCTCCACCCCCCCCACACACACACACACACACACACACACACACACACACACACACACACACACCTGTCGAAGTAGGCCTGTCTCCTCCGGCGTAACTCCTCGGCACTGAGGTTGTTCTCCCGGGGACCTCCTATCGTCCCAGTCGTCGATGAGCTCCCTGATGTTACAGGGACACCAGGGCCATCTTTGGGTACACCAGCCGTGGAGGCGGGGGGTCTACTCAGAGCTGCGCCTGCCCCGAGGAACAGATGCCAAACACACATAAGACACGAGACTGAGAGGAACAGGATGCAGGAATTTACCACTATTTGACATGATCTTATAGGCAACTAGTTTTGGCATTATCTTCAAATTCACTTAGTTGGTATACGGTCATGTTATTGCCTAGCCACTCGTGACAATGTAAGAAAAGCTTTTTCACAGCAAATATCACCAAATGTATCACCAAGAAACACCAGTGAGAATCCTAGCAAGCATTTATCAGTGCCAGCTGTGCCGTCTCGGAAATGCTAATAAGCCGTCTCGGGAATGTACACCAAGTGCATTTAAACTGTCAACACCAAGTGTTTCCGTGTGCAAATGAACTTTCTGTGTAATGATGACAGAACATTTTCCTTTCACCTTGCATGCTCAGCTGGATGGCTCTCCGGAGGTCCGCCTCCTCATCCTCCACCTCCATGTCCTGTCGGCTCAGGGCCAGGGCCTTCTTCAACTCTTCTTCATCCGAATCCAACGCCCTCTCCTCCAACACAGGTCCTGGTTCCTTGACCGTCAGGGGTGCCCTGCAGGGCCAGATGAACATCAAGGTGGGACTCTACTCAAATCTACAGATGACGGCTGTTTAACAATGAAACCGTATGCATTCATGACCTACCACAGCAAAACCTGGCATTATGTTCCAAAAATGAACATTGAGAAATGTCATACATCAATGACTCTTCAGATGCTAAGCTACAAAATTGTGTATTTGATTAAATTAAAAGTCTGACGTCTGTGCTTGCCAACAAGGGTTATTCCACCAAGTACTAAGTCATGTTTTGCTAGGGGTTCAAATACTTATTTTCTGCATCAAATACAAATAAAGTCATAAATGTTATAAAATGCAGTTTTCTGGATTTGTTTGTTGATATTCTATTTCTCACTGTTAAAATACACCTACCATTACAATTATAGATCACACATTTATTTGCAAGTGGCCAAACTTGCGAAATCGGCAGGGGTTCAAATACTTATTTTCCCCACTGTATCTACTTTGAAAATGTTCATAAACCAGCAACCTATGAAGGCAATAAAAATGGCAACTACTGTTGGTCCAAACCATGAACACACAACTCCACTGCACACAAGTCAACCTCAAATCAACTAGAGGTACTACATAGCAGTGCATAATATGACCGCCTTATAAAGTGAGAAATAACAAGATATTTTCCATTCCAAGAAAAGTGTGTTTCTTGCATGATTACGTCACTGGCAACATTTCAAAGTACCTGTGAGTTCCGTTCTGTGGTAACCTGTCTAGTGAATATGAGGATGGGTGTGACTTTAGAACAGATATATTAGTATGCTAAATTTAACCATTTTGTGAAATGTACATGTATTTCAAATTCTATTCTATAATGGTATTTGTAACGTTTTTAAATGTCTTTGACCATTATTCACTAGGTGACGCCACTCCACAAATGAGTGGTAATGAGCTAGGGCAGGGGTTTTCAACTGGGGGTCCGTGGCCCCCTGGTGGTCTGCGACGGCATTGCAGGGGGTCCGCGACATGAGCCTATGTTGATCAGTTCACCATTTAATTTTTTTATTTTTATAAATTCGCTTTGATATTTCAACACATTTCCAGATTACTCTTGAATATCGTGAAAATATTGT
Source organism: Clupea harengus (assembly GCF_900700415.2). Lineage (NCBI taxonomy): Eukaryota > Metazoa > Chordata > Actinopteri > Clupeiformes > Clupeidae > Clupea > Clupea harengus. Next base: position 30,455,332 of record NC_045159.1, read on the forward strand.
CTTATAGGCAGAATATCTGTGCAGGGGGAGGGGGCGTGGCAGCGGCGGTTACAAACATGCACGCGCGTGCAGGCACATCAGTGGGCCACAAATTACTTTCTGGTCAGAATGGTGGTCCCTGGGACAAAACCAGTTGAAAACCCCTGAGCTAGGGTAATGCACAGCCTAGAAGTAAGCTTGCCATCCTCACAGGCGTGGGAGTCCATAAGGTTAATGACTGGGATCCCTGTACCAACCCCATGATGATCACATGTTCACAATGCACAGAGAAATAGAGCGTTTATTTCTGTACCCAAAAGTACAGTTGTCAGAAGTGTACCCTGTAAGGTACGGAAATGGCCCTTAAGGTGATAACTGCGGACCTTTGTTACATTTTAAAAGGTACAACCTCATTGCTAACAGCAAAGGATACAAACAAGCTTAGGGTACAGGCAAATAATGTAGAAAATCATTGATCACACTGGGAGAAAAGCGTGTATCCGGAGATATTTTGACTAGATGCTTCTTATGGCATGCCACAGATACAGAGCGTAATCAATCCATCTCTGCAACATTGTTAATACCCAGAGGTAACCTCGGTCAAGAAATGTTCTCATATATCCGGAGTGGATATGCACAAACCACAGGTCACTAACATCAAATGATATCACGTCTCAAATGCAAGAGTTTCAGTTGGACTGGACCTGCTGCAGGCACAGAGGAAGAGAAATCAAACTGAGTTCCTACCTTAATGTTATGTTCAAAAATGTCAAGAAGTTTGCCGTAAGCCAGTCACATTTCACGTTGACATCACTTGCTATCCATAAGGTTCATTAACTTTGATGGAGCGTAGATAGCAATTATGATAAACATGACTAGCGTTAGCAACAGTAACGTTATAGCTAACATGACATTTTCATCAAGAGTTTTTACAATGTTGAAGTATGTGCTTCTTGACTCGACTATTCACATAGCTAAGCTTGAACTAGCATTAGCTAGCAGTGGCAAGCTAATGTAATTTATTGGTAACTTCCTCAGTCTATTAGGCGCGCTCAACCTTGCTAGGTAACGTTAAAGGCACTTTTATGGAAATGTTATTTGTCAAACTTTAAACTGCGAGGTGCAGTGCGTGTCTTTTTTTGCCAGAAATTCCCCAATAAAGGAGATTATAGTGGCTCAAAGAAGTTAGACTGAAAAGCTGAAACATGTTTTCAGCCAATAACCCTATTGGCTGAAATTCACACCCAGATCGAAAGCTGAAATATACATGCCATACACAAGTGCCACCTGCTATAGTGAAAACTTTAGGATGCTGGCCTAGTTTCAAGGTGAAAGCCGTGCAAGTTTGAGACATGGATGAAAACAAAGAAGCAGATGTGAAGAGTAAATGAGAGCTCATGCCATCTTTAGTGGAGCATAGCAGGGCACATGCCATCTTTAGTAAATCATAGCAGGGGAAATGTTTTAGTATGGGGTGCTTTGGTGCTTATTATTACAGAGGGCAGCGCTGAACCAATCAGAGAGGTTACCTCTTTCCTATTCTTTCATCATACAACAGGACATTGACCTGAAGCATACTTGTACACTATACAAAACCTTTCTGTTGAAGAAACAGGACATTGACCTGAAGCATACTTGTACACTATACAAAACCTTTCTGTTGAAGAAACAGGACATTGACCTGAAGCATACTTGTACACTATACAAAACCTTTCTGTTGAAGAAACAGCACATTGACCTGAAGCATACTTGTACACTATACAAAACCTTTCTGTTGAAGAAACAGGACATTGACCTGAAGCATACTTGTACACTATACAAAACCTTTCTGTTGAAGAAACAGGACATTGACCTGAAGCATACTTGTACACTATACAAAACCTTTCTGTTGAAGAAACAGGACATTGACCTGAAGCATACTTGTACACTATACAAAACCTTTCTGTTGAAGAAACAGCACATTGACCTGAAGCATACTTGTACACTATACAAAACCTTTCTGTTGAAGAAACAGCACATTGACCTGAAGCATACTTGTACACTATACAAAACCTTTCTGTTGAAGAAACAGGACATTGACCTGAAGCATACTTGTACACTTTTGTATGGGCTGGCACACATAACCACATTTGATCCTTAAGAAGGCTGAACTGTAAGTTCAAAGATAAATGCCCTAAAGACTTCTGATGAGTATTCAAAGCTATTATGTCTGGCAAGTAAAGGATTTTTTTGATGAATATAAAGGTTGATTAAAAACAGTTTTATGAAATAAAGAGAACAACTATGGCATTTGTCAAGGTATTGACTATGATTTCTGGTGAAGATAGTGCCTCCATAATGAACACAAATAATATTCCATCAAAAGCATGAACATTTCTGGGTGGTGCTAACATCGTGTGTTGATTCATTCCATTTCATATCAGCAACTAAGCTCAACAGCTTGTTTTAAGCACAGTGAACTTGTCTTGACTGAGTGAAGTGTGTCCTGACTAGCTGATGTTTGAGCACAGTGAACTTGTCTTGACTGAGTGAAGTGTGTCCTGACTAGCTGATGTTTTAAGCACAGTGAACTTGTCTTGACTGAGTGAAGTGTGTCCTGACTAGCTGATGTTTGAGCACAGTGAACTTGTCTTGACTGAGTGAAGTGTGTTCTGACTGGCTGATGTTTGAGCACAGTGAACTTGTCTTGACTGAGTGAAGTTTGTTCTGACTAGCTGATGTTTGAGCACAGTGAACTTGTCTTGACTGAGTGAAGTGTGTTCTGACTGGCTGATGTTTGAGCACAGTGAACTTGTCTTGACTGAGTGAAGTGTGTTCTGACTGGCTGATGTTTAAGCACAGTGAACTTGTCTTGACTGAGTGAAGTGTGTTCTGACTGGCTGATGTTTGAGCACAGTGAACTTGTCTTGACTGAGTGAAGTGTGTTCTGACTGGCTGATGTTTGAGCACAGTGAACTTGTCTTGACTGAGTGAAGTGTGTTCTGACTGGCTGATGTTTAAGCACAGTGAACTTGTCTTGACTGAGTGAAGTGTGTTCTGACTAGCTGATGTTTGAGCACAGTGAACTTGTCTTGACTGAGTGAAGTGTGTTCTGACTGGCTGATGTTTGAGCACAGTGAACTTGTCTTGACTGAGTGAAGTTTGTTCTGACTAGCTGATGTTTGAGCACAGTGAACTTGTCTTGACTGAGTGAAGTGTGTCCTGACTAGCTGATGTTTGAGCACAGTGAACTTGTCTTGACTGAGTGAAGTGTGTTCTGACTAGCTGATGTTTGAGCACAGTGAACTTGTCTTGACTGAGTGAAGTGTGTCCTGACTAGCTGATGTTTGAGCACAGTGAACTTGTCTTTTGCCTGAGTGAAGTGTGTTCTGACTGGCTGATGTTTGAGCACAGTGAACTTGTCTTTTGCCTGAGTGAAGTGTGTTCTGACTGGCTGATGTTTAAGCACAGTGAACTTGTCTTGACTGAGTGAAGTGTGTTCTGACTGGCTGATGTTTGAGCACAGTGAACTTGTCTTGACTGAGTGAAGTGTGTTCTGACTGGCTGATGTTTGAGCACAGTGAACTTGTCTTGACTGAGTGAAGTGTGTTCTGACTGGCTGATGTTTGAGCACAGTGAACTTGTCTTGACTGAGTGAAGTGTGTTCTGACTGGCTGATGTTTAAGCACAGTGAACTTGTCTTTTGCCTGAGTGAAGTGTGTTCTGACTGGCTGATGTTTGAGCACAGTGAACTTGTCTTGACTGAGTGAAGTGTGTCCTGACTGGCTGATGTTTAAGCACAGTGAACTTGTCTTGACTGAGTGAAGTGTGTTCTGACTAGCTGATGTTTGAGCACAGTGAACTTGTCTTGACTGAGTGAAGTGTGTTCTGACTGGCTGATGTTTGAGCACAGTGAACTTGTCTTGACTGAGTGAAGTTTGTTCTGACTGGCTGATGTTTGAGCACAGTGAACTTGTCTTGACTGAGTGAAGTGTGTCCTGACTGGCTGATGTTTAAGCACAGTGAACTTGTCTTGACTGAGTGAAGTGTGTTCTGACTGGCTGATGTTTAAGCACAGTGAACTTGTCTTGACTGAGTGAAGTGTGTTCTGACTGGCTGATGTTTAAGCACAGTGAACTTGTCTTGACTGAGTGAAGTGTGTTCTGACTGGCTGATGTTTGAGCACAGTGAACTTGTCTTGACTGAGTGAAGTGTGTTCTGACTAGCTGATGTTTGAGCACAGTGAACTTGTCTTGACTGAGTGAAGTGTGTTCTGACTGGCTGATGTTTGAGCACAGTGAACTTGTCTTGACTGAGTGAAGTTTGTTCTGACTAGCTGATGTTTGAGCACAGTGAACTTGTCTTGACTGAGTGAAGTGTGTCCTGACTAGCTGATGTTTGAGCACAGTGAACTTGTCTTGACTGAGTGAAGTGTGTTCTGACTAGCTGATGTTTGAGCACAGTGAACTTGTCTTGACTGAGTGAAGTGTGTCCTGACTAGCTGATGTTTGAGCACAGTGAACTTGTCTTTTGCCTGAGTGAAGTGTGTTCTGACTGGCTGATGTTTGAGCACAGTGAACTTGTCTTTTGCCTGAGTGAAGTGTGTTCTGACTGGCTGATGTTTAAGCACAGTGAACTTGTCTTGACTGAGTGAAGTGTGTTCTGACTGGCTGATGTTTGAGCACAGTGAACTTGTCTTGACTGAGTGAAGTGTGTTCTGACTGGCTGATGTTTGAGCACAGTGAACTTGTCTTGACTGAGTGAAGTGTGTTCTGACTGGCTGATGTTTGAGCACAGTGAACTTGTCTTGACTGAGTGAAGTGTGTTCTGACTGGCTGATGTTTAAGCACAGTGAACTTGTCTTTTGCCTGAGTGAAGTGTGTTCTGACTGGCTGATGTTTGAGCACAGTGAACTTGTCTTGACTGAGTGAAGTGTGTCCTGACTGGCTGATGTTTAAGCACAGTGAACTTGTCTTGACTGAGTGAAGTGTGTTCTGACTAGCTGATGTTTGAGCACAGTGAACTTGTCTTGACTGAGTGAAGTGTGTTCTGACTAGCTGATGTTTGAGCACAGTGAACTTGTCTTGCCTGAGTGAAGTGTGTCCTGACTAGCTGATGTTTGAGCACAGTGAACTTGTCTTTTGCCTGAGTGAAGTTTGTTCTGACTGGCTGATGTTTGAGCACAGTGAACTTGTCTTGACTGAGTGAAGTGTGTTCTGACTGGCTGATGTTTGAGCACAGTGAACTTGTCTTTTGCCTGAGTGAAGTGTGTTCTGACTGGCTGATGTTTGAGCACAGTGAACTTGTCTTGACTGAGTGAAGTGTGTTCTGACTAGCTGATGTTTGAGCACAGCGAACTTGTCTTGACTGAGTGAAGTGTGTTCTGACTGGCTGATGTTTGAGCACAGTGAACTTGTCTTGACTGAGTGAAGTGTGTTCTGACTGGCTGATGTTTGAGCACAGTGAACTTGTCTTTTGCCTGAGTGAAGTGTGTCCTGACTAGCTGATGTTTGAGCACAGTGAACTTGTCTTGACTGAGTGAAGTGTGTCCTGACTGGCTGATGTTTGAGCACAGTGAACTTGTCTTGCCTGAGTGAAGTGTGTTCTGACTAGCTGATGTTTGAGCACAGTGAACTTGTCTTGTGTTCTGACTGGCTGATGTTTGAGCACCATGCGCTCTCTGCTGTCTCCCCCTCAGACCGGCTCACCTTGGACCACCACTCGTCTGGGCGTCATCTTCACCAATCAGCTTGGGCCGCTGCTGCTGGTCGACACGCACAATCCCCAAAATCTTCTCTGCCTCGCATTCCGGCAGGTTCCCCCGGATCACGAATATAGAATACCCTGAGAAAGACCAATTAATGACACCTCCTCTAAGATTATACATCATTAAAACATAGTCAGTGATATTAGAAAGTTAGTTGTTTTGAAACCACAGTTGGCCTGTTGCCTTGGCATAAAACAGAGACAAAACAAAGAGATTATCGCTCATCACACTGCTTGACACATCCACAGCCTGGAGCATTTCCTCAGAGCATACACTCTGAAAAGCACTGCAGGGAATTTGGCCAAATTTAGAAATACACTTCTGAATTGGCGCCGCTCACTGCACCCCTCAAAAACACTAGTAGCAAAACTTTCAATTTAATGTTTGCCTCTCCCAGAATGTAAAACAATGAATACAAAAATTAAAATACGGATAAAAATGCAATCATTTTGTGGATAGGCACTGGGGCCAAACCTAATTTCTTTCCATGTTTTTTGACAGCTATTAAATAGCATTGTGTTTGACTTGAAAGTCGCATTTGTCAATGACTGAATGTAAATGTAAAATGGAATACAAAATGTATCACATTTTCACACGTGTTGTTCAGTTGAAAACTTCTTGAGGGAATAATCTGCAACACACTGAAGCCATTTTCAGTATAATGGAAACAGCGCAATGCTTGATGCGAGAGCAGTAGGCACTCACCTTTATGTTACATCACAACTAGATGTTTAAACAGAAGAATAATTGGCTACATATTAGTAGCATTATTTATCAGTGCTGCTCAAATTTGCCTTATTTTACCAGTATCTTGTTAGGAAAAAGTGCCATTCATTTAACAGCATCCAATTCAGTAGTAGTAGTTGGTAAAACAGCAATGTTGTTATTTAACTCATAACAGCTCAAAAATGTCATCAGCCATAAAACATTGTGAAATACTAGGAAGCTTACCTTCTTGCTGTAACTGCGCTAGGAAAAGAGCCAGGTATGTATCTGATATCAGCTCTGGTCCAGTCAAGAGCGAATTCAGGTTAAACCACTAAAACAACAAGAATTTGATATGATTAAACATGTTCTATTGACACAATGAGTCTCAGTCCCGCCAGGATCTTTCAAGAGTTTGCTATGATTTTGGTGAATAACTGAATTTGTAGTGGAGATTCTCAGAAATTGTGGCCAAAATTGCAATGGAGGTGAAATCACGAATCATTAGTGTGAGAGAGTGACCTCTTTGGTGATTTTTAAAGTGATACACCATTTCTAAAAATAAAAAAGGTTCAGCTAGATTGGCATATACTTAGAATACTCAACAAAACAAGAATATGTACACTACACAGAGAGAGAGAGAGAGAGAGAGAGAGAGAGAGAGAGAGAGAGAGAGAGAGAGAGAGAGAAAGAAAGAAAGAAAGAAAGAAAGAAAGAGAGAGATTGGGAGGAGGGTGGGTGCGCACATTTCTTTTCATAGTTATTTTCATTGGGAAACCACTGGTTTAACACAACCTTATTATGACCAACTTATAGTAAAATACTGTATGTGTTAAGTTGTATGATCGCAAGATCACACAATTCCTGGAGGGACTGAATTCTGCACATAAGAAAGAAGCTCCGAGCATGCCAACATGTGAGAGTACCTGCAGTCCAAGTTTTCGCACTGTGAACCAATGTTCTTTGTAGTTGCATATGAAAGCCTTCTCATTTCTAAACAAAGAAAAAAAGATAACAAATGTTTAGACACTAATAATGATACAGAGCACATGGGGCAAGGGTCAATTTGTAGAATGGATGCAGGATGTAATAAAATAAACAGTGTCACTCAAAACTAATAGGTGAAGCAATTGTCAGTTTCATGTAGTTTGTTACTAAACTTCTATATGTTACTAACACTTCTGTCTACAATGTTCAGCTTTCAAAAGTTTCCACCACAAACAAGTGTGTCTTCTTTTCCAAAAGCTCTGCACCACTGGAAATCAGTGGCGGACCGTGGCTTTTATGGCTTTCAGTGACTATTTATGTTATGAGAAAAAACAATTAGGGGGGTTCTTGGGGCATCACTCCTGGAGAACTTTGAAACAATAAAGTGTTTAAAAACAGCCGTTTCTCAAGCATTCTGCGACGAAAAGGACAGAGGACTCTGAAACATGTCTTTTTTTAATCCCTCTGCCAACACCGAAAAAAACGGACTACAAAGCAAGTCACCTAACTAACAAGTCACCAATTTGACAAGGTTTCAGAAGCTAACCACAGCTAGCATTACCATATCACAACTGTTCTCACAACAACCACAAAGTTAACTAAGGTAAAAACACAGATTACCTGAGGATTTGATAGCCACAACGTGTTGCATAGATTAAATAGGATGTCTTAGGCACTAAAGCTGCTACGTTAAGTTTCATAAGAAACCACGGAATGTGAGTTAAGAGTTGTTTGGTAACCAAAAGTGTGTCTTGTGTCGACCACCGCGAAGTAGCCCATATTTTTTCTGTATTCTTTTCTATATTGGTAGCAACCAATTTTTCCCCAGAATGGCCAACAGTTTGTTACAAAAGACTGACTGATATCTACATTTTAACTCACCAAATAGTTTGCCTAGCTTTTCTATTGGCATCGTTTCACTAACACTGATTTAGTAATTTGGCGAAATGATGAAAATTGTTAGGCCCTGACGGTCCGCCACTGCTGAAAAAATAGGTTTTTGAAAACTGTGTGCTTTTTTTTTTTATGTAATGACGTTCTTACTGCTCTCAGATTATTGAGTGTAATTAATAGTGTAATTAATAGTGTAATTAATAGTGTAATTAATAGCGTAATTAATAGCGTAATTAGCCATCCTCCTGGCGTCTGCTTCCTTCTTCACACTGCTTCCTGAATGAAGGCCGGTCCCCCAGGAGCATAGTACTTTGGGATCAATGGGAACTAGTGCTGTCAAACGATTAAAATATTTAATCGCGATTAATCGCATTTATGTCATAGTTAACTCAAAATGAATCGTGATTAATCGCAAATTTTTATCTTTTCTAAATGTCCCTTCGTTTATTTATTTTTTCCATAATTTTATTTTTACTTTAATGCCCTTATCAACATGGAAAAGTTGATTGGCTTGCTTTATGCAAATGTTTTATTTTATTGAAAACCAAAATAAAATTATAAAGTGCACATTTCAGGTAAACAGTGCAGTTAAACCATGGCTTAATATTTTCTTTTTTTCAAGTTTGCTGGGAACATAGCAGTCAGGCCTCTTATTTCAGAAACATTGAACCGTAACAGTTAGGTTACCAATAAAAGGTAAGCCTACTACTTCTTTGCTTTCAGCCAGCTGCCTGTTGACATTTTCAGACAACAGTGAAGCTCGCTTCTTTTGCACAACACAACTTTTAAAAGTAAACTTTCCATTCAGAAGCTTTTTATCATCCATTTCGCCGTATCGCGCTCACCATTCACTCAAACCGTAACGTTAGCTTACTACACAGTTTGCGAGGCCAAAAAGAATGTTAATCTAAAAAAAAAAAAAAAAAAAGAATTTGCGTTAATCTCGCGATAAAAAAATGTACGCCGTTAAAATTGGTTTGCGTTAACGCCGTTAATAACGCATTAAACTGACAGCACTAATGGGAACAGAAACCACTTCAAAAGAACCTCTCTCTCTGTCCATGCACATGATTATGTGTATATGTGACAAGGAAATCTGAATTCTAAACCTCGATTATGGTAACTAGGTTTCAAGTTTTACATGACCATTGAGATTACCAGAGAAACACGAGTGTAATCGCAAGTGTACGGAAACACACTCAGGTAGAATTTGGGAGATTTGGGGAAAATTGCCATGTATTATGAACATGTATGATCAGAGATCCCTTTATATTTGACACTTATAAGTGATAATTATTACTCATTATCCAGCACCCTGCCCTGGGTGATAACTGGTCTATAAGAAAGTGATACAATGCAGTGTTCCTTTTATTCTGTGTCTTGTATTCTCTATTTATCTTATTTTAAGCATTTATCACACAGCTCATCAGAATGTTGCAAAAAGTTCCATTGAATTGCATGAGCCATCTGATTTCTTTATAATGACTGCAGCAAAAAAATGAATGCCCGCTGCCAATGGTAAGAGTTCTAATTCCTATCTTTCATAACTTTTCGCGACGGAAATTCATCGGAAGTCAGCAAGTAATACATTCCTACGCGACGCCTGAAATTTAAAAGTAATATTTGCGTGAGGAACCATTTTTTTCTCAGCAGAAGCTACGAAACGGCAACAAAATCTCTTAAGAGATATTTTGGAAGAATGTTTTTTTATCGTTTTGGCAAGTAACCGTTTAATAAGCGGGATAATGCAAATAAATAAATAAGTCCCCTGTTCATTCTGGCGGGATTTATTTTCCTATACTGACCAGCAAACTATACATTATCCCTTACATATGATTTATTCCTCATTTATTCAGTCCCTATTTGCGATCTTACAATTCACACAAGGAATTCCCACAACACCAAAAATGCGTTCCAATATTTCCAGAGTATTTTTGCTGGAAAAGCAGTCATCTGAAAAAATATCAAATCCTAGAAAAATTCGCAATTGTTTTCAGCAATGTTTCAGCATAAAAATGTTAACTCAGCAACAGTATCTGATCTAGGTCCATATATATCAGCAGTTAGTAAAATCGCCCTAAAGGTTACGGCAAAACAAAACCCTCACATTCAACACAAGAGTGGGCACAGATTGTGTGTGTGTGTGTGTGTGTGTGTTTATTTCTTACTCTCTCCCAAGCTTCATATTTGTACAGTTGTATGCAAACAAGCACCCTTGAGCAAAATCTGTATTTTGTTGATTTATGAAGTGAAATGATGTAAACAGAAACCTGCGGCAGTAAGTATGTTGAGTATGTTGATAAGTATGTTGACGTGTAGGCAACAAAAAAAGAGCCGCATAGTCAATGCTATGAGGGAAAATGGGAGGGAGGTTGCGTGTGCCTCTGTGTTCAGTTAGCAACGCTGCAGATTCCCCATTACTGCCAGGGTGAGCGTGCTTCACTTCACTTCACTGACCTTTCTTCTTCCATTCAACTGGTCAGAACCATTTGATACCCGCTACACATACCCAAGCATAAATGGTCAAATCCGTGTCAAAGGGGTAATGTGTCGAGAGAGTCTTCAGGGTAGGCACAAGAAGGCAGCAGGGGGGACAAACATTCAGTGGTTTGCCATTTATTCACCCGCCACCACCAGGGGGTTTTATTTGGGTATCCTTATGCATCAACAAAGAAACAAAAAGACTGATCATATAAATTGGAAAAAAAAAGATATTCACAGAACTGCTGAATATGCACAGCCACTATCATACCTTGGGGCAGGCAGCAGAAATAGAACATACCTCACACTTCTGAGGATGCTGGAGAGGAGCTCAGACAAAGCCTCCTTTTCACCAAAGAAGCAACTCCAACAACTATGACTGACACTAACCCTTTCATCAGGTAGCTGAACCCACCCCTAACGGGCTACTCCCATTACAGGCCCACAACACAGGGGTGATGCCTCATGTCAGGGGGAAACTCACAGTACACTAAGTTCAAATGGTACCAATCCTACTACTAGAAATGTCAGGCCTTGTCTGACCACAATGTCAACAAACAGTCACATATCACATTCTTCATTGAAAACATTGGGGATTAGTTCATTGATTTTGCGAGGGTGCAACCATGTCCTCACGAACCTGCCCAAAACATATAGCCGTCCCAGGACGTGAACGCACTTCTTAAGAACACTGGAAAGATGCAAGAACTCTTTCAACATTGTTTGTTTGACCAAACACGGCATGGACACTACCAGTCATTCTTTTACACATGCTGCATACAAAGACAACTTAATACCACAACATATTGTCTGAACAACAATGGCAAATGAATGAGCACGAGTGAACTGTTTGAGGCGCTTTCTGCAATATGTGTGCAGCCATCTGCTTCTACACTCGCCAGCCAAGTTAAACCAGTTCACATTGTTATGTGGTTAATGTATAATGAATGTAGAAGTCACTGTTGGTGGTCAAAAGTACAACACAAGTCTGTTGCGTCCACCATTAGGATGCACCTATGAAAAAAGTAGTTTGCCCCCCAAAAAATGATTTGGTTAAAAGAATGTGGACGTTTTGGGGGAGCAGGGTTAGTGATAACTACCGATAAACAGCCACAGGTCCAACTGTATTGATGCAGGGGTGGACAAATCCTATATGTTTTTAGCTTGCTTACCCAGGCCTTAGATGTGGTTGCCCAATCTCAGTATCAGGTATAATGTATATAATAAGTTGACCTTCTTGCATATATACAAAATTAATTATTTAAATGCGCTTATACTTACTGTAAGTCCACTTCCCATATTTTAGCCTATTATACACTGACATGAAAAGAACTCACTTGTTTACATAAATGTAGGCATTTCTGCTTAACTTATAACATAACCATCTCATCTTTCACTTGCATTTGTCTCATTTTTGTCTTATGTGGACTGTTCATAATTGATGTAGGGTAGCCTATATTGGCTTAACTGAATGTAGCTGATCACTGATTAAATCAAATGTCACATAAATATTACAAAAACAGATATACTAGCTAACAGAGAGTGTTCCCCAAGAGGCAAGGTATTTCCTCGTGGAGTGATGAAATAAGTTTAATGCCGTTTATTTATGCTTTTTATTTGGTAATTGTGTCAATCCGTTGTCTTTATCCAGAATCGGAGTTATGCATTTGTCATTGTCTGTGTTTAGTACCGTGCATGCTGCCACAGTTTAAAAACTCTTTAATGTAGCGGCTTTGGGGGGATATTGTATTGTAATTATTCAGACGGGACATGCATGCATCAAAGACCCAGACAATTATGTAAGTGGGTTGCAAGATAATACGTGGTTCACTAGACTGTAACATACATGTGTTGTGGAGTGTGAAGACAATCTATTGAAACTATTTTCAGACTAGACAGAATTGAGTGCCTTGAGAGTATGTGTGCATGTTGCGGTCCATTAAAACTTGCGTAATACAATATCCTAAGAGCTCTGGGTGATGCGCTCCGTCCTGTGGGACCCGACTAACAGAAGAACATTTCTAATCCATTGGAATTTGTAACTGACGCAACTACAATGAGCTCTTTAACCCTGAGGGTAGTCTATTTGTCTGATTATTCACTTGTCAAGAATAGCAGATATAGAAAAGGAAGCAAGGTGATGCAAGGCCTTGACGTGACTGCTAATAACTAGTTAGCAGATCACCTTGGACTGGATATGGGTCTGACCTATCTGACCTAGCTAAACTAGGACTGAATCCTTTTGAGTTAGCTAATGTCAGGGGACACGTAATCAGAATACTGTTGGGTCCACCCCAGTATGAGCCATTTCCAGTAATGTTTTTGATCAGAAATACAACCACATATGATAGCCAATACCACAAAAATGCAGTGTCCTTACATTGGGTCTATCATTAACCGCTGGTATTCACGACTGTTGAAGAGGATCAGCTCCAAACCCCACACTCCAAGAGCATTACTGATGACCTTTGGAGCAACATACACAAAACATAGCCCAGCTGTTTATACGAAATTTGACAGAAAATAGGGACTCTCGTGTAAGACTAAAAGTGGGAATTTTAAATAACTCACTTGAATCGAAAAAAAACCACTATCATCCATATTGCCAGAGGGCTGCTGTGGAAGGACAGAGACGAATATAAGCAATTAGTAATGGACAGTTTCTGTATAACAATAATGAATAATGAAAAGCGCTAGAAAACTATAAGTACCTGCATGAAGGTTCTGTACTCTTCGCTGGCTAAACCACCCTCTGCCATTCTCATCCGCTCCTCCTCATCCAACTGATGAGCGATTGATGACAATTCTATCGGCGTGAAATACTCTCCCTGTAGAAGGTTGTTGAGGCAGTGTTGGGCACACAACGAGCCCTCCTGCTGTTTAAACAAAACTCATTTGTCAGATTCATTCATTAAGTTAGATGAAATACAATACAATAACTGTAACGTTATGAGTTGTAAAGGCACCGAGGGTGAGTTAAGTTCACCGACTGTTAAAAGATGGCAGTAAAAATATCATGTTTTCAAATATTTGCACCAGAATTATACATAAGCAAACACAACCCCACAGTGATTAATTTTCACCACTAACTTCCAAGTAAGTGTCGAACATTAGCCTGCTAAGCCAGTGCGTACCAGGAAAAACAAACACGTTAATGTTAATAATACATCGAACAATGTGCAACCCGTGATCTTGCGGTGACTGTATAAGACGGGGCAGTCAGAGATGGATCTTATCATGAATACAAATTATTAAAACGAATTTGATTTGAAGAGATAATAAATTAAATGACCAATTTTTAACTCTTGGCTGAAAGTGCATTATGACCTAGGATATGTCGCTATCCTTGTTAGCTTATCGGCTATGTCTTTACAGTTGCTAACTTAGCAGACAACCGTCTGGAAATTACCCACCAATATATTACAAATAATCAAGATTTTGAACCGGTAACAATTGCCACTGATATGTCTAATAGAAACCGGAGCTTACTTTTTCATGGAAAATAGTATCCATGTTGAGGTAATTTATGCAAGGCTTCGAAAACGACAGAAGCCTAGCTAAAAACCCTCCTGTCATTGGTCCGTATGATGTCGACAATGTTTCTCATTGGTTAGCAACATGATGGCAACAGTGCCTCTACAGCGTACCACGCGCAACCATAGAAGTGAACTTCTTACCGTTTCCGGTAATACGTCCGGTTTTGCTATGAAGCGGATGCACAACCATAGACATATAAACGTTGCCAACGCATTTCCCGTGTCTAGTGGTAGGGAAATGTAGTCACATCAGCCTTGTTTGGTCAGGGCAAAACTGTTCGGCAAACCAATGCACGTAAATGAAGAGCTGCATTTATTTCGGGTTAAAAAGCACTTCAACTTGGACAATTCTGACTGTCGTTTTATAATTAAAGATTTACGATCTACGTTGAATTTTTTTTTTCGTAACCACTAGCCTACTTACGTGGAATTTTAAGATATAAAACAAAAACACCCATACAAAACTCGTGACTGTATTTTTTTTCTGATTTATTTCAACCTTTGACACAACAGATTTCTCAAAAGGACTCAGCTTTGACAGTTTTGATGGTTTTAAATTCGAGATGAACCATCCTTCCATCCAAAGCACTTTGAGCTGCATTCTTTTGCATGAAAGGTGCTATATAAATAAAGTTTTATTATTATTACAGTGCCCTCCACAATTATTGGCGCTGTCATGGCAAAAAGTGACCGGGTGATGTAATATTGGCTTTTGAACGACTCTTGAGTGACAGTTGCTATACCAACGCTTAGCATTACGTAACCCGGGCACTTTTTGGTCAGTCTCAAGAGTCGTTCGAAAGCCATCAGCTACTTGTTAGTCACTTAATATTGTGCCTAAAACTATTAAGTATTCCGTTTTAGCTACACCTGCCGGTATCCTGTACATCAACATTTGCAGTCAATACTACTTTTTGAATCGCTATATATTGTGGCTAAACACATTTTTACCCGGTAAATAAAGTGTTCCATTTTAGCCGTTTACATCATCATTTGCATTTCAATTGAAATTGTTTAGAGTAGAAATTCGTTTTTATAAAAAGGAGAAAATATACTGATATACGGTGCTTGTTTATCTACCGTTTTAGCAAGCCAGCCAGTTAATTTGCTAACATCTTAAATAATATACGGTGCTTGTTCATCTACCTTTTTAGCAGGCCAGCCAGTTAATTTGCTCACATCTTAAATAATATACGGTACGGTGCTTGTTCATATACCTTTTAAGCAAGCTAGCCAGTTAATTTAATAACATCTTAAATAATATATGGTGCTTGTTCATCTACCTTTTAAGCAAGCCAGCAAGTTAATTTGCTAACATCCTAAATACTATACGGTGCTTGTTCATCTACCTTTTTAGCAAGCCAGCCAGTTCATTTGCTAACATCTTAAATAATATACGGTGCTTGTTCATCTACCTTTTTAGCAAGCCAGCCAGTTCATTTGCTAACATCTTAAATAATTTAAGATCTACCATTATTTGTTGATATAGGCCTATTTAGAAAGACTTGGGAGAGTTCATACTAGCTTGCTAGCTATACACTAAGCAAAATAATGTGCCCCAGCTAACGGAGGAATTGCTAATCTCTAACGAGATGCTAGCGGCGATTTAACCGGTTGAAATTTACTTACTTTGACACTATAACAAACTTGTGAGTCAACACCTTTCCTAACACAGTCAAACATCAAGCACATGGTTTATTGCAGGTAAAATACAGGCAAGCTGGTCTCAGGTAGCGAAGTATAATGCGAGATGCTCTGGGGTAAATCGCGTTATTTAATTGAGGTAGTCTGACTTCCAAAAAGAGCCCGGGTGACGTAATGCTAACGTTGGTATTCATGGATACCATGTGACGTCACTGCGTTTAAGCGCCGCCATCTTTGTGTCCGAAAGTCTAGCTGAGCGTCGGTCACAACACAGACAATAGTCGGTCACAACCCACAGAAAGTTCTAATGCCCTGCTTATGTTGTGCTGATGGATGCGACAATAGTCGCGAAAATTACCCAAAGAAACAATTTAATTGTATACCAAAATATTTAGATCGGTGGAATAAATGGTTGGCTGCAAATTAGAAGAGACAACTGGCAGCCAACATCTAACTTCAGATTGTGCAGTCAACACTTGTATCTTCCTGCACCACTATCCACGGACATGTTGATTTTGTGTTCAGAGCCTGTGAATGACTGACATGTTAAATGCAGCACGTTGATACAATCGTGAATAATTGCTGTGTCTTATCAGAGCTAAACTCTCCTGAGCAAGCTAGAGTGCTAATAGTTAGCGAGCTGTTTAGCCCTTTACTAAAGGTTTTAGCTACACCTAGCTAGCCCACATTGGCACTCTTAACCACCACTAAAATAAATCGGTTGATAATCGCTGTTTGAATTACTAAGATGTCCTGTGATGACATACATATTTTTTGTCTCCAGATGCCATATCTTGGTGTAGTTCACCCATCCTGCAACTGCATATTGATATGCATCTGTACTTTTGAAAGCCTTCAGGCTATCTCCGGTGTATGGGGATGGATTGTGTACAAGATAAATATATGTCAGACCGTTGGGGCAGACGTTTCGCAGACTTTAAGGGACAAAATAAAGTTGACGGTAATAAATATGGATCGCAGCCAATAATCAATGTTTTTTCTAAATATCGTTGTCTTTCTGCTTCATTCAGATGTGCTGTGTTCGTAGTCATGACTCTGTTCGTTGGCTAACTATGAAAGCTAACTAACTAACCACTAGAATTAGACAATACTACTTTTAAAAAGTCTAAATTTTAAGAACCTATCAATAGAAAACAATACTATTATTATATTTATATTATTATTATTATATTATTACTATATATTAATATATATGACTAACTAGCTACTATTGGGTACAAATACAATGGGAATAACGGTAGAGTTGGACACAAAGATGGCGGCAGGCTTCACGGAAGTGACCCATGAATAGCAACTGTCACTCAAGAGTCGTTCGAAAGCCAATATTACATCACCCGGGCTCTTTTTGGCACCCGGTCACTTTTTACCATGACAGCACCCTTAGTGAATATGAGTAAAACAGGCTATGAAAAAATATGTCTTTGCTGTTTATCCTCTTGGTCTTTCACTCAAAATATTCACAAAAATCTTACCTTTTCATTTAAGTAAAATTATTGAAAGAAAAAAAAACTGTTAACATTAAATAAATATGTTTCCCCAAAACATGTGCGCCACAATTGTATGTATGTCTATGGTTAATACATTGTATATATGTCTATGTCTATGTCATTGTGTATATGTATATGTCTTTGGTTACTAATACATAATTAGGCGCACTTTACGCATCTCCTCCCATCTCTTTGCGACGAACACCCACTTTCCCACACCCACTTCCCAGCAGCGGTAATCTGCGCTTTTACTCAGGTGCGACTCCTTTGGAAATACGGTTTTATGTCTTTACCCGCTATTTTCGCCTAAAATGGGCGCAATCCTGTTAGTAAATGAGGCCCACAGTGCCTTGCAAAAGTATTCAACTGCCCCTGAAAGTCATCACCATTTTTTTTAATAACAGAAGATACTTACACATATTCTGGGTATTTTATTGAAAACATTCATCCTCTTGTGTATTTCCGAAGGCAAAACAAGTTATTTGTCAGCAAACATTTGTTACATACACTTGGCATGACAACATGAAATGGAGGCCAGATGCAGGTTGCAATAATAAGTACATTTAAAATGAATTAAAACTGTAAAGAATATCAGTGCAGTGAAACATGAAACAAATATGCTGCTCAAGTCAATGGGTGTCATGCAAAACAGACAACAAAAAGCCAAATGCCATCAGACAGGAAGGGAGACAGGTAGTCTTAACAAGTCTCCCATTCTACCTGCAGCAGAGGTTGCAACGTGTTCTCATAAACCTGTTCAGTGTACACGAAAACATGTGTATACTATGTGTAAAATAAAAAATTGTGTATAATAAAAATGATTGTGTACTGTACATACACATCTGGTTGTTTTTTTACAGTATGAACCACGCCCAAAATGCAACGTGAGTGAAAGTCTCTCCGCCATATTTGATTGAGCGCTCCCTATTAGTTAAATTGTACCAAAATGTGTAATTACTTGTGGGACAATAATTTCACGTCATGAAATACTATTTTTCTGTTACATGGTTACATTTTTTCATTGATTTGCGGTAAAAAATGGCATCATAACACGTTTATTTTATATCGTTTGACTTCACGAAGGGTGTTTCTGCTGGCAAATCACTGACTTCTATGCCGCTCCGTTGCTTAGTAACTGGGCTAAACAACTACTGCTGCAAACCCTCGTGCTCTACAATCTTGATGACTAGCCTCATTGCAAAAAAGCCAGCATTTAAGACAGACAGAAATTGTACTTTCAGGGTGAAATTGGTACTTAGTACTTTGTACTAAAAAATATGAATTACTCCGGCAATACTACCTTTGTGATTGTGCAATAGATAACTGTTGTAAAAACAAACCATTATAAATAGCATCTAATTGAATCTAAATATGATTCTAGCTATCTAGCTAATGGTAGCCAATTAAGGTTAAGGTTAGAAAAGTGTCAAGTTTAATTAGACTTTTCAAGATGTAGCATCAAGATTCAAGTGCTTTATTTGTCACATACACAAATGTATGCACGCTGTGCAAAAATAAAATAAAATAAAATAAATAAATACAAATAAGGAAAGAGTGCCGAATCTGTGTCTCACTGCCTGTGGGTAAAAACTCCTCCTAAGTCTCTCAGTCTTTGAATTGAGACTGAGGAGGCATCTACCCGACGGCAACAGGGTGAAGAGGCTGGCATTGGGGTGTGAGTCATCTCTCATGATATTTCTTGCCCTCGACTCCACCCTCTTGTTGTAAATATAATGCACGGTGGGTAGGGGTGCTCTGATAGTCCGCTCGGCTGAGCGCACCACCCTCTGTAGGTTGGCCTGGTCTTGATACAGATACAGCTTCCGTACCAGACGGAGATGCATCCTGTGAGGACGCTCTCCACAGCTGAGGAGTAGTGTGTGTGGAGGGTCCAGGTTAGGTCCTCAGTGAGGTGCACCCCCAGGTACTGGTAGCAT
This sequence comes from Clupea harengus, assembly GCF_900700415.2. Classification (NCBI taxonomy): domain Eukaryota; kingdom Metazoa; phylum Chordata; class Actinopteri; order Clupeiformes; family Clupeidae; genus Clupea; species Clupea harengus. The sequence goes on from NC_045159.1 coordinate 30,474,749, forward strand.
GGTTGACTAACTACCATTACTTAAATTATTTTAAGGTTACAGACATCTCATGTTGTAAGATGAAGGGGTGCCTTTACGGATCCCGGGTACAGCATACGGCGCGTGTTGCGGCTGTTGTCAGCCAGTTGTGCACTGTTGTGTATCCAGTCACCCTTGCTATCCTAACTCAAATCTGCACGCACCATGTCAGCCAACCATAACTAAACATAACCCATCAAAACTAAACATAAATAAAATTCCTAAACACTTTGCCGGGCAGCCATGCAGCCAAGCCGGCATACCATATTATGCTAATACGGATGCCTACACCCACCCACCCCCACCACACTATCATACACTTATTCTACCCTACACTCTGTGCTAGCCTTAGACCACACACACACACACACACACACACACACACACACACACACACACACACTCCACCTGACCCACCCCCACCACACTATCATACACTTATTCTACCCTACACTCTGTGCTAGCATTTTCCTTCAATGTAAATAATTGCCATCATCAACAGTTTGCTGTTCCATTACTCTACTAACCCTCGTAATAGTAACCTTATGAGCACACTGTATACAGACTAAGCTGTTATACAATACTTGAATGCTCTCTCCCCAACTTATCCTCTATCAGTTTTGTATGTAGCATGTATATACCATGTTATGTTTGCATTAGTGCTGTCAGTTTAACGCGTTATTAACGGCGTTAACGCAAACCCATTTTAACGCCGTTAATGTTTTTATCGCGAGATTAACGCGATTAAAATTTTTATTATTTAATTATTATTTTTTTTTTTATTTTTTTTTTTTTTAGATTTACATTCTTTTTGGCCTTGCAAACTGTGTAGTAGGCTAACGTTACAGTTTGAGTGAATGGTGAGCGCGATACGGCGAAATGGATGATAAAAAAGTTTCTGAATGGAAAGTTTACTTTTAAAAGTTGTGTTGTGCAAAAGAAGCGAGCTTCACTGTTGTCTGAAAATGTCAACAGGCAGCTGGCTGAAAGCAAAGAAGTAGTAGGCTTACCTTTTATTGGTAACCTAACTGTTACGGTTCATTGTTTCTGAAATAAGAGGCCTGACTGCTATGTTCCCAGCAAACTTGAAAAAAAGAAAATATTAAGCCATAGTTTAACTGCACTATAGGCTGAGTCCTTGTTTACCTGAAATGTGCACTTTATAATTTGATTTTGTACCGCCCTGTTTGGCAATGTTGGTTTTCAATAAAATAAAACATTTGCATAAAGCAAGCCAATCCACTTTTCCATGTTGATAAGGGCATTAAAATTAAAATAAAAAGATGGAAAAAATAAATAAACGAAGGGACATTTAGAATAGATAAAAATTTGCGATTAATCGCGATTAATTTTGAGTTAACTATGACATAAATGCGATTAATCGCGATTAAATATTTTAATCGTTTGACAGCACTAGTTTGCATATCTATCTCTATCCGGCAGGCTTCAATCAGGATTTACCTTGATATTTGTTGCCATCGTGGGCCTACTATTCTAGATAACTTTAGTGAAAGTATTCATTGTTCTGCCAAATTGAGTCGCCTGTGTTAAAAGTCACTTTTGGAGTTGTACACTGATGTAAGAACAACGGTTTTAACTTTTCTGGCGATGTCTGTATTTTCTGTCTCTTTCAAATAGTTATTCAGATCTGGTCATTTGAATGTTGATTGGCAGAAACCTTCCCGAAGTAACATGAGGTTAAAGGTTAAATAAAGGTGTTTTTTTATGGTAATCTTTCACACAGCAAAACATCTTGCTAATTTTCAATACAAATTTTCAAGTAAGTTTGGCTAACTTGTTAGTAGCAAGTGTTGTTGTCAGCAAGCTAGCTAGCGGTTAGCCTGTCAGCTAGTTAAAAAATTCTATCTACTGGGACATATTTTCCTCGACTAAGTTGATGTTACATATAAACAACAATTCGTTTTAATAGAGACAATAATGTCGCCCGAATTTTTTTTCATTATATCAGTGTTTTCATACTAACATTACATGTAACGTTTTGTTACAACAAAGTGTAATTGTGGTGTATTAAAACATGAGTTGTTAGCCTGTCAGCTAGTTCTGTTCTAGTGCTTGAATGAAGATTTAGAATCAGAATCAGAATTCTTTTTTTAGTATATTTTCACATACAGGAAATTGACTTGGTGTGTTTGGTGCATAGGACATAAAACAACAATATATCGAAGTAGAAAAAAATATTAACCGAAAATGTACAAAAGAGCAAATATTAACAAAATAGCAAGAATAAAAATAAAAGATAAGTGTGGATGGTGGTGGAGGTGGTGCTCTCCACCCACCTTAGGTCCTGTGCAATTATTGTCCCCAGGAATATGAAAGACTTCACAGTGGGAGTCTGGGGAGTCTGGGCTCCTCCTGAAGTCTGCTACCATCTCTACATTTTGCAGGGCATTCAGCTCCAGGTAGTTCTGGCTGCACCAGAAAGCCAGGATGTCAACTTCCTTTCTGTAGGCGGCCTCGTCGCCATTGGAGATTAGTCCAATGAGGGTTGTGTCATCCGCAAATTTCAGGAGTTTGACAGAGGGGTGGCTTGAGGTGCAGTTGTTTGTGTAGAGGGAAACGAGTAAAGGCACACAGCCTTGTGGGGCACCAGTGCTGATGGTCCGGGGCTCAGAGACAAGCTTGCCCAGCCTCACACGCTGCTTCCTGTCTGACAGGAAGTCAGTGATCCACCTGCAGGTGGGCTCAGGCACGCTCAGCTGTGTTAGTTTGTCTTGGAGGAGAGCTGGGGCGATAGTGTTGAATGCGGAGCTGAAGTCTACAAACAGGATCCTGGCATAGGTGCCGGGGGAGTCAAGGTGCTAGAGGATGAAGTGGAGTCCCACTTCCCAGTTTTTGGGAACGGGGATGATGGTGGATGTTTTAAAGCAGGCAGGTACCACGCATTCGGCCAGTGAGGTGTTAAAGATGTCCGTGAATACTGGAGACAGTTGGTCCGCACAGTACCTTAGTGTGGAGGGAGAGACAGTGTCTGGTCCAGCTGCTTTGCGGGGGTTCTGTCTTTTAAGCAGCTTGTTGACATCCCTCTCCTGAATGGAGGGGGCTGTCTGGGGCCATTTTGTGGGAGAGGGTAGTGTCTTTGTCCAGGCTGGGAAGAGTAGGTGTGATAGCTGTGGTGGAGGCAGGGTTAGGACCGGTCCATTGTCTGTTGAATCTGCAGTAAAAGTCATTCATGTCATTTGCAAGTCTAAGGTCTTCCATAGAGTGGGGGGATTTGGTTTTGCAGCCAGTGATCACCTGAAGGCCTTTTCAGACTGATGAGGAGTCGTTGGCTGCAAATTGATGTTCCAGCTTCTTGGAGTACTGTCGTTTGGCGTCTTTAAACTCCTTGCCAAACGAGTATCTAGCCAGTCTGAACCTATCCTTGTCCTCACTCTTGAAAGCCTCCTCCTTCACCAAACAAAGCTGTTTGAGTCTTGCAGTGAACCAGGGCTTGTCGTTGTTGTGGCTCACCCTGGTGCGTGTTGGAATACATCTGTCCTCGCAGAAGCTGATGTATGATGTCACAGCCTCTGTATATTCGTCCAGACTGCTGGAAGCAGTTCTAAAAATATCCCAGTCTGTGTCATCCAGGCAGCCACGCAGCTCCTCCACAGCTTCTCTGTTGCTCCAGTTTTTAGATCTCCACACAGCATGTTTCAAAAGTTTAAGTTTCTGTCTGTAAGCCGGGATCAGATGAATAAGAGCGTGGCCGGATAGACCCAGAGCAACTGCGTGAAACTGCGCCCTGTTAATGGTGCTGAAGCAGTGGTCCAAAATATTCTCCTCCCTGGTCGGGCATTTGACTAACTGTTTGTAATTTGGGAGTTTGTGAGAAAGGCTGCCCTTATTAAAGTCTCTAATGACAACAGGAGAATACGTATTCTGTCTTCTACTCTCATACTCTCCAAACAACATGTTTTATATTTACAATTACCATTTCTTTTCATTTACAAAATGAAAGGAGTGAAAAATGCCATATAATAAACAACTTACTAACCTCGACCGTCCGGTCATGCCGGGAAATATCAAACTTCGGACACTTGTGGCTGTGAAGGTAGGCGAGTTGGCAGTGTATACGGTCTAAGTCTGTCATAGTGTACTACCTGCTTCCGCTCATCACAGTCAAAGGGATTGGCAATGCGGTAAGTGATGCCTGGCACATCACCTGAGTCCATCACCTGCAGGACTTGATATGGCCCCTTCCAGTGCGGGGCTAACTTCATGCGGCTCTCCACTGGGTTGTTACAAGCCACAGCAGAGCACCCACCTTGTAGGGTTTGTGACGAGCTCTCTCGTCATGATAGAGCTTCTGCCCTTCATGAGCCTCTGCTGAGGCGATTTCCAGCTTCGCTCGCAATGAGGAGGTAAATCCGACATGGGATCCAGGTGCTTGCGGCTCCATAGCACGGGTAGGTATCAGTATGTCCGCAGGAACTCTCGCCTCTCGTCCATGGGCAAGGAAGTATGGGGTGAAATGTGTGCTGGCATGTACTGATGTGTTGTAAGCAAAGGCCACCTGTTTCAGAAATGGACAAACTTATTGGCATTGACCGCCACTGGTGAAGGCCCCGCCCAGTGGTAAATGCCGTCTTTTCACGATCCTCTTCCGCGACTTCCAATTGCCAGAATCCGTTAGAAAAGTCTAGTGTGCTGAACCACACAGAACCGGCCAGCGCATCCAGTGTGTCATCTACCCGTGGCAGAGGATGACAGTCTTTCACAGTCACACTGTTGAGGCGTCTGTAGTCAATGCAAAATCTCCATCCCCAATCTGCCACCTGTTTCTCGATCTCAGCCCTCTTTCCAGGTGAGGTTCGGTACGCGCGTTGCTTAATGGGAGGATGATTATTTGTGTGAATGCGGTGATTCACCAGTGTGCATTTGCCTGTGTTTCGGTTATCTCTAGAGAAAATGTCGCCATACTGCTGGAGCAATGTTGCCTTCTGAGATGTTGAGATGGGAGAATCTTCTAATGACACAGGGGAGATAACATGGGATGACGGGTTAGCTGTCACTGCAGCCACATCATGTGATAGTGAGTTTATGTCTGTCTCATTGACTGTGTACAATTCCCCTAAATGAGTGCCCTGCTGTAAAACAACATCACTTTTTGTAGCATTTAAAACTCAAGCACACGTCACTCCATGTTTCACTGCTGTAACTGTGTGAGCGTCACCGTGAGGGGAGATAAAGCGCACTGTGTGAGCTACAACCAAGTTTGAGCTATCAGGAATATTGGGCTCTAAGTATCCAACAAAGTAATTTGAATAAGCCCCAGATGGGCTAGCGGGATGGACATTCACAGGCACAATAATCTCACTGAGTGGGGGGAAAGTCATGGTGTTGACAATGGCAACGTTACAGCACACAGGGGTTAGGTCACTCCCCCGGAGGAGAGGAATGGTGGTATCCCATAGTTGAAGCTTGCTTTTGGTGATGTCCAAATTGGGCATGGTTTTTCACTAAGAAGTCCCAGCCCAATAGCACCGCTTGGGTAGTTTCCCAATTTGATTGGCTGACGCATGTGTTGCCTCTCGAAAAGTTGAACATTGATGTTCGTTAGGGGGCAGTTACGAAGGGAGGGGACAGACATTCTGAAGTCAGCACTAATGAGAGACACACTTGAATCTGAGTCCAGTAACATGGGAACCACCGTGCCTTCAATCACACCTTGAACATAAAATATTGGCATCTCACATTCAATGCTGTTCACAGAGTTTTTAATTACAGGGTCATTGTCGCCAGTGTCGGTCGGTGAGCCCAAAGAGAGCGCAGCTGGCGTTCGGCCCGCAACATCAGCTACATCCCGTTTCCCTGGCGGCTGTGCTGGTGGTCAGCGTGAGGGGAGATAAAGCGCACGCCCCGTCTCCTAGGTGTCTCCTCCTCATAACGTGTGTGGCGGCTCGGGCTCGAGCTGCGTCCCCCAGGTGACCAGGGCTTCCATGGTCGCGAGATGCTGCAAATGGCCTCCGGTCCTCACCAGGTGATGGGAATCCCCTGTCCGGTGAGCGGCCTCGCTGTAGCTCGCCTGCGACTGGCATCCATATCCACCACAGGTGTAATAACATGGGCTCCTCCCTGATGAAGGAGAGCCACGCCACCCGCCTGTATTCGCCTTCAGCCGCAGCCGCTGATTATCCCCGGCCATCAGTTTCATTTCGACTTTCATATCCCTCATCTCTTCAGTCAGGCTGTGTATCGCTTTGCGTAGGCCCCCATAATCAGTTACAGAGTGAACAGAGGCTACCTGTCCTCTAACACTAGTCATGCAGCCAGTGACTTTAGCAGCATAGTCCTGTCTGACCGCCTCTCTGCCATTCTCACACCGCTCAGCAATTACCAATGCTTCTTCCATATCTGTAGCTCCTTGTTCGTGACACTTTAACCTCAAATCGGCATGCAGACCAACGAGGAAACGGCAGAACCTTTCCTCTCTGGTGGCATTTTTTTCATAGTTTTATAGGAAATGCCTCCGCAACAAGCCGGCTGATATCAGCAGCATACACTACGAGACTCTCGTGTGGAGTACGGGAGCAGGCAGAAAGATTGGCTCTGAAACGATCCAAAAACTGCTTGCGTCCAAAGGCTTCTTTAAGTCTCTCTTTCACAGCACTGTAATCAGCCTGGACTGTAGTAGGAAGGCTATCCCACAATAAGAATGCTGCTCTGCTCAAACGAGTTGGAAGAATTCTCACCAGTTCATAGTGATAGGCTGTCTTCTTGTCCCCTTCCACGAGAGCGCGGACCGCCACTTCAAATTGACGTGCCCAGCAGAGAAAACTTTGCTTATTGTCCTCCCCAGAAAAAGGAGACGGTAAGTCAATGTTCACCCTGTGTAATGTACATGGAAGTGTAGGATCCAAATGCTCGACTCGGAGACAGAGATGCAGTTCATCAACTTTTACTGAACGGGTTCGCTACACGGTAAGACAGTCCAGATACAAACAAACAAATCCAATCAGGGATGGGCAGCGGGGATCGTCGTTTATCCAGTCCAGGGTCGTTATCCAGGTAGAGGGTTGTGGAGGCAAAGGTACCGGCAGGGAGAAGGCAAACACGGAGTCGATTACACAGGCACAGACTAAATACACTAGGTGATGAGGAACAGGTGCAAACAATCGGGGAGGGGCAGACAATCAACAAGGTGGAGCACACACAAGGCAGGGAGTGAGGAGTCTGAAACGAGAGGAGAGATGAGTAAACAATCACAACACAGAACATAAGAATAAACAATAAATATCAAGCCAACTTAACCTAGTATACAGGACTGGACGTAACACCCTGGTGGCATGGTAATCTTTGTTCCGTCGGGTGTCAAACAGCATAGAATCCTCTTCTTGTTTATTATGATTTTTTTTCTTGCCTTCTGTATTAGCCTAAAATGGCCCTGCTAAGCCAGACATTGGATAGCTAACTGCTAGCAGATTTAACAATACAAATCCACTACACTCTAAAAATAACACGACTATTGCAAACAAAATGAAACTATAGAACTTATCAACCTTTCGGAACCGCTGCCACCAATGTAACCGAGCGTTGGCACTTAGAATTATATAGAATAAGGATGACACAGGCTTGGAAGTGAAAACAGTCTCATTTACTTTGTAATCAGACAAGAAGTGACCCAGTCACAACGTGAGAGCCGGAATACCTTTTCCAAGTACGGAAACACCGAGGGGATAAAATACATTACACTAGTATGCTAGGAAAACATAGATTACAGACAAATGTGCTCATGTGCAAAGTAAACAACAATCAATTAAACGTTATATGTAACTTATTAGCGGCTAGCTAGCTACTATGTGTTCTAATGGATCTTCTATTACAGGGGTTTTCAACTGGTTTTGTCCCAGGGACCACCATTCTGACTAGAAAGTCATCCACGGCCCACTGATGTGCCTGCGCGCGTGTTTGTGTGCGTGCGCGTGTGTGTGCGTGCGTGCGTGGAGAGAGGGGAGACCTGTCAGTGTAATATCTGGGCATGGTGAAGTCCACACAGCCGGTCTATTCGTGGCGAAATGGTAGATAGCGACAGTCTCATATCATTCTCTGGTTCAAGCTTTGCCCTGTATTTATTCTTCAAGTACGCCAGTGTAGAAAAACCGCTCCCACACAGGTATTTGAAAGGGCAAAAGACACCTCATTGCTTTTGTTAAGCTTCAGTTAGGACCTACAATATTGTGTTTGCCCTGACAACATTCGTGTGGCATATAAACAACAAACCGAGTCGATGTAGACATATAAAAAGTCGTGTGACACCTTTATTCACATAAAATATTTCCCAGTAACAGATTCCCGAGACTCCGGCATCTTGTTTCGATTTTTTTTTACTACTACCGCCCCTCTGAACAGCGTAGGCTTCCAAATCACACACACGCCGAACTGATTGGCTCTCGGGTGGTTCTCATTTGCATAAAGTTAAAGAATCGCCAACTTGAAATCGGCTGCAGAGGCGGTTTCTTCCTCATGCCGCCCAAACAGGTGGGATTCCGCCTCCCATTCAATCCCAATGAGAGCGGCACAAATAATGCCTGATCATATACTGTGTTGAAACATGCCGTAAATAAGAATGAGAGCGAAGCGAAATTCGCTGCAATGGAAGTTTATCAGTAACATGACAAGATCAAATAGCAGAGGCTGGTTTATCTCATTTATAAAACCTTTTGAGAAACCTTATGTGTCAAAGAGAGAAATAAATCAGAAAAAATACATTCACCAGTTTTTTATTGATTCTCTAAAATAATAATAATAATAATAATAATAAAACTTTATTTATATAGCACCTTTCATGCAAAAGAATGCAGCTCAAAGTGCTTTACAGCAAATACATAATATGCACAAAGAAATGACATGCACATAAAAATAGACATCAAAGAAACATAACAAAGATATAGTGCAAAAAAAAAAAAATTATAATTATAATTATAGAGATATATTTAATCCAACCCCTTAATATCACCAGTAGAGATTTAAATTAAATTAAAATTATTTATATATATATATAGTGCGAAGTGGTAGCTAGTTAAAGGCTAATGTGAAGAGGTACGTTTTTAGTTTTCTTTTAAAGATGTTAAGCGAGCTGGCTTCCCTGATGTCTATAGGCAGTATGTTCCATAGCACTGGGGCGTAATTGACAAATGCTGCGTCCCCGATTTTCTTACGGCTTTTGCTGGGAACCTCCAATAAACCAGCATTCGATGATCGCAGTGTTCTTGAGGGCAAGTATTTGACTAGGGAGTTTGCAATGTAACTTGGTCCTAGCCCATTAAGGGCTTTGTATATTAGGAGAAGGACCTTAAAGTCAATTCTAAAAGTTACTGGAAGCCCGTGGAGAGCAGCTAAAACTGGACTAATGTGCTCTCTCCTCTTGGTTCTGGTTAATAGCCGAGCTGCAGAGTTTTGAATGAGCTGAAGTCTCTCAGTTGTTTTTTTTGGGAGGCCAGTAAGGATTGCATTACAATAATCAAGACGGCTTGAAATAAAGGCATGAATCAGTTTTTCAGCATCTTTTTGATTTATAAATGGCAGGACTTTAGCTATGTTTTTAAGGTGGAAAAATTATGTTTTCGTCACCTTGTTAATGTGAGACTTGAAGCTTAAATCTGAATCTAAAATAACACCAAGACTTGTAACCTCCGATTTAATCAAGGGAGTTAATTTCCCCAAATTATTAAACAGCATTTCTCTTTTTGTTTTAGGGCCGACTAGTAGGATCTCAGTTTTGTCCTCGTTTAACTTTAAGAAATTATTGCTCATCCACTTATTTATCGCCAAAAGACAGGTAGTAATGGAGTTTATTGCTGCAGCATCGTTTGGCTCAGCAGAGATGTATAGTTGCGTGTCATCAGCATAACTATGGAAACATACATTGTGTTCTCTAATGATGTCCCCAAGTGGCAGCATGTACAGTGAGAATAATAATGGACCAAGGCAGCTCCCTTGTGCAACCCCAAAGCAGATGTCATGTTTCTTAGACACATGATCTCCAAGCCTGACATAAAACTTTCTCCCTTTGATGTATGTTCTGAACCAGTTTAATACAGAGTCAGAAAGCCCAACTAACTTTTCAAGACGATGAATTAGGATGTCATGATCAATAGTATCAAATGCTGCACTTAGGTCTAAGAGGACCAGGATTGAGACCTTATTTGCATCCAAATTTAGTCTGAGGTCGCTGATTACTTTAGTAAGAGCAGTTTCAGTGCTGTGGCATGTTCTAAAGCCTGATTGAAATTTCTCCAGGATATTGTTTTCTTTGAGAAAGGAGTTTATTTGCACTGAAACTATCTTTTCAAGTACTTTACTAATGAATGGAAGATTGGAAATCGGCCTATAGTTGATCAGTGCATTACCATCTGGGTTTTTTTTTTTTAGTAAGGGTTTTACAACAGCTGTTTTGAAGGCATCTGGGAAGATGCCAGTTTGAAGAGATGTATTTATAATCTTCAGGACATGACTTGAAACACTGTCAAACACCCGCTTAAAAAATGCTGTAGGTACAGGGTCAATACATGAGGTGGAGGAATTGCACTCAGTGACAGTCTTACAAAGATCCACCAATGTGATGCAGGTGAAATTTCCCATGGTTGCATTTTTTTTACAATGTTTTCTGAGGCCATCTGCGTTTACATCAGAAATAATACTTGCTCTAATTGAAGTTATCTTGTTATTGAAGAACAGTGCGAGTTCTTCACATTTTGATGCGGAGGACTGCGGTGGAGTAGGGGCAGTGTGGAGTAGCTGGTCGATAGTGGAGAATAATATTCTAGAATTTCCAGCATTCTCTGTAATAACCTTGGAAAAGTAATCCTTTCTTGCCATACGTATTGCTTTGTTATAGGCAGTTATTGACTCTTTGTATAAAAATACTCAATAGTGGTGACCAAACCATTATTTTGCCCTTAAAAATAAAACGACATTTATGTTCATCGGTTGAGAAATGTCCAGGTTAGTGCCTTTTAGCCCGAATAAACTGGAGATCCTCATTGAATTGAATTGGTTTGCCGGTCAGTTTTGCCCTGACCAACATGGCGGACGGACTTTAGTGAGCAAAGCGACTCTATCCTTCATGACGTCACAACTCGAATGATTTCCGGGGCACGAGCTGGAGGAACGAATACAGAGGAAGCATGTAAAAAACGATATGGGATGTACCTAGCATGTTGCAGTAGGCGAGAAACAATTTACGGCAGAAGGAACATGGCGGAAGATGAAAAAATATTGAACGCTCTGGAGCTTAGCAAGGTATACCATCTGTCCTGGCGAATGGAATTATTAGTGGTACTTCACATGCACAAAAGGATATCTGACGTTATTTTCTTCCGTGCAAGTGTCTGAACAGCTGGTTTCTGTTGGCAGGTGCCTTCGATCTCTTAAACCTGGTCTGTATTGCAGATGACGCTGCGCTATATGCTAACTTTGGATAGTCCTACATTAGCTCTAGAAAACGCATATATATGCCCCTTAAACGCGGACGAATATTTCTCAGTTAACATTAGTTTTGTAGCTGACGTTGGTTTACTTTTGTCAGTTAACATTTAGTGAACTGAATGGTTTTATTATCACCAAGTAGACATTAGCTAATAGGTCTATGACAAAGTAGGCAAGTTTCATGTCACCGACCGACGAGCTAACTTAATACTTCATAATCACATAGGTAGGTTAAGTGTAAACATCATGACATCCCACCATAGGAATACTAGATTCCGAAAGCTTCCGGGGACTTTACTTCTTACATTTAGTGGTTATAACGGGTGCTGTGATTGTCAATGTTGGCCTCTACTGGTAATGTGTTTGGCATTTCATGCCCACTGGGTAAAATTAGAATTTTCTTTGGAAATCATTGATGTAATGAAAACCTATACAAACCAATTCATCTTAACGGAAGGTGTCCCAAAACACACCAAGTTGTTGTGGTTAGTAGCGGAAACCATTAGAATTTCTATAACGGTTTCTGTTTTCAGCAGTGAAATGTGCTCGGAAGCTTCCGTAATACAGTGTGTGTGTGTTGGGATGTCATTATGAAGTGATGTTTACATTCAACCTATTTGTGTTATTATGAAGTATAAAATTGTAGGACTTGTAACAAATACATTAGCATGACCGATACAGACGTCTGCAAATACCATAAACGTAATGATGCCTCGTCGGATCCTTACGAAACCATACCGTTAATTTCAGCTGGGACATGGGCAGTAAATGTACGTTATGATCTTGAATAGTATGCAATCATTTACCACTTTTGATGTAGGTAATTAGTTCTGGTATATCTTCAAATTCACTTTGATATTATATATGGTAATTTGAAGGACAGATAAACATACCTGTTGCTCCCACTAGCCACCCAGGTTATACAGTTGTATGAGCTATATAGTTCTGCAGTCTGGGTCAGACCACCCTGCAAAAACCATAGTTGCAGATGAATCACAAATGAATCAGACATTTTTGTTAGCTGTTCAAATTTGACTGCAAAGGGACATTTTAAAGTGTTAATACTCAACGGGAGTGGACAAGATATGCCTGCATTTGCATTTTTATTTAAGTCAATTATCAACACAAAACAAAATAGTCAGAAACCCTCACAGGTAGGCTACAGCATCTAACTTGGCTAACAGTATGTCACACTCTAGCCCAACAGGCTATGGCAATGGCATTACCTGATTAGCACATTAGCCTGCTAAATTGTCCATTACTTAGTAATATAAGGTGAGAAAGTATAGACACAGTCCTATGATGTTGTATAATCTCTGGTATAGATTTTAGGATATAGCCAGGTTTGCAATAGACCTAACTGAAAGGGCTTCGAAGCCGAACATCCCATTCAAGACACCTTTTCTTTGTCCATATCTGTATATATTTATATGGAAGAGTCTGTTGTTTTTATGGTGAATTCCTGATGATACCTCAAAGTTGTATATCTTTATTCAACTCAAGTTAACTGGATGAAGATGGAGTAGGCAAAGACTCAATGAAGCCGACTGGTGCAGAGATCCATTTATTCCACAATGACACAGTTTAGCAGATGTCTCCACAGTATGATGTTCTCAGAATTCTTCAATGCACACAAAAGTCTAACAGAATCCAAGACCAGATATAAGGCTACAGAAGAAAAAGACTAACAATGAAATGGGTTCAAATGTTTTTCACAGGTTGTCTGACTGGACAGTTCGGGCGAAATTAGGTGGGAACTAAAACAATTAGTCTCGGGACCATTTGGCGGGGAGGAATAACCAGGGAGGGGCGAAGCGAAATGTGGCCCCTATCAGCGCTTGAATGGATACGCAGAGGCTTGGCCCAGTGCACAATGTAAATGTGCCACTTCTCCCGTGAACAAACGATGTACTTGAGGGGACGTTGATCCTAGACATCAAAGATGTTAAGGTCTATGCATACGTCTGAGGCAGGAAGGCCTCCAATAACTATTAACCATTTAAGTGCTACAAAGCCTGGCTCAAGTAATGTAGGCATGGCTGTGATCAAGCAGTCCCCCCAGGATTTCGCAGGCCTTTTTTGAGATAGTTGCAGCCTAAAATTCCTGAAATTACAAAATCCTGGGGGGGGGGGGGGGGGGGGGTCTGTCTTATGTTCGACCACAACCGTGTGCATCTACAAAACATGTGAGCTTAATGGTGTAAACAAGACCTGCTTACCTGTTTAATACCACCTCATAGTCTCTACTGCCCCCTGAAACTGGGGGCGGGGGGGGGGGGGGGCAGTGATGGTTGGCGTTTACTGGTTAAACCCAACGAGTGGAACACAACAACAAGTTGTAGTTACAGTTACAGCTCCCATGAAGCCACTAGCAACGTTCGATTCAACTTTCGGGTAATCCTAACATTACGTCAAAATGATCTGATTTAACAGCCTCATTTTAATGTTGCTGCTTGAGGAATAAGTTAAGAAATGATGTTGCGATTGAAGAGTTTGTCCGTTAGTTCCTGCACCGCAGTGGAAAAGCAAAAGGCAAAAAGGGCCGGCAGTTTGCTGTTACTGTAAACTTTCGACCCACATGAAAGTCTCACGAGTTCCTGCGGTGCAAAGTCGTGTAGGGTGCCTGCGTAGCTTCGACGCTTGGCACCCAATCAGAAAAGGTAGAAGGCAGAAAGACTTCTCCTCAGTCTGATGATGTGTTGCTGGTAATCTAAATGTTTAATGTCCTGTTTTGTTGTCCTGTTTTTGTCTCCCAAGCTCAACCTGCACCCTTTCTGTGCTGGACTTTCCTTTCTCTACCCTCATGCGAGGGGTTTTTAACAGTGTACTATTACTGATAGCACTAATTACAGAAAAGTTAAAAATGTAAATACTCAAAATGAACTAATTAAACGTATACAACAGTCACAAAGAGTAGGCTATATTTTTTTTGCGGAATGATTTACAATTCCAGAAAATGGAACTAGGCTTATCAGGCTTTCCAAAGTGAGTTCTTAGAGTTTAAGGATGCACAATTTCCACTGTGTAGCTGTTATTGAAAAACTAGTTGTGGCTGTTAGATAACCATGTTTTATTCATAACCTTTCGAGTTCTTTTGAGAAAGGGAAACAGAACAACGTTTGGGCCTAATAGATTCAGTATTTTTTTCTGTTGTCATAGTTATACTGATTCAAGTTGTCCTCTGGGTTTAGAGATGGAAGGAGGCGTCAGACAGTGGCACAGCCATCCTGTGTCATTTGATGGAGGAGGTACCACAAGTCTACTGCCTGGAGGCGGAGCCACGACCACCGGAAGAGGAGCTACTAGCGCAGCAGCGACTGTTATTACCGCTGGAGTGTTTCCTGTTTGGGGAAGACCCTCGTGTTGGCGTGGAGAAACTCCAGCAGAGAGGAGGGACAGCTTCACAGCTATGTGGGAGAGTCTTCAAGGAGGGAGAGACTGTCTACTCGTGCAGGTCAGAGACACATCAGCTAGTGTCAGGATGGCTACCTCTAACCTTTCTGCTTATTTGAATATATCTCAAAGTCCTAGTAGTCATGACATGAATCGCATATCTAAGTAAATGGTGGGACTTGCCCTCCCTTATGGTGCTAGTATTTGCAGCAAAGTATTGTCAAGTAATCTGGTTTTGAAAATGCAACACATCAGAATCAGAATCGTGTTTATTGGCCAAGTAAGTTTACACATACAAGGAATTTGACTCCGGGTTTAGTGGCGCTCAATGTACTTACACAGAAATATACAGTGTAACACATCAGTTTAGAATAAAATAAATAAATATAATATAATAATTTGTAGTCAACTGTTCATTAGAGTGAAGGCAAGAGGGAAGAAACTGTTCCTGTGTCTGGTGGTTTTGGTGTACAGAGTTCTGTAGCGCCTGCCAGAGGGGAGGAGTTGGAACAGATTATGTCCAGGGTGTGAGGGGACTGCAGTGATAGTCCCTGCCCGTTTCCTGACTCTGGAGGTGTACAGGTCCTGGATGGTGGGCAGGTTGGCACTGATAATCATTTCTGCAGACCTGACTGTCCGTTGTAGTCTGTTCCTGTCCAGTTTAGTGGCCGATCCAAACCAGACAGTGATGGATGTGCAGAGAACAGGCTCAATGACTGCAGTGTAAAACTGGATCAGCAGCTCCTGAGGCATGTTGTACTTCCTGAGCTGGCGCAGGAAGTACTTCCTCTGCTGGGCCTTTTTGATGACTGTTTTGATGTTGGGCTCCCTTCAGGTTCAGGGAGATTGTGGAACCCAGAAACCTGAAAGATTCCACAGCAGACAGAGTGTTGTTGAGTATGGTGTGGGGGGGGGGCAGTGATGGGGGGCTCCTCCTGAAGTCCACTATCATATCCACAGTTTTGAGCGAGTTCAGCTCCAGGTTGTTGCGACTTCCCTCCTGTATGCAGACTCATCTCCAATCTCGAATGAGGCCGATGACTGTTGTGTCGTCTGCAAATTTCAGGAGTTGAACAGACGGGTGCAGTCGTTGGTGTAGAGGGAAAAGAGCAGTGGGGAGAGCCCACATCCCTGGGGGGCACCAGTGCTGACTGTCCGGGTGCTGGATGTCATTTCTCCCAGCCTCACCTGCTGCTTCCTGTCTAGAATAGAATAGACTTTATTTGTCATTGTGCATTGGATACACAACGAAATTTGTTTGTGCAACCACTAAAAAAAGTGCAGTTGTGCTGGGTGGAGGGTATGAGGGTTGTGTGATTGTTTAGTTCTGTGATGGCCCTGGGGATGAAACTGTTCTGCAGTCTGGAGGTGCGGGCTGTAGTGGCCCGGTAGCGCCTGCCAGAGGGTAGCAGGGTGAAGAGATGGTTTGCGGGGTGAGTCTCATCCTTCAAAATGCCACATGCTCGGCGGAGGCAGCATGTCCTAAAGATTTCGTCCAGGGTAGGCAGTGAAAGTCCAATTATTCTCTCCGCAGACCTTATGACCTGACTGAGGGATTTCCTGTCCTTGTCTGTGCAGTTGACATACCATGCAGTGATACAGTATGTGAGGACACTTTCAATGCAACAGTGGTAAAAAGACTTAAGCAGCTCGGGAGACAGGTTGTTTCTCTTCAGTATTCTCAAGAAGTAGAGCCGCTGCTGTGCTTTCTTGACTGTGGCGGTTGTGTTCATCACCCATTTCAGGTCCTCTGAGAGCATAACCCCCAGGAACTTAAAGCAGGAGGTCCTTTCCACCTCCTCACCATTGATGATGAGGGGTTGAGGGTTTGCCTTTTGCCGTCTGAAGTCAACTATGATTTCTTTTGTCTTTTTGACATTCAGGGTCAGGTTGTTTTGCTTACACCATCCTGTCAGTCTGTCAACTTCGTCTCTGTAGGCACTTTCATTTCCGTTGGTGATTTGTCCTACCACAGTCGTGTCATCTGCAAATTTGATTACTGTATTTGAAGTATGGGTGTTGGTGCAGTCATATGTGTAGACGGAGTAGAGCAGGGGACTCAATACACAGCCTTGTGGAGCTCCGGTGCTGAGGGACAGGCTCGAGGATTGGTGAGGACCCAGTCTCACTGTCTGGGGGCGATCTGTTAGGAAATCCTTAATCCACATACACAGGCTGTAGCTGAGGCCCAGATCAAGGAGTTTGGTGATCAGCCGGTTGGGGACGATGGTATTAAAAGCCGAGCTGTAGTCTATGAAGAGGAGTCTCACATATGTCTCCTTCTTGTCCAGGTGTGTCAGCGTTGTATGGAGGGTAGGGATGGGCATTCGATTAAATTGTCTTAATCGATCGTCGGGAGAATTAACGATCGATTTTCGATTAATCATTAATATTTTTATATTAAAATTCACTATTTATAGGTTATATTAAAATGCAGTGAAAATAGAAAAAACATAGCGTGTTTCCTCATTGAGATCTTTATTACAAGATGAACAACTCTTGTGGCAGTTAAACTTACAAGATGGACAACTCTTGTGGCAGTTAAACGAGATCCGTTCAATGGTTACACTTGAAAATATGCGCTGCTGTACAGCTAGAAGCCGGTGCTCATAAACACAACTGACCCTCGTTTTTTTTTCCTCCAAAATAAAATCAGATTATAAATAAATTAGGGCTGTCAATAGATTGAAAATCTTTTTAAAAATCACTTCAGGCAACGTGTATTTTAGACACTGTTGTTTAATTGTATTTTGTTTGTGCTCTCTCGCCGTCATACAAGGAATGAATGAGAGACACAATGGTGCCCCTCGACGGTAAATCGTAAGAGTTCTCCTCTGAAGCAATTCGAATCACCTCAGTCAGCCCACCGTCTTCAACTATGTTGATGGGCCGACAGTCACCGGCAAACCAAACTGCTACAGCGTTGGTAACCTTTTCACGGACTGGTCTAGTTATTTTCCTAGAGAAGTCGTGGAGTGTGGGTTGGCGACCATCTAACCTGGGACTGCTTTCTGTCGAGTGCTTTGCATTAAGGTGATAACTTAAAGACGAGCTGCTTCTGTGATAGCTACATTCAGCTTGACAAATGCCACATGCAACTTTAGTTTTGTCGATTGTTCCGTCATTTTGCCTCTTAAACAGAAACTTTCCGCCCAACAATCCCTCAGCTCTCTCCGTCTTCAACGACCGTCTCAGTTTCTCCTATCTAACTGACTGCAGGCACGCAGCGGTTTCATGTCATTGGTCAACGCACACCGGAAGTAAACAAAGCTGTGTTAACTGCGTTAAAATATTGTATCGCATTAATCTCGGCCACAATAATCTCATAGATTAAGCGTTAACTTTGACAGCCCTAAAATAAATAAATTACACGCACACTACGCAACAGAATATGCATTAGTTTTATCGATGAAAAAATAATGTCCTCGACGAAATTCTCAATGATCAATTAATCGATCGTCGATTAATTATGCCCATCCCTAATGGAGGGCTGTGACGATAGCATCCTCAGTGGACCTGTTTTCCCTGTAAGCATACTGATGCTGGTCCAGGGAGCGAGGGAGGGCAGCCTTAACGCGCTTCGCCACCAGCCTCTCAAAGCACTTGGCGATGATGGGAGTGAGCGCCACAGCTCTATAATCATTTAAAGTGCTGATGTTGCTTTGCTTGGGCACAGGAATAATAGTTGCTGTTTTAAAACAGGTTGGTACGACCGCTTTGGCTAAAGACATATTAAAAATGTCCGTAAAGACATCTGCGAGCTGGTATGCGCATTCTTTGAGCACTCTTCCTGGAATGGCATCTGGTCCCTCTGCCTTCCTTGTGTTCACAGACCTGAGGATGTGTCTTACCTCCTCTGCTGTTACCATGGCTGTGTGGTCTGTGCCAGCAGGTGGGGGAGCAGCTCCATTATCTAGCCCAGATGTCTCGAAGCGGGCATAGAAGTGGTTGAGCTCCTCTGCTAAGGAGGCGTTGGTGTTTGTGGG
This sequence comes from Clupea harengus, assembly GCF_900700415.2. Lineage (NCBI taxonomy): Eukaryota > Metazoa > Chordata > Actinopteri > Clupeiformes > Clupeidae > Clupea > Clupea harengus. The sequence goes on from NC_045159.1 coordinate 30,493,576, forward strand.
TGGGTTGCGGCTTCCCCTGTAGTTGGTGATCTGTTGTATGCCTTGCCACACTTGTGTTGGGTCTCTGTTGGTGAAGTAGCCCTCAATCTTCTCCCTGTACATGGCTTTGGCCTACTTGATGCCTTTTTTTAAGTTGTGCCTGGCTATGCTGTACTGTGCTCTGTCACCTGATTTGAAAGCTGTGTTGCGCTCCCTCCGAAGGGCCTGGACCTCCACAGTCATCCAGGGTTTCCTGTTAGGGGGAATCCTGATAGGGAGAAATCAGGAAGTTTGTAATCCACTGACAGGTGGAGGCGGGCACAGTGAGCTGGGTGAGTTTGGTGAGGAGGACTTCTGGGATGATGGTGTTGAACGCCGAGCTGAAGTCCACAAACAGCATCCTTGCATACAGTGGGGAAAATAAGTATTTGAACCCCTGCCGATTTCGCAAGTTTGGCCACTTGCAAAGAAATGTGTGATCTAATACCGTAATTTCCGGACTCTTGAGCGCACCTGAATATAAGCCTCACCCACTGAATTTTTTAAAAATAATTCTTTTTAACATAAATAAGCCGCACATGTCTATAAGCCGCAGGTGCCTACCGGTACATTGAAACAAATTAACTTTACACAGGCTAAAATGAATATCAAAAGTAATACAATAGTGATGCATATTATTAGTTTTGCCAGTTACGATAAGTGCACTGTTGCTTTAAGAGAGCACAGTTGCAAGAGTCAATCAGAAGCTAGAACGTTAGATTGAAGACAGCGAGATAGAAGAAAGACGCTAGTTTGAAACCAGTGAGCTAAAGAACTTGAAAAGACTGGATTTGTATTGTTTGAGTTGTGTTCTGTCTACGCCAGTAGATGAAGGAGGAAAACTCCCACGTGAATGAAACGGTTTGCAGTTGATTGAAATAGTGCATATTATCCTTAATACTGTGACACCTGTAGGCCAACCTTCGTTTATGTAGAAGCAGATTCCGCCTCCCCTCGTTTTCCCCGTTAACTCCGTTACGCGGTCTGCACGGTGGAGTTGGAAGCCCGGCAGATGTAGAATGCTGTCAGGGATGGACTCACCAAGCCAGGTTTCAGTGAAACACAGGGCAGCAGATCCTGAAAAATCCCTTTTTATCCTGTTTAAGAGCAGCAGTTCATCCATTTTGTTGGGCAGAGAGCGGACATTCACCAGATGTAATGACGGAAGCGGTGTTCGGAACCTCCGCTCTCGCAGTTTAACCAGCACTCCAGCGCGCTTCCCTCGCCTGCGTCTCCTACAAGCTCCATATAGAGCTGCTGCTCCTCCGACCAAAATCTCTAAAAAAGGTTCTGGGTGTGTAAAGACCGGTGAAAACGTTTTTTTTGCGTGGACTGACGGACATTCAGTGGATATTCTCTGGTGAAAGTGATAGGAAATGGAGTACTGAAGACCTAGCCTGGATACCATCCGAACTTAGCCGCCCACAACATTTGAGGTCTGGAAGTTCGGTCTGGCTTTGCTCCGTTGGGGAGAAATTATGCCCGACCTGAAGCTGAGCTTACCAATCAAATTATCAGGGCGGGCTTTATACGATGATGGACAGATGATCAACCGTAACGTAATCAACTACGTCACCAACACACAGGTTGAATTCGTTTTCAACAAACATGGCTGCCGCTGGAGAGCTGAAATGTATAGATTCGAGTCCATTTAGACATTGACAGTGTATTCATTTTGAAAGAGGAACAGAGAAACGCGAGGCATTTATCAATCGAAAAGATGTTTTTGCCTTCCTTCCTACGGGATCCGGTAAAAGTTTAATTTATCAGCTGGCCCTGGTCACATACTACATTGCTCTGATTGGTTGTAGGTAACCAATTGAGCGAAGAGGCATTTTTTTCTCCTGGTTCGGTTGAAACACGCCCCATAATCACAGCCCAATGGAGCAGTATCAGACTCATATTCTGACTAGAATTATGAGTATGACAACGTCAGGCTACTGAAGACCGCATTTGTTGTCATCTCCATGGCAACAAACTGACACGGGCACCGCTAATGCCACTGCCACAGTGCACCTCCGACCAAAATCTCTAAACAAAAAAGTTTCTGGGTGTGTAAAGACCGGTAAAAAAGTTTGTATAGTGGACTCTCGAACATTCAGTAGATCTTCCCTGGTGAAAGTGACAGGAAAGGGAGTACTGAAGACCACACAAATTAATAAAACAGAAAAAGTACAAGAGAGCGAAACCCGTCTCCATGATAACATTTCAGCATTGTAGCATAATATACATTTTACATGTACCTATATCTGTATCAGCCATTAATGATGTAATAACTGCTAATAACTACTAACTGATATTGAGTACCAAATTAAGGCCCCATTTTGCGAGAATTAGATTTGTTTTGCTACAGAGTTCTCTCTAAAGTTTTAAGAGTGTTGCTTACTTTTACCCCACTATCATGAATGCAAATCACCCTTTGAGACAGCCTTATGGACAGTGGTACACATGTATTTGTCGGCAAGCTGGGAAGACAATGCCAAAAACCAATGAAGCATGTAATATTACAGGAGTTTACACAAATATGACTGCATAGTTGTATTTATTGTGACCTTGTAGATGAACGCTAACACGACTAAAAGAATAAAAAAAAGTTTTTAGTTTTGCTCATATTCTGTTCACATTTTCAGTCTATATACATGTCTCTTAGGATTTGAATGTGGAGTATGTTTAATCTAATACAAATGTTAGTGGCATCATGATAAAGGCACATATTGTGCATAATATTCATTGGCCAGTGTAATTTATTATTTATTAGTTAGGTGTGCAAGGTTGCAAACTTCCAAGGCTTATTTGGTGGCTCGAGATACATTTATTTGGATGTTGGCCTGAAGCTTCGTTTCCATTAGGGCGTTAATCGTCCCGCTCTCATTGGGAATGAATGGAGACGATAGCCCGTCTGTCGAGCAACGAAACGCCTCCGCTTCCCTTCCAAAGTTGACGATTCTTTAACTTTATGCAAATGCAGACCACGCGGTAACCAATCAGTTTGGCGTCTGTGATAATTGGCAGCTGAAGTTGTGCAGATGGGCGGGAGTAATCAAAAAAATCAAAGCAAGATGGCGGAGTCTCGGGATTCTGTTACTGGGAAATATTTTATGTGAATAAAGGTGAATTCAGGTGTTTACACGACTTTTATATGTCTACATCGACTCGGTTTGTTGTTTATATACTACACGAACACTGTCAGGGCAAACAGAATATTGTAGGTCTTAACTGAAGCTCTAGACCATTATTGTTAGCTTGCTGCTAACACTTTAGTTGAGGATCAATGTAGAAGCTAGCTGGTTTGTAACCTGTAGCCTCATCGGTGCGTTTGGCCTCTGGTATGTGTGATCTCGTGATTTAACTGGCTGATATAAATGAATCAGAGAAAACAAATGAATAAAGGAATACATTTAATGGATAAGTAAATGAATGACGCAACATCTATCATATTTTCATGACTTCACAAGCTAATCTGCTATATTAGCGCTGCACTGCAACCGAACTTGCTACTTAACAGAGAAACTTGATTTTTCTGACAATGCCCCCTAGGCGGAATACCGCCTGCCGATAATACGCCTGAATGGAAACCTAGAGTGAGACGGGACTGAGGTCGATCAGTTTAGGCATCTGGAAAAAGATCTCTGCTCTGCATCTGACTTGCTGTCTCTCTTCGATCTCACCAACAAGACTGAGTTCAGTCTCTTGCTCGGTTACTTTCTTTTTCTCTTCCTCGCTTCCTCCGACAAAGTCTTCCTCTGTTTCTTCGCCTTCTCTGAGAGGTGTTGCGCCCTGTCCCCCAAAGTTCCATAGTGTAGTACCAGGCGTACCTGGCATGCTGTGGCTGTGGCGCAGGTCCCATTCTCTAAGTCAGTGTACCACCACAATGATTTTTAAGCTAGTAAAGTTATTTTAAGGTAAAATTGTTACATAATGTTGCGTTAAGGTGTGTGCACACATTTAAAAAAAATTGAATTACATCTTATTTATATAGCGCCAAAACAATAAAATTGTCTCCAAGGTGCTTTACAGAATCCAGAGCCGTAGTTTTTGAGTTATGCTGCTAACAAACAAACAAACAAACATGGGTGAAAAGAAGATAATCAGCTGCATTACTTGTTGTTTTGACTTAAAGTAACACTATGGAGTTTCTGGAGCTGCCAAGTAGGGGGCTACTTTCTGCTGGACTATTCAGTAATTTATTTGATGTCTTGCTTTGTCTTGTGTTGCACTTGCTTGATGTTTGACTGTGTTAGGAAAGTTGTTGACTCGCTAGTTTGTCATAAACAAAGTAAGCAAATTTCAACAGGTTTCACTAAGTTTAGCCGCTAGCAAGACATCTCGTTAGCGATGTTAGAAAACTTGGACGGATTATGAAACCATGGGCCCCTGGGCCTGGACATGTAGAAGGAGATTTGAGTTTGTGAAAAGGAGGACACTTCGTCACGGGGGAGGGGGCGGGGCAGTGTATAGCAAGCCGACCGCGCCCCTCCCCCGCGACAAAGTTTTGCCATATTTTTCACATGCAAATGACCCCTCCCCCGTGACAACGTTTTTTCCGGAGAACGTCTGGTCACCCTACATAACAGCGACTTCACGCAGAGGCTCTGGCTTAGGGGCCCCCTGAGCTCATGGGCCCCTGGGCCCGTTCGGTAATCCATCCCTGCACGCTTGGGCATTGATGCTAGTAATAAGTGCTCTCGCGTCGGCTTCTTTGTAATGTTATTGTCATAGCTATGTTGGCTAGCTTGCCAACAACTTTCCTTACTCAGTCAAACATCAAGCAAGTGCAACACAAGACAAAGCAAGACAGCAAATAAGTTACTGAACAGTCCAGCAGAAAGTAGCCCCATAGCTGGCGGCTCCAGAAACTCCATAGTGTTACTTTAACTATTCTAGGTGTCCATTTGTCCATTGTTGTCCAAGTGTCATCTTGTGTTGCCAGCCAATGTGACCCCTGGATGTTCTTTTGCAGAGACTGTGCCATTGACCCCACATGTGTGCTCTGTATGGACTGTTTCCAGAACAGCACACACAAAGGGCATCGCTACAAGGTAAATGTTCCCTCTTTGTGCAGTTTTCTTGCACTAATAGTCATTTTTGTCTGTCAACAGTTTTTTTAAGATGGTGTTAAAGATTAAAAAAAAAAAAAATGTAGTGATGAAAGTGGGATGATTTCTATATTTCTGGTTTGTTGTGTGTGTGTGTGTGTGTGTGTGTGTGTGTGTGTGTGTGTGTGTGTGTGTGTGTGTGTGTGTGCAACAGATGCATGCCTCATCAGGTGGTGGCTTCTGTGACTGCGGTGACCTGGAAGCCTGGAAGACTGGCCCCTGCTGCTCCAAACACGACACTGGAGCATCTATCCCCATGGAAACGGTATGTGTTCGTGCCAGCTATGGGGAAAGAATGGGGCTGAGAGCTAGTATATAGTTTCCCATGTGGAGTGTTTGGGGAATGTGACCCGTATCTTGCAGTTTTCTACACGCTGGAGTTGTGTGTAGCCTGCATGCACGTATGCACCCCACACACACACACACACACAAGGTCGACACCTCACCCTTGACCTCCCATTGAGGAAAACAGCAGGGATGCCTGAGAAAGTGACATTCAGGAAGTTTTCGGTTCTCAGGGTCACCAGTTATAGAGAGAAAGTCCAGCTAATAATAGCTCAAACAGCAAACAAACCTAACCAACTCTCTGGAGTGGAAAGGCATGAGCTGTCTAGTGAAGTCACCACTCTGTGACATTCCTTTTGCATTCATTTGCACCATAGAGGCAATGTGAATATAATTAACATAATGTTGCTGATTACAGACACTATTGATAAATCCAGGTGCATCATTTGAATGCCCCTGTCGTAAGAACAGGCACTCAATGTTCCAGAGCAATGGCCAGAGGAGCTGTTACTTCACGTTGTCAGTGTTGTCACATGAGCCCATGAATGGTTCTTTATAAGGTGATTGAAATCAAGTTGTTGGAATAGATCTGTGCCCTTCCCCTTCTGCCACACAACCCTCCCCCCCCCCCCCCCCCCCCCCCCCCCCTTCCTATCTCCACCCGGCCGACCTCAAGCAGATGGGTCCCCCCTTATGTGCCGTGGTTCTGCTTAAGGTTCCTTCCTGACTAACAGGGAGTTTTTTTCTTGCCCGTGTTGCCATTGTGCCTGCACTAAGGGGGTTTCAGGCTCTGGGCTCTGTAAAGCGCCTAGAGACAATTGTATTGTTATGGCGCTATATAAATAAAATTGAATTGAATTGAATTGAATATGTGGACTTATATGACTAATAGTGTGATGGATATTTTTGCTTGTTTGTTCCGTGACCCCACCCCCTGTATGTGTTTTTTGTGTCTGTGTGAGAGAGAGGAGGAGGGCAGAGTACTACTGTTGCATGATCTATCTTCTGCTGCTGGTCATGTCCTTGCAGGAAGAGTGTGTGCTGGAGACAGATCTCCAACAGCGTGCTCAGCTGCTCTTCCAGGTGCTGCTGAACTACTGCACGGATCTGCTGGTATGGGAGGAGAGCCAGGAGCTGTCCACAGAGCTCCAGCCAAGGTACCTTTCACAACATACATGGGTCCATTAACTCATCACAGTACGCGTCTAGATGGACAAAAAAATGATAGTGGCATAATTTAAATCTTTTGGACTTATGTATTATGTATTATTATGGCAGGTCATCATTATTATCAATTATCAGGACATATAGGTCAGATGTTTGAAGACATGTCCATAAGTCATGCTACATGCTACTCATACACAGGAAAAGATGTTCTATTCTGTTAGTAATTAGGCGGCCTCACACAATGGCTGGACGTCTCCACGTCTTGCATCTTACCAACCCATTGCACTGTTGTCTAATCAGAGATCATACTTCACTATGGCATGCCACAGGTGAAACAGTTAGGGGATGAAACCAGATTAGGGTAAGGGTTGTGATTTAACAGGTAAAGGAAAAGATTCAGTATGGGATAGCTCCTAGGTGATATGAATCCAGACTAGGGTTAGGGGTAGAAACTGCTAACCTTGTGACACCCAGAGGGAATATTAACAACAAGACCCTCTGTCATACCCAGAATGGGATTTTCTTTTCGAAAGACGTATATATAAGCCACCTGTGATCACCTCCCCCTCAGCCATTGGCTAGCTCGCTAAACAACCTTTGTGAGCCTTGGACAACTCCTTTAATACTACCCTGTGTGACTGACCACAAGCCCCTATTTCTGGTTTGTGTGTGCTTGCCAACCGCACTCCTTCGCTTCACTTGTCCCTGTTTTGACCTCCAAATGGGGTGTTTATCTCATTATGTGGCCAGAAGCTTTCCTCAGCTTGTTTGCTCAATCAAAACAGGCCAATGATTTTAGAAAAACTGGTTATCCAGTGTGGCGACCTTTTGTCAAACTGAATTTACAATATGGCAATTACCCGTACACAGCTTTAACTTTCCATCTTTGCTTTCCCTTTGGCTGAGGGTAGGCAAATAAAGGCAGAATAAATGCTGGTTGGTCATTTGTAAACAAATATACGGCCTCTCATAAACAAACGAAAATGAACAAAAAAATGAAGGCACCAAAAAGCCTTCTGCACATTATTACCTTAGTTAATAGAGTATTTAGAGTAGCGTAATGTAGTTGAAAAGAGTAAGACCTGTCACAATTATTGTGTACAACTATTTGGACTTAGGGTGGTGCACCAAGCAATGGCCTTGTCATGTTACTGAAAAAAAGCAGTCTATATCATTGACACACATTATGCAATGGAGTCCAGACACAGTATGTGTGAATAAACACGCCTTGATTTGGGACGCTAGTACTCAGAGGGACCCCACTAAAGCCCCAAAAGCACTTTTTTGAAACTGCATCTGATGGCGTGCCCATTCTTCTTAAAATAAATAGATAGAGTTGAAGACTTGTTAGGCAACATATGAACCGTGTTAACCTGGCGTAGTGTTTAAAGCATTTGAAGCAATTCAATAATGTTCTCCATAAAGCACAGAGCACATCTGATTCACCATATGTAACTGGTGGTGGCACAGACACTTGGCTACCAAGCGATAACTAGCTAGCTAGCTAGCTAAACCGAACAGCAACACTTTCTCACAAATTCAAATGTAATTCGACGCAACCCAAGAGACACGTAGTGAACGCTTTTGTTTGTTAGCTAGGTAGCTAGCTACTATTATAATTATATTAGCAAGTTCATATTAGGCTAGCAAGAACATTTTCACAGTTGCTAACTTGCTGCTGGTAGTCAGCTACGTTTTGTCAGTTATTGTAGCTAGCTTAAAAAACAGCTTTCCACGAGCTAACTAATCTTTAGCCTAGGGTTGCATGAGACCAGAAATGTATAGTCAGTGCCAATACCAGCGATATTCCATGATTCTTGATATTCCCAATTCGATACCACAGTACAAAAAGGCAAAGGTGGTGATCCCACTGCAGCCCCATTCGACATTCCCAGACATGGGAGGCGGGAGGTTGGATGTAGCAAATGGTTGAATTTAATTTTCTACCCAGAGGTACAACCTAAATCAGGAGGGCTTACTATCGTTCGAAAAAAGCACAATCCTCTGACTCAGGTAGTCAGTAAGACTAACTGTACAACACCACTGCTCCAAAATCACTCCACACAACTCGGACTGAAAGGTATTGGGTGACATTGTTCACTCCACTTGACCCCATAACAATGAATGACTGACCTATCTATTCATTGCTGCTCCAGACACATTTCTTCAAGAACTGTAAAAATCACAAATAACGGAGACAACTGACCACACACACGGGGAGAGAGTGTGTGTGTGTGTGTGATACACACACACAAACATAAAGGTATGAACACTTTCACTTCAAAACATACAAACAGGGAGACCTGGTGAATGGGCATGACACACACACACACACACACACACACACACACACACACACACACAGATATATGAAACTTGTGGGTCTGAATTGATGTGTGTACTTTTTCTGCCCACTGAAAACTGTGATACTTTGTACAGATATTTTGGTGAGCAGTTAATAATAATAATGATACTACTACTACTACTACTACTACTACTACTACTACTAATAATAATATTAATCAATAAATAGATAGGTAAGTCATTGTTATGGTGTGGGGTAATAATAATAATTATTATTAGTAAGGTTCTGTGGAAGGAAAGGCTCTAATACAAGGATGAATTTGTCAGCATTCAGTGAAGTTCCTGATTTGTGTCTATAGGGTGAAGGAGAACATGTACCTCTGTGTACTGTACAATGACGAGCACCACTCCTACGACCATGTGATCTACACCCTCCAGCGCTCGATCAACTGTGACCACAACGAGGCCCAAACACACACTGCTCTTATTGATAAGGAGGTACCGTGCCTTGTACAAACACACATATATGTTTACGAGGGAGTACTATGTCAACAATATCTTGCAATGAGGTGTGATACCTCTAACACACATTATTTTTCACTGTCTCAAAGGTATATTGGTACACACACATTTAAACCACTGTCTCAAAGGTATATTGGTACACACACATTTAAATCACTGTCTCAAAGGTATATTGGTACACACACATTTAAATCACTGTCTCAAAGGTATATTGGCGCACACACACATTTAAATCACTGTCTCAAAGGTATATTGGCGCACACACACATTTAAATCACTGTCTCAAAGGTATATTGGCGCACACACACATTTAAATCACTGTCTCAAAGGTATATTGGCGCACACACACATTTAAATCACTGTCTCAAAGGTATATTGGCGCACACACACATTTAAATCACTGTCTCAAAGGTATATTGGCGCACACACACATTTAAATCACTGTCTCAAAGGTATATTGGCGCACACACACATTTAAATCACTGTCTCAAAGGTATATTGGCGCACACACACATTTAAATCACTGTCTCAAAGGTATATTGGCGCACACACACATTTAAATCACTGTCTCAAAGGTATATTGGCGCACACACACATTTAAATCACTGTCTCAAAGGTATATTGGCGCACACACACATTTAAATCACTGTCTCAAAGGTATATTGGTACACACACATTTAAATCACTGTTTTTCCCCTCCACACCACCAGGGGCGCAGGGCAGTGAAGAGAGGAACTCTGAGGACCTGCCAACAAGCCAAAGATCTTATTAGAGTAAGCAGGTTTGAACTGTATTATCTCTTTAAACTTTTTACGTAATGCTGTCTCAAAGAATATTGCCCAGCAGTAGGTCAATGTCTAAAAACATTTATGGCATACTTATGATTTATTTACGTTGTTTAAAACATTTATTATTTATTATTTTCCTTCATCGAGGCAGAATCTTTCACGTTAGCATCACAGTGCATTGATGCAATGATTATTTTCCACAGCCCTATTCGCATCCCTTGTATGTACAGACCAACACATTTGATCCGAACTTGGGTGTACATTTAAAATCTGAACTTTGGGTTTGTGTGCCATCCTTTCCAGTCCAACTCCGAGCACATCTCCCTCCAGCCTCTCCGTGTGGAGATCCTACACACAGCAGTCATGGCCCATCAAAGTTTGGCCTTGCGACTGGGCGTCTGGTTCCAGCAGGTCATTGGATACTCTGGTAATAGGTCTTTTCTATCGCTCTCTCGCTCTCGCTCTCTCTCTCTCTCTCTCACCCTCTCTCTCTCTCATCCTCTCTCTCTCTCTCTCTCTCTCTCTCTTAGTGTCAGCCACCTCTCTCTCTCTCTCATCTCTCTCTCTCTCTCATCCTCTCTCTCTCTCTCTCTCTCTTTCTGTCTCTTTCTGTCTCTCTCTCTCACTCTCTCTCTCTCTCTCTCTCTCTCTCTCTCTTAGTGTCAGTCCCATATCTCTCTCTCTCTCTTTCTTTCTCTCTCTCTCTCTCTCTCTCTCTCACACACACACACACACACAGACATATTCTTACCTTATCTTGCTTTTGGAAGCCTACTTGTTGAAATCTTGTTTTCCTTTCCTCCTAACATGTGTTTTTTGTATATCCTTGTGTGTGAATGGGTGTATGGGTTTCTGTCAGTGGGTCTCAGGCAGGTGTTCTGTCAGGTGGCCCTGCAGCCTTCAGCTGATGGGGACCGGCCCAGTCCAATCTGCCGGCTCATGCTGCACGATGCTCGTCTCTACAAAGGCCAGTACACTTCTTCAGATACGAGATTCCTTCAGTGACCCTAGGGACTCCCTCTCGGACCTTCTATTCCCTCATAGCCCACACATGCTCACTATCCATTTCCTTTTTTGCTACCGTGGCAGTGTTAATCATATCAGTGATTTGGCTTTTGATAATATGTCACATTAAACCATACAGAAAATGTCCAAAAAGAACAAATACTCAGGGTCATTTGATCACAGGTTAAGTATATGGACAGAATGTTTAGTACGGTCCTCTGCTCCTACCAACCTCTGCTGCCTATTAATGTATACACAGGCCTTTACTCTTTGCTCTTTCAAGAGCTCCTAAAATGTTCCTCATTCATTGGTTCCATTAAAGACAAACTTGGGGCCGAATGTACTTTTGAATAATTACTAGCTCCCAAAACAATGATGGATGAAAATATATATTGCACATAAAAGCATTCTTTGGGAAGGTCTGATCGGTTATTTCTCTGTCCAGGCGCTCGAAAAATCATCCATGAACTGATCTTCTGTAGCCTTCTGATGGAGACTGAATACAAGAGGCAGTTTGCTTTGGAATTCACAAAGGTACGACTCTGTTTGGTCTGTTTCTTTTATAGGGATTTTACATATTTAGTTTTTTTTTTTTTTTATGCTGTGAATAATTTAATAGTTGGCTAAAACCAGACATAGTTCTTAAAAAACGAAACAGCTAAGCCGGCAACAGTAAACACGTTAATTATGTTTGTAAGTCTTGTAAAGGTGTAATTGGTAGAACTGCAATACGGTATTACAAAGCTTGGCTGCTGGGTGGTCACTCACTCGTAAAGGCTGGTCATCCTTTGATTGTGAACCTGTATACCATGAAGTGTTAAATTCCTTGTGCTATTGGTTTGTGACTTTTTCTCTCAATGTCCTATACAAGTAATCATCCAAAAAACAACCTAGACTCTGTATTGCCACATGGCAGGGTGCACCCCCATATCTAACTCCTGGTATCTTTGCTCTCCAGCTATATCAGCAGCTTCAGAAAGACTTCATAAGTGATGATCATGAGAGAAACATATCCATCACAGCGCTGTCTGTGCAGATCTTCACAGTACCAACGCTGGTAAGCATTACTACACCAGTGCGACAGTTGCCCCAGATCAGCAATACATTTTACATTACATTTACATTTAGTCATTTAGCAGACGCTTTTGTCCAAAGCGACGTACAAGGGAGAGAACAGTCAAGCTAAGAGCAATAAGAAGCATGGTTAATACATTGAATCTGGTTTCATGTGCAGTAACTCAGTGTTTCAGCTCATCTTCTCTTGTTCATTACCCCCTCCCTACACACACACACACACACACACACACACACACATCTAGGCCAGGCAGTTGATAGAAGATGGAAACGTGATAACCGTGATCATAAACACCGTGATGGAAATGCTAAGGGAGCATCTGGACTTCAACAATCGGTTCCATTTTCAAGGCTACAACTCTGACAAGTTCTTCCGAGTCCAGGTCATCTTCCATGACCTAAGGTGCCTCTCGACACACACACACACACACAACAGTCTTTCCACAGTTTCTTTTGCTGAGCCTTGGCAATGTCAATGTTTCGAAAGTCCTGCTGGTAAAATATCTGATGCTTTTATGTTTTAATTACCCATAGGTACATCCTGATCAGCAAGCCTTCGGTGTGGACGGACGAGCTGAGGACCCATTTTTTTAATGGTTTCAAAGTCTTTCTAGACCTCCTTAACTGCATGCAGGTATCTCTTTCAATACACCTACTGCACCTAAACTTGCCTGCATGTGGGCAGGAGTATTATGAAGCCTGACCTTGAACTGCAATTATTAGATTTCACTTTATTGTTATTGTGCAATAGAGGACTGATACAAAGCCAATGAAATGCCACGAGCATCAGATAAAAAAGTACAGAGTTGAATAAGTCCCAGTGTGCCGTAGAAGAACAGGCTAGAAAGGGGCTTTGGGGAAGTGCAGAGGGCATATGGAATATTGAATGAAGAGTGCATTACAAATAAAATAAATTATTATTATTATTATTATTATTATTATTATATGGCTCCACTCAGGTACAGGGATAGAAGTCTATCAATATAGGGGAATTTGCTTCAGGCTTCAGACTTTCATCAAAGAGAATTTATTTGGAAAGGAATGTATTTTCAATTAAACATTAAATGAATCAGAAATATATAATATAACATTATCATGTTACAGGGATAATTCATCATTAGAAAACCTTTTTTGCAGTTATGTTTATGTTTTGCATTGTTATTTTTTTGAGAAAGGAAGGCTATTTCGGTAAGAAAGTGAGGTGTTTCATATATTCGCAGCCAACATTCGCATGACTAAATCAAGAAACCACGCAGGGATGAACAGCTTATTGGAAAGTCTGGTAAACTGCTGAGCATAGCAATGTACACATGCTCTTCTATTTGATCACTGAGTACTGGTGTTGTCCGTTAGTATGTATGCTGACTGATGGTGTTAGTGTGTGTGCTGAGTGATGGTGTTAGTGTGTGTGCTGAGTGATGGTGTTAGTGTGTTAGTGTGTGTGCTGAGTGATGGTGTTAGTGTGTATGCTGAGTGATGGTGTTAGTGTGTGTGCTGAGTGATGGTGTTAGTGTGTTAGTGTGTATGCTGAGTGATGGTGTTAGTGTGTTAGTGTGTATGCTGACTGATGGTGTTAGTGTGTTAGTGTGTGTGATGGTGTTAGTGTGTTAGTGTGTGTGATGGTGTTAGTGTGTGTGCTGAGTGATGGTGTTAGTGTGTGTGCTGAGTGATGGTGTTAGTGTGTTAGTGTGTATGCTGAGTGATGGTGTTAGTGTGTTAGTGTGTATGCTGACTGATGGTGTTAGTGTGTTAGTGTGTGTGATGGTGTTAGTGTGTTAGTGTGTATGCTGACTGATGGTGTTAGTGTGTTAGTGTGTATGCTGAGTGATTGTGTTAGTGTGTGTGCTGAGTGATGGTGTTAGTGTGTGTGCTGAGTGATGGTGTTAGTGTGTTAGTGTGTGTGCTGAGTGATGGTGTTAGTGTGTGTGCTGAGTGATGGTGTTAGTGTGTTAGTGTGTATGCTGAGTGATGGTGTTAGTGTGTTAGTGTGTATGCTGACTGATGGTGTTAGTGTGTTAGTGTGTGTGCTGAGTGATGGTGTTAGTGTGTTAGTGTGTATGCTGACTGATGGTGTTAGTGTGTTAGTGTGTGTGCTGAGTGATGGTGTTAGTGTGTATGCTGACTGATGGTGTTAGTGTGTTAGTGTGTGTGATGGTGTTAGTGTGTTAGTGTGTATGCTGACTGATGGTGTTAGTGTGTTAGTGTGTATGCTGAGTGATTGTGTTAGTGTGTGTGCTGAGTGATGGTGTTAGTGTGTTAGTGTGTATGCTGAGTGATGGTGTTAGTGTGTGTGCTGGTGTTAGTGTGTTAGTGTGTATGCTGAGTGATGGTGTTAGTGTGTTAGTGTGTATGCTGAGTGATTGTGTTAGTGTGTTAGTGTGTGTGCTGAGTGATGGTGTTAGTGTGTTAGTGTGTATGTTGAGTGATGGTGTTAGTGTGTATGCTGAGTGATGGTGTTAGTGTGTATGCTGAGTGATTGTGTTAGTGTGTTAGTGTGTGTGCTGAGTGATGGTGTTAGTGTGTTAGTGTGTGTGCTGATTGATGGTGTTAGTGTGTTAGTGTGTATGCTGAGTGATGGTGTTAGTGTGTTAGTATGTATGCTGAGTGATGGTGTTAGTGTGTTAGTGTGTGTGCTGAGTGATTGTGTTAGTGTGTTAGTGTGTGTGCTGAGTGATGGTGTTAGTGTGTATGCTGAGTGATGGTGTTAGTGTGTATGCTGAGTGATGGTGTTAGTGTGTTAGTGTGTGTGCTGAGTGATGGTGTTAGTGTGTATGTTGAGTGATGGTGTTAGTGTGTATGCTGAGTGATGGTGTTAGTGTGTTAGTGTGTGTGCTGAGTGATGGTGTTAGTGTGTTAGTGTGTGTGCTGAGTGATGGTGTTAGTGTGTTAGTGTGTGTGATGGTGTTAGTGTGTGTGCTGAGTGATGGTGTTAGTGTGTGTGCTGAGTGATGGTGTTAGTGTGTTAGTGTGTATGCTGAGTGATGGTGTTAGTGTGTGTGCTGAGTGATGGTGTTAGTGTGTTAGTGTGTGTGCTGAGTGATGGTGTTAGTGTGTTAGTGTGTGTGCTGAGTGATGGTGTTAGTGTGTTAGTGTGTGTGCTGAGTGATGGTGTTAGTGTGTGTGCTGAGTGATGGTGTTAGTGTGTTAGTGTGTGTGATGGTGTTAGTGTGTGTGCTGAGTGATGGTGTTAGTGTGTGTGCTGAGTGATGGTGTTAGTGTGTTAGTGTGTATGCTGAGTGATGGTGTTAGTGTGTGTGCTGAGTGATGGTGTTAGTGTGTTAGTGTGTGTGCTGAGTGATGGTGTTAGTGTGTTAGTGTGTGTGCTGAGTGATGGTGTTAGTGTGTTAGTGTGTATGCTGAGTGATGGTGTTAGTGTGTGTGCTGAGTGATGGTGTTAGTGTGTTAGTGTGTATGCTGAGTGATGGTGTTAGTGTGTTAGTGTGTATGCTGAGTGATGGTGTTAGTGTGTTAGTGTGTGTGATGGTGTTAGTGTGTATGCTGAGTGATGGTGTTAGTGTGTATGCTGAGTGATGGTGTTAGTGTGTTAGTGTGTGTGATGGTGTTAGTGTGTATGCTGAGTGATGGTGTTAGTGTGTGTGCTGAGTGATGGTGTTAGTGTGTTAGTGTGTATGCTGAGTGATGGTGTTAGTGTGTTAGTGTGTGTGCTGAGTGATGGTGTTAGTGTGTTAGTGTGTGTGCTGAGTGATGGTGTTAGTGTGTTAGTGTGTATGCTGAGTGATGGTGCCCTCTGCATACATTTTTACATTTACATTTAGTCATTTAGCAGACGCTTTTATCCAAAGCGACTTACAAGGATGTATACACATTTCACATTTACACTGATGGCACACTGCACATCAGGAGCAATTAGGGGTTCAGTCTCTTGCTCAAGGACGCTTCGACAGGGAATCGAACTAGCAACCTTCTGATTACTAAACGACTTCTCTACCTCCTGTACCACTGTCGCCCCACCCCACACCACTATCTCTCTTCCGCTGGCAGGGCATGGAGGAGGTGAAGAGGCAGTTTGGACAGCACATTGAGGTGGAGCCGGAGTGGGAGGCCGGGTTCTCCATTCAGATCCAGTTGCACCACATTCTGTCCATGTTCCAGGACTGGTGCACGTCTGACGTGAGTACACGTACTCGCTATTTACACACACACAGTTTCACTTCTGACGTGAGTACACGTACTCGCTATTTACACACACACAGTTTCACTTCTGACGTGAGTACACGTACTCGCTATTTACACACACAGTTTCACTTCTTCACATTATTTCAAAATCCTTAACTGTGAAGACATTCTGATAATTTGATGACAGTTTAATTAAAATGTTTGAAACAATTACATTGATTTTGATGAAGATGAAGTTGAGTTTTTATTATGTGCAAAAGTATTCAAATCCTACTCAATATTTCATTGTATCACTTTCATCGAGGCTGTAGATGAGTTAAATGAAGCCTTCTATAACTGTCCAGTTCCCTCACCTTGAATGCAAATGTTTGGGCAAATATATACGGTACATTTAGTTCAGTTTGTGTTTGGCCACAATCACCCAAGGTGTGTTTGGAGAACAAAAATGAACAACGTTTGATGAAAAACCCCTTCTAGACAGCTGTTAAGCATGGAGTGTTACTGAGTGCACTGAGGGGCCTTTGGCCATGGAGTGTTACTGCGGGGCTGGTGTAGCCTGTGGCCATAGAGTGTTACTGCGGGGCTGTTGTAGCCTGTGGCCATGGAGTGTTACTGCGGGGCTGGTGTAGCCTGTGGCCATTGATGGTATATAATTTATACCATATATTGAAGATTCAGTCTTAGGTTTGATCAGTCAGGATTCAGGTTTATTCTTGAAGAATGGCGGCCGACCACTGTGAGACAGAGACTGAGGATCCATCCTCCCTCACAGAACTTCACCTCAGTATATCTGACTTATTCCTTGAGAAACAGTCTGTTAAATACACTCATATTCAAGGGGTGTTACCGTCTATTCAAATGGGCCATGGGTGCAGGGCTCTTTGTCTCGACCCTGGGGGGGGGAAGGTGAGAGTCTATCACACCTCACTCCCCAGGTCAGCCCAAGAGTATATTCACCCAGGAACTGTTTACATGCTAGTTAAATCCAAATAAAAGTAACAATTATAACTAGGTATAATATCATTAAATTATTGACTATGGCATATTCTTATGACCTATGCCGGTCCCTTCACCATGGAGTGTTACTGAGGGGCTGGTGTAGCCTGTGGCCATGTCCTCCAGAGACTCCACACATGTGTCCAGGGACACTGACATAACTATAACTATGACCGTTCCCATCGTCCTTTTCATTTTTCTTGGTGGTCCCCCTTCTGGAGCTGGATGTGTGTTCTCACTTTTTCCGGCATCTTTTTTGAACATCCTTCACCCCATCGTTCACCAATAGATGAGCACTATTAACTTGATCCATAATTGTGCTAAACACCCTTTTGTTTATGATGTTCAAAATATAATCACGAACTAAACTAAAAAATAATTGATTTAGCTGCGTTGTACTGCTCCTAAAATGCATAGATTTTCAGCTAGTGAAATGCATATAGAGTTGCGCCTCTCCCGTTGTCTTCAATGAATCACATTTTTAAAAATCTTCTTCTTTTCGAAACTAAAAAAGGAATTCGAACTTTGTAAGGACGATATAACTAAAATCTTGCACATTTCAGTCTCTGAGTGAGGTTAGCCCATTAGCAGATGAGGGCTATTCATATGATAAGGCCATGGTGGTTTGGCGATCGCTTTTGGGTCATGACGTGGCAAGAAAACCTGTGGGGAGTAGAGAGCCACAAAGACACTCCAGGGCCATTACGTAATGGCCAATGTCTTTGACTGATGGGCCATAAGCAGTCCCAGGTGTGTTTACACTTATCTCATCAATATTCAGTGTGTAGGGACACTTGTTTTGGTGAAGAAAAGGTTACTCTGAAGTTACTAATATTTAGTAGTGAAACCACACAAACCTTCTGAATGCTAAAATCGCCTATGTTTAGCTGGCACCCATGTTTACAAGGTTCAGAGTTCAAAAGTCTTGGCCCGAAATCTTTACAATGTCTTTTTGTACAAAGTCTGAGCACCTCTGAAAGTAGGTTTTTGTAAGGGTATGTTTACATTTGATTTAAATAAAAAATGATTTTACTACATTCATTTTACTCTCATGTTATTATTGTTGAGGTCTTTTAGAATATAATCATATATGCCACTTTTGCATCAATATTTTTAGTTAGGTTTTTAGTTTAGTTAGTTCTTCAGTTGCCTCTCCCGGTTGCATATCCTTCAGCTTATAACAAAAATAAATACATGTGTGTGTGCAAAATCAGCTCACCAGTAAAAGGTATTTACAACCACTTGCGGATGATGTGAGGGCTTCACATAGACATTAAACAGTGTGTGTGTGTGTGTGTGTGTGTGTGTGTGTGTGAGAGAGCGTCAGCGTACTTGTAGGGATGGGATGTAGTGTTTTTGCTTGAAATGCCCATCTCTACTTAATACAAATTTGAAATGGCAAGTAGTGCTCACACCACAACTACTATAAACTTGACTAAACCATGGTCAAAACACGGGTTTGTTTTATAAAATTACATCAAATACTGTAAAGCGGTTTATATACGGTGTTGTTAATAGTGTTGAAAATATGGTGTGTGTATACTATTGTTTACTCATGACGAGGTCACATACTGGCAACTGCCATACTGTCAATGTAGTTACTATGATCGCCATGATGTGTGCTAGAGCAGACGTTCTAATTTGTGACTCAATAGAGACCGCTAAACGTTTATGTAGGTACTCGGTCCGCCAGACTAGATAGATTGGCTGTGTATCAGAGATTGTCCTGAACATTAAAATGTAATATTAAAGATTAATAGTGATAGGTGAAAATTCACCCTAGTTACTTCAGGACTCCGGAGCTGCATATAAGTATATTTATTAGACAAACAACAATTGCAATCGGGCTCACTCCCAGCACAAGGCTGAAAGTGAAGCAATGATAAACACATCGCACAAGGTTTATATAGACAGAAGTTTAGCGTTCAGCAGAGATAACCACGTGGTGGATTTCTGATGTCTGAGGCAAGGATGGAAGTTTTGCACAAGGTCGGAAGAAGCACAGTTCGACCCTTCTTATCACCTCTGGTCTAAACATGCTCTTGTAGATATGCAGACTAAGTGGCACCTAATATTCTAAGTTACACACACGCAGAAACACAGAAAAGCCATGTTCCTGCTTACATAAGTACATGATCAATATAAGGTAATTAATAATACAAGGCACTTGATTATTATATTCTTAAGTCATTTAACAGTGTTTGGAACTGGATCAAATAGCCTACGGAAGACTAGAGGAAATGAAAGTGTTCCAATAGGTCCTCTTCAAAGTAAGTAGCCTAATCTGAGTACCATTGACATTTCGACACTATAGAATTAGGTAATACGTCTTTTAACACTACTCCTTGAGCTTAAGAAATGGACAGATCAGCTCTTTTTCATGGCTTGATTGGGGAAGTTATGTAGCCTATTGCACACAATGAATGAAGACTGGAATCTCATTGTTAACACAGTTTTATTAATCAAAAAGCCTCTTGTGTGCTGTAAGCTCACGTGCTACAGCTGTATAATCTGTTATTTGCAGGGCAATGGTTAACGATCCTCTTCTGCTGTTGAGCAATCAAATTTTTCATTTTCTAGCAAGAAATGCATTCTGGAATCTAAAACTTGCTTGTCAATACATGTGCTTTTTATGCTACAGTAGCTGGCCAAAGGCAAAAGCTCCATTATTTTTTTCAAAACCATGATGTCCTAAGTGTGCACTGAGTATTTAGCTTCGGTTAGTTCCCACATAACAGCAATCTTAGTTTACCCACTTAACAGTATTGAAGATCACAGGATCAACTCAAAGTCAGACGACAAAAGTACGTAGGGGAAAACGGGAGTATTTCAGACTACTTCATTAGCGACAGAGTTTGGCAGGTCCGATTGAAAATACCCATATTATGCTGTCATACTATAATACTCTAACCTAACTCTATTTTAGCTCTTAAGTTAGTTGCGGTTGCATGATTTAGCAAAGAACTCGATGGAATGACTGATGGGTAGGGTTAGGTTTATTCTGCGTATTCTATGCAACAGTCCAGAAGCACACATAAGAAGCACATCCTTCTCTCTGCGATGGAGAGAGAGAAGGAGGAATGGATAAGAGATATTGTCCTTAGGTGTAGTGTCTCTTCTGTGTTGGCCTTGTCTTCAAAGGTGGTCATGATTTACTAAGCTAGCTAATGTTAGCTAACAAAATGAGACTACCAATAAGTCATTAACATTGACATGAATACGGATGGCGTTATTCTGTACTTCAGATGTTTCGTTAGTGCAATGACTTGGCAGTTGGTTTCGAGCTGTCAAGCAGTCAACATCCTGCATAACACTGTATGATAAACCCAATCACTGCGCATATAGACTTGCATAAAACAAATTGTCCCTGGAGAGCACATGACGATCTAAATATTATAAATATTGTAAATATTAAGAATTTGATTATTTGACAATAGTATGTCGACAGTTGACCAAAATGTTGATGGTTCAATGCACCCATTTTTTTTCTAAATGAAGGGGAGATGGGACCATGCCATGTTAGTCATATGGCTTGTGATAAACGGTAACAGAACTCTGAAGTCCACAATTTACATTACAGTGACATTTTCTTAAATTAAGTCAAAAGATCTTCCTTAGAGATCACCAGATAATCTATTGATACAAAAAAACTAATTTTTAATCAAAATATAAGATTATTAACATTTGGTTAGATCTGCAGTTTTTGCAGTGGGAGGTTGATGCAGCTAGCCTATTCTGTCACTGTTTAGCTTAGCTTCTCAGTTGACAGGCTATATTTTAAAAGCAACACTGGAATGGTTTAAAAGTGAACTGTCACGCTTCTGCTGCTGATGCTCTTACTGCTCACATTGATGTATTCCTTTGTGTTTTATGTGATGGAGGTTTAAGTTGTTTTATTGGTGTTTATGTATGAGGCATATGCAAATGTACATAAAACTAACTAGAAATTAGCATTCTTTTTTAAAATGTTCCTTCAGGGGAGCATGTCCTGGACCCCACTAGTCGTACACTACCCTAGGTGCAAATGTTGACAACACATCTGTACCCACAGCCTGAGCACTGAATGATTCTTATTCATGCCTTATACTGTTTCTATGACCCACAGGAGATGGTTCTCCTCATGGCGTTTAAAGAATGCCACAGATTCTTCATGCGCTGCACCAACCAGCCTCTCCACAGTGAACCGGTAGATGCGTACATGTGTAAGCATATATTCCATCACCGGCCCTACAAGGTGTCTCAGGAGCCAGTGAGCATCCATCTGCCCATCTCTAGACTGTTAGCAGGTAAAGAAAACCAATCTCAAATCTCTGTGTTTGTGTTGTTTGTGTCTAAGTGTTGTAGTTGTATTTTCTTTCCATCTGTGCTATTATATCTGTGTTTGTGTTGTTTGTGTCTAAGTGTTTTAGTTGTATTTTTATTATTTCTTTTCTTTCCATCTGTGCTATTCTGTAACTATGGCATTTAATCTGCAACTCCCTAAAGAAAGAAAACCAATCTCAAATATCTGTGTTTGTGGTGTTTGTGTCTTAAGTGTTTTAGTTGTATTTTTATTCTTTATTTTCTTTTCCATCTGTGCTATTCTGTCCCTATGGCATTTAGTCTGCAACTCCCATTGACTCCCCCCCCCTCCTATATATATATACAACTGTGTACATCCTGACCTGGTGCTCCTTTAAATGTCCTGTTTGTTAGGTCTCTATGTACACTTGTGCAGGACAGGAGCCCTAAAGCTTCTCCCTCAGTATATGGACCTAGTAAGTAGTCTTTTAACATTTTGCTTTCGGCCAGCCCTTATATTGTTGAAACAGTCAGTCTGATGTCAAATACTGCAGCTTTCATAGTTGTATTACTTATTTATTGGCTGATCTTTGTGTTTGTTTGTGTGTGTGTGTTTGTGTGTTTGTGTGTGTGTTTGTGTGTGTGTGTGTGTGTGTGTGTGTGTGTGTGTGTGTGTGTGTGTGTGTGTGTGTGTGTGTGTGTGTGTGCTTTAGGAGAGTTTAGACTTCACCTTCTTGGCTGAACATCCTCTACGCTGTGTGGTTCTGGCAGCTCAAGTGTCAGCGGAGATGTGGCGCAGGAATGGGCTCTCTCTTGTCAGCCAGGTAGGCCTTCGAGCACCCTCGCCCTTCTCTTTTCATCTCCAGCTTATTCAATATGGATCTCATACTCAGACATCTCAGAAGCTTTTTATTTGAATTTGAGAAGTTCTGTGAATCAGCTTGCCTTTTTCTTCTGTAGTCTTTAAGTCTTCCAGAACACTTCACATAAAACCAAACAGAGCAAGTGCTAAAGCTAAAAGCTAAAGTTGCCAAAGGTATTAGAAACTAAGATGTAAATTGGGTGATGGTAAATATAGGACATTTAGGAAACAAACACTACTGTAAACAAGCAGAAGGGTTAGTTCATTTTGGCTTTAAAATATAGTGGCATAGTCACCCAACAAGAAACTAAGAGTACCTGTAGGAATTTAGGCCAAATGTGATTTACATAGGCCATGGACAACACAAGCCCAGTGACTGATAATATCTACTTACTCAGACATTACCTGACTAAGTACAAACATAAAATGTTAGAAAGTACAATGGAAAGACAAATAAAATGGGTTGAGAAATATGATACAACAGGAAGAAAACGGTTCAATTATAGTGCTCAAATCAGCTAATAGGCATTAGATCTATGTAATCAACAGTCTAAAAATTACACTGTTACAAGTACTATAACCTCCATAATGAGGACACGCTGAAGCAACTAGAATTGTCAGAAAACAAAGATGGATAATACCAAACTGATATTGTATTGACGGCCATTATCCAAAGCAGAAATATAGAGCAGAAACGTTGTTGGTGTGAATACACACATGCAACGAGCACCGCAACACAGGCGCCAGGCACACGCAACACAGGCGCCAGGCACACGCAACACAGGCGCCAGGCACACGCAACGCAGGCGCCAGGCACACGCAATGCAGGCACCAGTCACACGCAATGCAACGCAGGCGCCAGGCACACGGAACGCAGACGCCAGGCACACGCAACGCAGACGCCAGGCACACGCAACGCAGATGCCAGGCACACGCAACGCAGGCGCCAGGCACACACAACGCAGGCACACGCAACGCAGGCACATGCAACGCAGGCACACGCAACGCAGGCGCCAGGCACACGCAACGCAGACGCCAGGCACACGCAACGCAGGCACACGCAACGCAGGCGCCAGGCACACGCAACGCAGGCAGTGTGGAACAGGCCTAGAGTCTTAGATTTGAGATAAATGGGTTACATTACATTAACTGAACAAGACAGCCCTGGATTGGCCTGTTGTTGATAGACTTGAATATTATAAGGTGCAGACAGCATGGTGACAGGTCTCATAAGACCACGTCCTAGCCATGGATGAAATGAGGTCATGTAGCCATTGACTGCATGATTGGAACTGGGCTGATGGCGATACTCTTGATGGTAAAACATCTGAATCCATTTAAGCACAACTTGATTGGATAGATTCAGTAAAAGTACAAAGGCAAAAGCATGTTGAACTAAATGCAAGCAACAGTTGCTACCAGAATATTCAATTGTACAGACACACCAAGTGAGGGCACCAATATTAGCAAAAATGTTGTTGTTGTTGGTATTAGTACCTGCCAGCACTTCAGACGTCAGAAAGGATATCTAAATAAAAAAACTAGAAAAGAAAGTTAGTTAAATAAAAAAAGATGTGCAGTCAGGGAAGGGACTTAACTTACGTTAAGACTTTTTGATTGGTAGATGGTAAATGTTAATGTTTCTCCTCATCTTTGTTATTTTGCGAGACAGGTATACTACTATCAAGATGTGAAGTGCAGGGAAGAGATGTATGATAAAGACGTCATCATTCTTCAGGTACGGTATAGATTTCTTTGGAGTGCAATACCTGATGATGTTTTTGTCACAGACTTACTTGAATAGATTTCATAAGCGCTCCTGTCCCACCTGCTCCCGTGTAGATCGCGGCCTCCAAGATGGACTCCAACCACTTCCTCATGCTGATCCTGTTGCGGTTTGAGCTCTTTGATGTTTTCAATGGCAGCTCAAGCAAAGATCAAGTGAGTTTTGCTCATATCCTGAGCTCTTATTTTAATTATATATATATAAATACTTTTGTCAATGACTGGAAACAGTCTGCACTCACAAGCATGCAGAACTGTTTTTCCATTTTAGTTTCATGGTTTCATTCATGTTTATGGTGAGATGCTTTACCCATTTTAGGTTCATGGTTTCATTCTGTTTATGGTGAGATGCTTTACCCATTTTAGAACGGTTTCATTCATGTTTATGGTGAGATGCTTTACCCATTTTAGAAGGGTTTCATTCATGTTTACGGTGAGATGTTTACGGTGAGATGTTTACGGTGAGATGTTTACGGTGAGATGTTTATGGTGAGATGCTTTACCCATTTTTTGTAGGAAATCCTGCGACAGTGGAATAAACTGACAGAGGAGATGCTCTATCTGCTTATCGTCATCGCTGGTAATTCAATCACAATAATAATAATAATACAAAAATCCCCCCTGACCTTTTTAAAAGTTACTCAGCATGAATTGTTGAATCACTTGGTGAAATATGTGTTGTGTGTCAAGTATCATAGTTTGACTCTCGTTTGTGTGGGTGTTGGGTGCAGGGGAGCGGTATGTCCCGGGCATCAGTGATGTGAGCAGAGAGGATGTTACCATGAGGGAGGTGATCCATCTGCTCTGCATCCAACCGATGGCCCACAGCAGCCTCGTCAAGAGCCTGCCCGAGGATGTGAGCTTTTGGTTGCTATTAAGACAAAATCACAAAGTGTCTTCTTTAACGTTCCTCACTTTGCACAGTTTGTGGTCTCATACATTACGTTTACAATGGATTAAATATAGTTTTTGGCAGTCTTTCTACAAGATTATCTGTAAGAACATAACAGAAAAATCCAGTTACATAATTATTCAAATTTGGTGGGGTTCCAGCCACAATTTTTTTGTAACATTTACTGCAATCAGTGACATTCTAGGAAGAGACAGACCAGTAAGAGGAACATGAATACTATATGTAGTGGATATATGACTGGCTCTTTTTCATCCAAGGCAAAACTTCATCACAGTCATGTTGCTGGTAAAAGCATAACTGAAATTTTGCTTAGCCGATAAATCATACACAAACTTTTCAAACACCACCAACAGCCAAGCTGGCACTCCTAAAAGCTCCCCCTGGAGGCTCTAGTGGGAACAACAGGTGTGTGTATCTGTCCTTCACATGACAATATTCCATCAGAATGAATCTGAAGATAATGCCAGAAGTGGTTGCTCATAAAACATACTTCAAACAATTAGCAAATTGTTGCATAGTGTTGCTATAGCAGAAGTCTGTTTGAATGAAGTTGTTTTATATATGATAATAACTTTATCATATTGTTTAACTTTTGTCATCCCTCCTGAAAGAAGAGAAGAGCCTGACTGCATGCCACGGCTGTGTGTAGATTGATTGATTGCCAAAACATTTGATTCCTTGTAAATGAAGTTTGTAACACAAGTGAAGTGGTCTGAAAATTACTCCTGGTTACAGTGCCATGAAATGACCTTATTTTCTGTGAATTGACCTTATTTAGGAAAGCCACGAGACTGGCCTGGAGACGGTCATCACGAAGGTTTCCACTTTCAAGTACGTAGCCTGGTTATCTCCATCTATATTCCCCTTCTAAAGACACAGTAGGTTGCTCAGGTGTCCGTCCGTGTTGCAGATTATTCTGAGATACAGGAGGTAGTCTTGCGCCATGTGTGGTGTACCCACAGCATGCGAACACCAAAGTGAGGTGAACAAGGGCATAATATTCATTCTAAGGGATTCCAAAGTTCATACATTTTATGTTAGGCCTGCCTTGGTCACTGGTGCTATATGTATTACTGTTCAAATAAAACTGATACGCATAGTTGCTCAATAACTCATTTGGTTTGTAACTACTGTTATTTCCTGTTATTAAATGCGGTTTATACATTGATTTTGCCCTGCGGTTACTATTCGGGTTCGTCCTATACACAGGAATACTCCCCCCCCCCCCCGCCTGGTAGATAGTAAATGCAGAGTAACGCTGTCAGATAAAACATTCATGTTTTTTTTTTACTTTTTTGATGCAACAATTTTATGTGATGTGATCATGAAGACTCACACATTTTGAGTCTGATGAACTGTTTATGAGAGGAAGGTTGCACAGACATCTGATGACAATATTATCTGTCTACTCCAAACGCAGTATCAATAAAGGTAAACATTGACAGGACCTTTACTTAGAAATCTGCAATTGTAGTTGGCAAGTTGACAATGAATTCTGAACATGATTCAAACAAATTAGCATATTTATTTAAACGTAAATCTTATTTTCATCTGCAAATGGGGCTGTTAGCAGGCGTGCATGCAACGTATAATATGTATAGTGTATATATATATATAGGAGATGTTCATAGAATGTAGAATATTTATAGAATATAGAAATATAATGTGGAAAAATAATACTGTGGAATAATACTTACTTACAGTATAACATCAAATAAAAGAAACACTGACTTGTATCGTTTTCTCATAATATAGTAATTATGAATCAGGTTATCCTTTTTTTGCACAAGGTGACAATGAGTAGGCTATATAATGACTGTTTAAATGAAGGGTATAATATAAATTATTCTGTGTCTGTATCTGTCTTTGTATATAACTGGCAGATCCCTATGTACTGAACCAAAGAACAGCACAAGTATTGTGTACTCTCAAAAGTTTGCTAAAAAACAAACTTGCACTATATCTCTAAAAGGTTATGACTTTGTTATCAAGTCTTGTCTGACAGGAATAATGTTATAGTTTAAAATAAACAGTTGACATAGTAAACAATAAATATTAAATGACAGAAAATAGGATTATTGATTAAGTTCTCCCAGGAGAGAAGAGTACAGTGGCTTATCACAGCTTTAACTTTGCAACTGGGGAAAATGGTAAACACATGTTGCATATCAACAATGTGCACCCTGTCTACCATGAATGTGAACACTCAAGTCATTTCTAAACATGTACATGAAACTAATAAAAAAAACAAATGTGTAAAAAAATGGGTTAAATTCACCTCCAAAAGTAAATAGGATAAAAATAATTTCCCTGCTATATACACATACCCATTACTTTATCTTTTAACAAACTCTTTTTTTCTTCACTACACTTTTGATGGAGGATGGAGGAGTAGATAAAGAGAAGGAGGCAGTCCACCACAACAGCCAGGAATATAGCTAGCTACTAGTTCAATCCAGGAATATAGCTAGCTATTGGTTCAATCCAGGAATATAGCTAGCTACTAGTTAAATCCAGGAATATAGCTAGCTACTAGTTAAATCCAGGAATATAGCTAACTATTGGTTCAATCCAGGAATATAGCTAACTATTTGGTTCAATCCAGGAATATAGCTAGCTACTAGTTAAATCCAGGAATATAGCTAACTATTGGTTCAATCCAGGAATATAGCTAGCTACTAGTTAAATCCAGGAATATAGCTAGCTATTGGTTCAATCCAGGAATATAGCTAACTATTGGTTCAATCCAGGAATATAGCTAGCTACTAGTTAAATCCAGGAATATAGCTAGCTACTAGTTAAATCCAGGAATATAGCTAACTATTGGTTCAATCCAGGAATATAGCTAGCTACTAGTTAAATTCAGGAATATAGCTAGCTATTGGTTCAATCCAGGAATATAGCTAACTATTGGTTCAATCCAGGAATATAGCTAGCTACTAGTTAAATCCAGGAATATAGCTAGCTACTAGTTAAATCCAGGAATATAGCTAACTATTGGTTCAATCCAGGAATATAGCTAGCTACTAGTTAAATTCAGGAATATAGCTAGCTATTGGTTCAATCCAGGAATATAGCTAACTATTGGTTCAATCCAGGAATATAGCTAGTTACTAGTTAAATCCAGGAATATAGCTAGCTACTAGTTAAATCCAGGAATATAGCTAGCTATTAGTTCAATTTGCTTGCGGGCTGGACAGCTTGAAACTCATCACCCTGTGCTTAAAACTAATAATTTGCATAAGTATTAACCAACAACTATTTGCTAAATCCTCCAGATTGCCTAGAACCTGGAGCTTTGGAGCACATTAGAATGAATGTTATGCTTTTAATATCTTGACCTCAGCCCTGGAAGCACAAATGAGAAAGGACATCCTGTAGAAATGACCCATGTTTGTCAACCACCTTGGAACTTCTACTTCCACTGCATCCACTACATTACAAAACCGTGTTTTTGTGGATAGTTGGACAAAAGTGATTCAAAGCGGTTCAGTTTTGTTTGACTCGAGAAAGGCTGCCAGACGGCTAGCCCAGAGGGCTGGAACATAATCCATGCATGTGTGAGGTCTGGGGTAAACTTATAATTAAGCACTATTCACCTGAATGTGCTGCGTCAGTAAATGTAACCCTAAAAACGGCACACGATAGTCCTCTTAAATCATATGATACTGATAAGGTATAACTAACGGTTGTTAGTGCAAGGTGAAAGCTGGTAGCTATTGCTGCTCCTTCCCAGGCTATCTTGTTGTGCTGCTCTTGTTATCAAAATGGTTGCTACCGAACAGGGCTCCTCTATTGAGTGAGAGATTCACCTGCACAGTTGGCAGTAAGGCAATCAAGCCATTCCCTGCCTATTGAACATACTAGTAATTAATGATGATATTATTATTATTATTATTATTGTTATAGAATTATATTAGTAACACAACGATTAAAAGGTTGGAAAACCTAAACCAGGTGATTGTGTTCGATCTTGTTCATCCTCCTCCTCTGTTTATTACCAGGACTGTGTGCCGAGTTCAGAATTCTAACGGAGCACTACTGGCATACTCATGAGCATGCAGTGTCAGGGATGTCGATGTACGCAGATTAGATTCAGGGCTAGCCATCTGGCAGCCTTTCTTTCCTTCACAGAACCACCATTATGTACATATACCATCTCACATTTCATTCATTCTCTTTGTTTTATCTCTGACAAACTAAAGTTACTTGAAAAAAATGTCACATTTTCTGAGTGCCAGCTTTTTCCCCCGACTCAGGAAACCAGGGGTGTCGGGGCATGGACTGTACGAGGTTAAAAAGGAATGTCTACAAGAGTTCAACCCCTTCTTCTACCACTACACCAAGTCTCAATTCAGCAAGGTGAAGCTCTGTCAGATTCATAGAAACAGCTTGCATACTGTCATGCCTGTGTGCACACAAAAACCCTGTCTTTGTAATTCTTTACTCTAGGCTGAAGACACACAGAAGAAGAGAAGAGTGCAAGAAGGGAATGATAAAGGTAAAAGAGCAGCGATCAGACGTGATCAGACAGTGGTTAGGTAACTGCACCATGTCGGCACTGCATAAACATCCTACTTTTAGATTCAGAAATGTTATGAGAATTGTAAGTTGCATTTTTCAACTCTTAGGATCAGATTGAAATGTAGACTGCTTAGCCACAACTAACATTCAATTCACAACTAACATTCAATTTGATTAAATATGAAGGATAAATAGCTACTAATTTGTAGATATTTAAAATGATTATATTTAAGTTGCAAAGCCAATTCTTCCGTATTCATTGTTTGTGCTCAGCACTGAGGCCCCCATACCGCCTCCCTTCACGGAAGCCTTCTCCAGAGTGGTGTGTCTCCTTGGCTGCGATGTGTTCATCCATGTGCTCAGGCACGTGCTCCAGAGGGCGGTCGAGGACCGCGCCCCGCTGTGGACTGAAACCATGATTCAGAGGGTGGGTACTCTTTTCATCGGTAGGAGACAGACCCTAACCCTATTTGTGCTTGGTATTACGTCATTGATCTATATTACTAACTGTGATTTTTATATATATATATATATATATATATATATATATATATATATATATATATATATATTATTTATTTATTTGTATTATGCATTCACAATTGACACTTTTCAGAGCATATATCTCACTGCAAAATTGAAATTCAAAATTGAATCACTGCAAGTGAAATGGCCTTTTTATATATTGCATTTAAAAACGTACACGCACGTGATAACAAAGGTATTTGCATTGAAAACTATTTATTTTCCAGCATTCTGTTTTGGTGACATAATCAGTTCTCTAGATTTGATTGTGAATGAAATGTATGTTCCTGAAGGAAGAGAGAAGAGTTTCTGTTGGTCAGCGTGACTTAGATCAACAGCTTGGCCACACCCACTGTTCCCTTGCTTCCTGAAAGGACTTGAGAGACAAATTGTTGTTGAGTTTACAATGTAGAACATCAGTTTGGAACCAAAGATGGATGCAGGTGATCAGTGTACTCCCACGAGTCCTTTAGAACATCAGTTTGGAACCAAAGGTGGATACAGGTGATCAGTGTACTCCCAGAGTCCTTTCCCCTGCACGCATGTTCCCTTGAAGTGTTGGATTTGGAGTGTTCTGAGGATGTTAAGAAGATTCTTAGAAAATGGAAAGGAAAAGTAGAAAAGACAAAAAAGTGACACTGACTGTTTCTTTAATTAAATTGGGGTTTATGTGTGTATTTGGGTGTATTCATAGGCCCTTCACCTCATAGCTCAGGCGCTTGTGGAGGAGAACTCCCAGCTGGAAGCTGCCAACGTGGAGGATGTGACCTTTAACTTCAGCCTCAAGGCTCGCCGTGAGTTCTTTTTTTTTTTATTATTTTTTTTTTTACTTGACTCCTGGGTGAATTAGCGGTGTGATTCTGCAGTTTATGTTACAGGCAGTGTTGGGCTGGTTATACCATTTTAATGTTTTTGTCCTTAATCTCCTAAGTCTTATTTTCTTCTATCGTTTTTTTTACAACGCTTCTGCTCCTAGCTCCGTGTTACTGAATCAATTAAGTAGATGTTTCAGCTGATGTTTCACGTGTGTTCACTCAAAGTAAGGCAGGTATGATTTAATTTCTTTTGCTGTCATTTCGGTTTTTGACCAGTAAGACACACATTTAAAACGTTTAATCAAGCAAACTGTACTTGTGTGTGTAGGGGAATCAAACCTTTCTTTTGTAGGGCAAAGAGTTAACATCCACGTAATTTCACAGGTTATGGTTTTTAACTTAAGCTAACTTAGCCTACAACACACTACGATAGGGCACTCGCATTCGTTTCTGTCCACATATCTGCTCATACATTGCATTTCTACACACTCCAGCACAAGAACTAGGCTACATTTGTGTCAGTGATGGAAAATGGATCTGGCATAAACCCCGTAAACTGCGAAAACTGAAACCGCGTGTGCGCTACAGACGGATTTTTAACATGTAAAGACTAGACACATTTTCACTGTGCAGAGTTAAGCTACAGGTCAACAATGTTTCAATATACAGCTGGTCATCACCACGACTGGTCAACATATTACCTCTATGGAGCATAGGAACATAGACCTGTTTACGAAATCTAAATCACAAACATCCTAACATTTGACTTCTGTATTTTGAAGCCACGACAAATGCAGATTAATAACTATATACATCAACTCTATATTTCAGCTGATGTTGCTTGTGTACTACCCACTCAACTAGCTCCAGCCAACACCTGATGGGGAAACTTAACCAATAGCAACATAGACTACTAACGTTTATGTTTGCAGCTTACATTGCACCTAACACATCAGCTGCATTTATGGATACTCATCTGCTGCAATTTTTCAATAACTAAAGAAACCCCCGACACGGTGGATTATTTACAGCCTACATTCCAATGTTAAGAAAGCAAAGGCAGCTGGCTTGGTCATGTTAGCTCACTACCAACTCTGTTTAATTGATGCAGTTTTCCCTGTAATAATACTGTGCTCATCGCCCATCTGTGTCCGCTCTTAGGCCACTTATTGTATTCATTTAATGTGTAGGGATGGTTATGGCAACTGTCATTTACCAACCAACTGTTATTTACAATGGTTGTGGTGGTTACCATTCAAAGTTTTCAGAGCACTGGTATAGAAAGCAGATCTGTGTCATAGATACAAGAATATTGAGAAGCTGGCCAGCCAGATAAGAGTGTTTGTTTCTCATTACTGGTGTATAACAGAGATTAACACCTAGTATGGCATAGAGTAAGTCCGTGTTCATTTTGGCAGCCATTTTAGATTTAGTCTTAGTCTTACGGTGCAAACCCATGACAGCGACGCGGTACGCTTCCATCGCTTTGAGTGGGTGTGGTGTAGCGTGTGGAAATAGCATGAGAGACTGGACTAGTGAGCTAGTTAGCAGGCTAGCCAGTTAGTAGGCTATCTAGTCACTAGTCTTTATATCAAAACTGTCATTCTGTTCAAATAAGCCCAGGATTAAATATATAACATATCAGGAACAACAACAAGCCCTTACAAGGCCATCCAAGCCTTTCTTTTTAGCAAATGAAACGACCAAACGACGCCACAGTCCTGCCATTTTCAAACCGTCAGAGACAACACCAAACAATCTGATTGGCTGCTGCCGGGGAAAATGATGTGTGTGTGACATTAGTACTGTGTTTTATATTTTCAGAGATAGGATCCGAGCAAGGCAAGTCATTGTTTCATTTCCTATCCAAAATGAAAACACTGCCATCTTTGGAGGCACAGAAGGACATGATAACATGGACGTTGCAGGTAGGTTGCTAGCTGATTTAGTGTTATCATTGTAGTTTTGCCCTCAACCGTATATATTTGTGCAATTTGCAGTTGAGCCATTCATCAAAAAATATGTGTAAGCACATCACGAGCAGTAGATTGATAATAATTGGGATTTTTCTGAAATTCTCATGTATATGTACACTACCATATAAATCACATTTTCTTTCTATTTAAATAGACATATAGTATAGATATTGTTAATGTTGTAACTGAGTATTACAGGTAGAAATGGCTGGAATATGCATAGGCGTAAAATACACATTTTGAGTTTCAATGGAATATTATATTGGCTAATATTGAGTTATAATCAAAAGGCTAATTCATCATTAGAACACCTTTTTGCATCTGAAAATGGTTGTGCTGTTTATGGAACCAATAAGACTGCCTTGAGTACATAGAGAAGGAGCACTTGTGGATTTGATTATGGTCTAAAAATGAGCAGAAACTTGACATTATTGTATTCTTTTTCTAAGAAATGAAGGCTATTCCATGTGATAAATTGGCAAGAAACTGAAGAAATCATATGATTTGTATCACATCCTTCACGTAACAGTGCTACCCAGCTCTAACCAGGATACTAGTCTCTAATTTGATGAGAGTTTTATTGACAGGATAGTGAAGATTAGACAGGATGTGAGTGGGAGGGGATCGGCACAAACCTGGGACCTCGTGGGAACTAGACCCACACCATGGCTCCCTCCACGTAGACAGAATTAGATCATTTCAACCTTATGGCTGTTATCTAGTGTCAATGTGTATGTGTGTGATAGTCATGGCTTACATTAATGAACAGGTAGGCTACTAACACCT
Source organism: Clupea harengus (assembly GCF_900700415.2). Lineage (NCBI taxonomy): Eukaryota > Metazoa > Chordata > Actinopteri > Clupeiformes > Clupeidae > Clupea > Clupea harengus. The sequence goes on from NC_045159.1 coordinate 30,527,435, forward strand.
CTCAAGACCAACCCCCTCAGAGCCAATCATAGATTTAAGTGGTGAGGCATCCTGTAACTTTGCCACTAGACTAACATCAGTGAACCCTTCAGAATGTGTTCAAAAGCGGCAGAGAGGCTTCACGTAACAACGGACTGTTTCATTTGGCTGAGCAGCAGAATAGAGAGGCAGCACTACCCTCTAGTCACTGGGCATCACTACCCTCTAGTCGTGTGAGAGAGGGGCATCACTACCCGCTAGTCACTGGGCATCACTACCCTCTAGTCGTGTGAGAGGGGGGCATCAGAGGGGCATCACTACCCTCTAGTCGTGTGAGAGAGGGGGGCATCACTACCCTCTAGTCGTGTGAGAGGGGCATCACTACCCTCTAGTCGTGAGAGAGGGGCATCACTACCCTCTAGTCGTGTGAGAGAGGGGCATCAGAGGGGCATCACTACCCTCTAGTCGTGTGAGAGGGGGGCATCACTACCCGCTAGTCGTGTGAGAGAGGGGCATCACTACCCTCTAGTCGCTGAGAGAGGGCGCACTTCTGCCTGCCCCTGTGGCATCTGGCTGCCTCTTATGTGTCCCTGTACTAGCCATTAGAATCAATTAGCTATTGCACTGCAATCGATGCACTGTTGTTTCATACACCCGTTTATGCATATTCCTGATTGAATATGTACGGTCTGAAACTTGCCATAGGAATTGCTAGCCTTCACTGGTTCCAGAATCATTTACATCCTGTGATAGCTGCCTCAAGTTTTATATGGGTACATTTAGCTAATACAGTTTCATTAGTTGTACAGGTCTTGTTGTGATGTTGAATTGATGTTGAATTGATGACTAAACTGTTGGGTTTCTCATCAACCCTTTCACAGTCCCACACCGTGCACAGAAATTAAACCATTTGGGCAGTTTATATAGTGATGCATGCATACACAGTATAGAAAGCAAACGGCAACAACTGTCTGAAAACCAGTCTGATGACAACCCGCTGAGAGCTGACTCCTGACTCCTGCTTCCTCTGTTTTCTTTCAGATGTTTGAAATGGTGAAGTGCCTTCGTGAAAACTCCAGCCCCGCACCCTCTCAGAGTGTCGAGCAGGCGAAGCTAGAGGAGGTATCTAAATATCATGTTTTCTTGCTTTGTCACTGGAAATGGTTTGTTTGGTGAAATGATTGAGTGTAGTGAAAGTTGTGTTCTCTGAAGTAGTGAAGGCTTTTTTTAAACCCACATACCTCTAATGTTTTAATAAGCTTCCCAGTTCACAGCTTCCAGGCAGGCTGTCCATATTAAAGTTATGTTACACAACAGAACACAACAGTGGAGAGATGTCTAGTATGAATCACTTTTAAGGTGAGATGAGAAAATAGCCAGCAAATTCGTTACAATTCATGTTGCCGTATATTTTTGTGGAATGTTGGCTAAAGATAGAATTAGACAGTGACTTTAATATGTAAAGAATATACATTTATTTACAGAATAAGTTGTGGGTTTTGTGAGTTTGTAAACACATGTACGCTACAAATTCTACAGTCCAAGGTGAGCGAGCCATGCAGAATCTTATTAATACTGACAGCCGCAAGGCTGTAGGCTTCAATGCTTGATTAAGTCGTAAGTTGTGCTTGTTGTAAGCTAATAGGCTAGGAAAGGAGCTGAACATGAGCAGCTACTCTGGTAAGGGTTGAGTGTTGGTGGAAGCGTCATGTTTTGGGAGATGCTTCTCTACAGCAAGCTCTGGTAAGGGTTGAGTGTTGGTGGAGATGCTTCTCTACAGCAAGCTCTGGAAGGCTTGTTTAGGCAGAGGGTCAAATGAATTCAGCAAATCCTAGAGGAAAACCTGATGCCGTCTGCCAGTTTTCCATTTCCTATATGGCATACAGCCAAAGCTACACACAAATGGGTTCAAAACAACTATGTTAACGGTCCTGCAGTAGCCGAGTCAGAGATCCTTTTTCACTTTTACTTAAGCGATTATTTTTCTGCCGGACAGTGTCAAAAAGCCAGGTTAAATCAACCATGATGTAAAACAATACAAGGTGAAAACGTCCTAGGCACTGTACATCAGGGTTAGACTCAGTGGAATGAGTTCAGTAGGTTGCGCTGTACTGCAGATTTCCACAGCAATAAAACACTCTTAATAGATAAAGCACTTTGTTTACATTTACAGTACTGTGTAAAAAGGCAAGGTATTAGGCACATTTGAAACAATGCTCCCCTTTTTTGTAGAATAAAATTAAGCAACCTTTTTTTCTCTCGGATAACCTTATTTAAAAGGCAGAGGCAGATTAAAAGATAGCACCTTCATTTTTTTTTTTGCAAATCATTTGATAAATTAACAGAAACAGGTTTTTTTTTTTGCTGAAAAAAAATGCAGTTGCACTTTAGGCCACTTCAGGTATAATACCCCTCAGGGTCCATTGGTGCAGAAGCATTCTAGTACTGAGAAGCCATTCTCCTCAGGGTCCATTGGTACAGAAGCATTCTGGTACTGAGAAGCCATTCTCCTCCACTACAGCTGGTTCACAAACATGTGAACGTTACGGCCACTGATTCTCTCTCAGTATCTCTCTTCTTCATGTGAATGTTATGGCCACTGATTCTCTCTCAGTATCTCTCTTCTTCATGTGAATGTTATGGCCACTGATTCACTCTCGGTACCTCTCTTCTTCATGTGAATGTTACGGCCACTGATTCTCTCTCAGTACCTCTCTTCTTCTTCTTCATGTTTGTGTCTTAGAGTGTACAAGATAAGGAGAAGGTCTCTCTTCTTCTTCATGTTTGTGTCTTAGAGTGTACAAGATAAGGAGAAGGCGGAGCGGAGGCGGAAGGCAGAAGCTGCTAAAAGGCACCGGCAGAAGGTCATGGCCCAGATGTCCGCCATGCAGAAGAACTTCATCGAGACGCACAAGATGCTGTATGACAACATGCCAGACAGCGGGAACCAGGGCGACCCCACTACTGAGCTCTCGTCTGCCTGTGAGAGGTGAGACACAAGGCCAAGCATCGGCAGTGTATGTTCAACATCAAATCATCTAGGAGGTGGGATTAATCCCAAAAAAGGGCCAACTCGTTACCTGGCACACTACTGTAGAAGCACCAAAGGTGGTTCAGATACTCTTTAGGATGTGACTCATCTCAGAAAGGTTAAACACCCATTACATAATTGGCACATTATGGCTTATTCTGCTTTTTTTTTTTGCATTTAATATATATGGACAGATAACAAATAACATACCTAAAATTGTATACAGTTTTATAGATTTTATAGAGTTTTAAAGAAAAAAATGGGCTTAAAAAAGTCAGATTGACAACATTCCAAATGGATCCTCATCTGAGTGTGTACAGTATCTGAGTATGAGAATGACAGAATGATCAGTTGAATACAACAATGTCCTTTTAAGTTTTATTCCACAATTGAATAAAAGGCAGAACAACATTATGTGCAATTAGTTCATTTCATTTTTAGTAAGATAACAGTTCTCGATCCAGCCATGCCGTTAATGTTATTGTCAAAGCGAATGTCCTATATCCAGCTAACTTCACCACGGTCATCAGTTAATCTAATTACACACTGGCACCAAACAGATGGGACATGAAGTAGTGGCAGTGAGAATGACAGACTGTGCAGTACTTTATACCACCACCAGGAGGCCAGAGGAAGTTGAGCTGCAAGGGGTATCAAGATTAGAAAAGGTCCAAATCACTGGTTGACATAAAACAAGTAAAAGCTCTCTCATAAACAGTAGCCTAAAACTAGCTAAGTTTGCTAAAAGTTACAAAGCTAAATTTGCTATATATAAAGCATGCAAAAGATAGTTGACTAAGTAGTGCTGTCAGCTTTTTTTTGTGAGTGCTTCCGTATGTTATTTACTGGTTATAATTAATACTGGTGCATGTTTACGTAGATTGTTCTGCGATATGTTCACATATGTTGTACATGGTATTTTTGTAGTGGTTCTTTTTGCTCCCTGTACTTGAAAAACTGCACTCACTGCTACTTTGGTGTATTAATGCTTTAGTGTGTGCGTGTGTGTATGTGTGTGTGTGTGTGTGTGTGTGTGTGTGTGTGTGTGTGTGTGTGTGTGTGTCTGCGTGTGTGTATGTGTGTGTGTGTGTGTGTGTGTGTGTCTGCGTGTGTGTGTGTCTGCGTGTGTGTGTGTGTGTGTGTGTCTGCGCGTGTCTGCGTGTGTGTGTGTGTGTGTGTGTCTGCGCGTGTCTGCGTGTGTGTGTGTGTGTGTGTGTGTGTGTGTGTGTGTATGTGTGTGTGTGTGTGTCTGCGTGTGTGTGTCTGCGTGTGTGTGTGTGTGTGTATGTGTGTGTGTATGTGTGCGTGTCTGCGTGTGTGTGTCTGCGTGTGTGTGTCTGCGTGTGTGTGTGTGTGTGTGTGTCTGCGTGTGTGTCTGCGCGTGTGTGTGTGTGTGTGTGTCTGCGTGTGTGTGTGTCTGTGCGTGCGTGTGTGTGTGTGTGTGTGTGTGTGTGTGTGTGTGTGTGTGTGTGTGTGTGTGCGCGCGTGGATATGGTTTATGGTGTATTAATGCTTTTGTGTGTGTGTGTGTGTGTGTCCCAGCAGTCCTATGGAGCTCAGTGAGAGTCGTGTGGCCGTGGGCCCACAGCAAGGCATGGGACTCTCAGAGAGGGAGTCTCTGACCTGCATCCTATGTCAAGAGGAGCAGGAGGTTGTTGCCGGTGGAGCCGCTATGGTGCTGACCGCGTGTGTTCAGAGGTCCACGGTGCTCACCCAGAGCCATGGCCGCAGCCTCTACACCCCAGGTTAGTGAGTGACTGGGATTAGGTTTCAACAAGTCACAGGGATAGAAATACAAACTAAATAAATGTGTTCAAAATGTAAGTCTTAATGGTCTCCCCTTATTTACCAGCAAGAGTTGTTTTTTCTGCATTAGCTTTAGGAAGTGCACTCAGCTCTAGCTTGGTGAAACTAAAGGGAAGAAATATCAAAATCATTTCGAAAGACACACTTATGTGTAGCATAAAAAAAGTTTCAGTATCAAGGCACTAATTGGAAATGGGCACAACATAACAAGTACAGTGGGGAAAATATTTGAACCCCTGCCGATTTCGCAAGTTTGGCCACTTGCAAAGAAATGTGTGATCTATAATTGTAATAGTAGGTGTATTTTAACAGTGAGAAACAGAATATCCAAAAAATCCAGAAAACTGCATTTTATAACATTTATGACTTCATTTGTATTTGATGCAGAAAATAAGTATTTGAAAATACACCTACCATTACAATTATAGATCACACATTTCTTTGCAAGTGGCCAAACTTGCGAAATCGACAGGGGTTCAAATACTTATTTTCCCCACTGTATGTGCTGTAGTCAGTGGACCAGGTGCTCACTGTGCTTATGCTTTGGTTTGACCTCTCCACCAATGTTGTTGGGGAAACGAAGTGTGTAATGGTAGTTTTGGATTGCATCTTAACATATGTGTTAAATGACAAATATTAGCTGGTTGGCTAAATGTTGTAGCTTTGAACTACAACCTGGCAAATGATATTAGCCAATGTTGTCTGCTAAGTAAGTGGGGTATCAGAGTATAGCATGAGGACATTTGTGAGCTGTGTGTTCAACCGTAGCGTCCGCCTTTGGCTTGAAAAGAGTGATGGCTGTTTTTTTGCTTCATAGTCATGGAAGAGATTTTGGTTCCTTTGCACACATGACATAACATATACTGTGGTATTTTATGTAAGTTAATTTACTTAGTGTTACTCTTAAATGTTTGTGTGTGTGTGACATCTCAAAATATTTGACCGATTTTGACTTCAGGGAAGAGATGTGTGCAGCATGAAGTACATGAGTGTGTTTGCTAAACATGATATTGAGTTTGGGCAGGGGTGGTCACTGTGTTTGTGTGTGTGTCTTAGATGGCTGCTATCCCCTCCTCATGCCCCCTGACCTGGCTGTTGGGACACACACAGGCAGCTGTGGACATGTCATGCACGCCACCTGCTGGCAAAAGTGAGTCACAGCGCTCTCCTCTCCTCTGTTGATGTTTCATTTTAGTAGTAAATGGGGTAGGTGTGTCTTCTTCATTTGTTTGCTGCAAATTGAATAGCCCCTAAAGGAATTTCTGCCTTTTTCTCAATGTTTATCTCTTCGTTTCCTTACCTAACCCTAGATGTGTAGTGAACAGTGTGCATGAGCCCATAAATGCAAAGTAGTCACGTAAAAAATACGAAATGATGCTAAATAGTTAGCTTTTCTGGGAATGCCCGCTTCTAGTCCCATCCTGGCGGGAGATTCACGAAAACTTAGAAGCTATCTTTGGGGTTAACATCCCCTTGAAGTGTGACACCCTATACCTGCGGAATATTCCATTTGAAATGTAGGACAGCAATGATGGGACATTGATACTGATACTTAGCAAGTAAAAAGGCTATCACAAGAAAATGGTCAAAACCAAAACCACTTACAGTGGACGAATGGATAGATATAATCCATGATCGATATATATAAAGGCATGAGTACTCTGCATATCGGTGATGCTACATCTTACATGTTCTGACCAGTGGAGGGCGATATACAGTGCATTACATGTTCTGACCAGTGGAGGGCGATATACAGTCCATTCAGAAAAGAATTCAGACCCCTTCACTTTTACACATTTTGTTATGTTGCAGCCTTATGCTAAAATCATTTACATTAATCTACAAAAGATGGGAGGGGGGTAACACGTCTCTGGTTAGGCTGAGAGCCAGCCTTGATGACACTTCACCCTGCGCAGGTAGTGTTTCAGAGAAATGTTGTCAAAGGCAATTGGGTACTGGTGAGGCATTTGGCAGTTAAATGTGTCATATCGTGGAAACTGTTCTTCCGTGCTGTTTTTGATATGAACAAGTTTTTTTTTTTTTTTACGTACACACTGCACGGATAGCTAGAAGACTATGAGGAGCAATTTACTGAATTTAAATTTTATTTATCATGAATCTACCTTTTTAAGGAAGAAGTTTATATGTTCTTCCAGAGGATTTTAACACCCCAAAAGAGAGGCTGAACTAATAATAATAATAATAATAATAATAATAATAATAATAACATTATTATGTTAGTCATTTTGCATGAAAGAGTTGAATAAACTTAACATGATTGTCATAACTTTGTTTTCATGATAGGTATTTTGAAGCGGTTCAGAACACCACGCGGAACCGCCTCCATGCTGAGATGATCATCGACCTGGAGAACGGGGAGTATCTGTGTCCCCTCTGCAAGTCGCTCTGCAACACCGTGATCCCTCTCATCCCCCTGGAGCCCGCCTCGCTCAACTAGTGAGTCAGCTGCACCTCTCATCCTCTCTCATCCTCTCTCTCTCTCTCAACTAGTGAGTCAGCCGCCGCTCTCTCTCTCTCTCATCCTCTCTCTCTCTCTCAACTAGTGAGTCAGCCACCGCTCTCATCCTCTCATCCTCTCATCCCTTCATCCTTTCATCACGTCCCTACCGCTCTCATCCTCTCTCTCTCTCTCATATCCTCTCTCTCTCTCTCTCTCTCTCATCCTCTCTCCTCCTCTCTCTCTCATCCTCTCTCTCTCTCTCTCTCTCATCCTCTCTCTCTCTCAACTAGTGAGTCAGCCGCCGCTCTCATCCTCTCATCCTCTCATCCTCTCATCCTTTCATCACGTCCCTACCGCTCTCATCCTCTCTCTCTCTCTCTCTCTCTCATCCTCTCTCTCTCAACTAGTGCGTCAGCTGCACCTCTCATCCTCTCTCTCTCTCTCTCTCTCTCTCTCTCTCTCTCATCCTCTCTCTCTCTCTCTCTCTCTCTCTCTCTTAGTGTCAGCCCCATATCTCTCTCTCTCTCTCTCATCCCCTCTCTCTCTCTCTCTCTCTCTCTCTCTCATCCTCTCTCTCTATCTCTCTCATCCTCTCTCTCTCATCCTCTCTCTTAGTGTCAGCCCCATATCTCTCTCTCTTTCTCTCATCCTCTCTCTCTCTCTCAACTAGTGTCAGCCACCGCTCTCTCTCTCTCTCTCTCTCTCATCCTCCCTCTCTCTCTCTCTCTCTCTCTCTCTCTCTCTCTCTCTCTCTCTCTATCTCTCTCTCTCCATCTTTCTCTCTCTCTTAATGTCAGCCCATATCTTATAACCCAACCCTCATCTTATTAATCCTGCCTGGTGGTATGCCTGAACATTTAGCTCTGTTGGGTTGTTGTCGTACCTGTCATATTTTTCTCTTGTTGTCTTTTGCTATCTTCTGTCCTCCATCTTACTCTCTGGCGCCCTCATCCTCTCTCTTAGTGAAAGCGCAGAGATAGTGGGCCAGCTCCTCACTCTTCAGCGCTGGATTCAGATCATCTTGGCTCGTATTAAAGGACTCACTGTTAAAGCCCAGGAAGCCGGTAAAGCACTTTTGCCGTCACACACACATTTACACACACACACTCCCTTATAGCACTTCTGCCGTCACACACACATTTACACACACACTCCCTTATAGCACTTCTGCCTCACACACATTTACACACACACACACACACACACATTTACACACACACTCCCTTATAGCACTTCTGCCTCACACACACATTTACACACACACACACACACACACACACACACACACACACACACACACACACACACACACACACACATTTACACACACACTCCCTTATAGCACTTCTGCCTCACACACACATTTACACACACACACACACACATTTACACACACACACACACACACACACACACACACACACACACACACACACACACACACACACACACATTTACACACACACACTCCCTTATAGCCATCATTTGATAGGCCCATACAGTCACAACAAAGAATCAACCCTTAATATTGTGTTTGTGTTTGTGAGACAGAGGAGAGCAGCGAGAGTGCCACTGTGGCAGAGATGGGCACGTTTGGAGACGACCCGGCCGAGTTCCGCTCCATCCTCAGCTTTGGTGTGCAGGAGCCGTGAGTTCTCTCATAGGGACCATGACACGTTTGAATTCATGAATCTTTTTGTTGTAATTGTTGTAGTAGTTCATATGAACAATGTCCTCCAATCTTTTCCAGACGCAAATTCTCCGAGAGCGTGTTGCAGATGGTGCAGGTGTGTGCCACAACGGTTCACCGGGTAGGCCTGCAGGTACCGCCCAACGAGCAGTGTCCAGACGTGCCCATTATGGCATGGAACACGTGCGCCTATACCATCCAGGCAACAGGTACGAAAGGGTTTTTTCTAATCCCTTCACTCCTCTGTCTTTAGGCCATTGGCTTTTTCTCATCATGTCTCTCCATTTCTTTCTTTTGATTTATTTTCCTCTGAACCGGTTTCCCTATTTTTTTCTTCTTTTTTTCCTTGTCTTTGTTTCCATGGAGATATCCTTTTCTCCTCTTATTTGAACTGATGCGTTTCTGTGTCGCCCTCTCTTTCAGAAAACATGTTGGTGGGGGAGGGAAAGGGCCTATTTGGGTCCTTACAGAACAGACAAGTATGGTTCTAGTCCTATTTTTCAACATGAGAGCAGTTGGTCTTTGTATGTGTATGTGTATGTTTTGATTGTGACTTGTGTGCCTCAGCTGGCCGGCCTGAAGGCTGTGGTTCAGTTTGCTGCTGCCCAGAGGCGGAGGAGTTCCCAGGCGGTGATCCAGAAGCATTTTACAGACATGCTAGCAGGTGTGTGATGGCCAGACCAGGGGTCAGCATTTGCAAATATGATCAAATCCAGTTACTAGGCATGTGTCTACAACTGAACTTGAAACTCTTCAATCCCCCTTGAGGTCAAAGTTCATTCCACTTACTGAGACTCTGTTATGATGACCCTTTGCCTCAGCAAATTCAGCAATTCACCCAGCATTAACACGGATGGCAACAAGCAAGTAACATCGAAGCTGAACTTGCTATCTAAATACTTTTTTTCTTTTTCCAAAGCCCTCCCAGATGAGTCTATCATGTGTTGCCCGCTGGACTTGAGATTCTTGTGATTTGCAGACTATTTAATGAAAACATCTCATCCTTCGCTAGTAGTAGGTAGTTCTCAAATTAAAGAACGTTCATGAAAATGTTGGCCATGACGTAGACAAACTCTGCTACGAGTCAGTTGTTGCAAAGTCACAGATGTATGGAGGCATTTAGCATGGTTAGTAACGAGATCCGAAACTAATTGTGGTGATGTGTTAATTTGGTGATTGTCAGGGATGAAGGTTGAGGATTGAATCATTTCAAGTTCAGCTGTACATGCAAGAACATGCTCATTTGTGTAAGTAGGGGAGAGCGGGGCTCGTTGTCACACGGGTACGTTGTCACACAGTTAATTCAAAACTCCAATGTTAGAAGCGCTTTCTTCAAACTGAAATAGATACATTGTCTGATATACCCCTGAGTCAACTAAACAAGAGTTTACCTTCACTCAAGGCCAATGTGTCAGGGCAAAAAGGCCAGTGCAGAACAGGAATGAAGTATCTAAGTCGAGTTTGGGAATGAATAAGAGGGCGACAAGTTCACATTCTTTGGATATGAATTAAAAATAAATCTATATACAGTTATTTGTTTTCTTATTTAGTTTGATATGTTTGATAGTACAGTGTGACAACTTACACGTATATTTGTGACAATTTAACCCTTATGGAGCAAGGTATCTCAAATGTACACTCTGAAGTTAATTGCTGATAATTGTATTATATATAAATATTATATGGCCATCTAATGAATATGAAATATAGAGCAGAATTAAGATCTTGCAATTGGTGCAGCAACTTCCCCATTAGCGTTGCGAGTGTGACAGCATGCCCTATTCTTCTCTGTTGATTTGGCCTATTTTTGATACTGTTTGGGATATAACTGTTTATTTGTATTTACTATTTGTGTTTACGGTGTTCTCCTGTAGTGCTGGTGCCTATCTCCAATGTAGAGGGGTCATCATCCATTCTGGAAATGGACTTTTTCCACCTTTTGGTAAGTTACTTTGTAGCACCCATAACGATGTCTCCAAATAACATGTGCTTGTCAAAAATGTTCACAGTGTTCAGTGGGGAATCCTATAAACTAATATGGTATAGAAAGAGAGTTGTGTATATGATGTTCAGTGGGGCATCCTGTAAACTAATATGGTATAGAAAGAGAGTTGTGTAAATGATGTACAGTGGGGCATCCTATAAACTAATATGGTATAGAAAGAGAGTTGTGTATATTGCCTCAGTCGGTGCCTGATTACACCATGCCTTGGAGTGAGCTCATCTTCAATGTTATTTAGTGTTAATGTTATTTAGTGTTATTCAGTGTTAATGTTATTTAGTGTTATTCAGTGTTTTGGTCTCATAAATTTGCAATATAGTTCACATCGTAGCATGACAATGTCAATTCAACCCCATCATAAAACAACCACCACGTGTTCCTGTGTACAGTAGTCAGAGTGGGTATTTAAAACTACCACCACGTGTTCCTGTGTACAGTAGTCAGAGTGGGTATTTAAAACTACCACCACGTGTTCCTGTGTACAGTAGTCAGAGTGGGTATTTAAAACTACCACCACGTGTTCGTGTTCCTGTGTACAGTAGTCAGAGTGGGTATTTAAAACTACCACCACGTGTTCCTGTGTACAGTAGTCAGAGTGGGTATTTAAAACTACCACCACGTGTTCCTGTTGACAGTAGTCAGAGTGGGTATTTAAAACTACCACCACGTGTTCCTGTTTACAGTAGTCAGAGTGGGTATTTAAAACTACCACCACGTGTTCGTGTTCACAGTAGTCAGAGTGGGTATTTAAAACTACCACCACGTGTTCCTGTGTACAGTAGTCAGAGTGGGTATTTAAAACTACCACCACGTGTTCCTGTTTACAGTAGTCAGAGTGGGTATTTAAAACTACCACCACGTGTTCGTGTTCACAGTAGTCAGAGTGGGTATTTAAAACTACCACCACGTGTTCCTGTGTACAGTAGTCAGAGTGGGTATTTAAAACTACCACCACGTGTTCCTGTTTACAGTAGTCAGAGTGGGTATTTAAAACTACCACCACGTGTTCGTGTTCACAGTAGTCAGAGTGGGTATTTAAAACTACCACCACGTGTTCCTGTGTACAGTAGTCAGAGTGGGTATTTAAAACTACCACCACGTGTTCCTGTTTACAGTAGTCAGAGTGGGTATTTAAAACTACCACCACGTGTTCCTGTGTACAGTAGTCAGAGTGGGTATTTAAAACTACCACCACGTGTTCCTGTGTACAGTAGTCAGAGTGGGTATTTAAAACTACCACCACGTGTTCCTGTGTACAGTAGTCAGAGTGGGTATTTAAAACTACCACCACGTGTTCCTGTTCACAGTAGTCAGAGTGGGTATTTAAAACTACCACCACGTGTTCCTGTTGACAGTAGTCAGAGTGGGTATTTAAAACTACCACCACGTGTTCCTGTTTACAGTAGTCAGAGTGGGTATTTAAAACTACCACCACGTGTTCCTGTTGACAGTAGTCAGAGTGGGTATTTAAAACTACCACCACGTGTTCCTGTTTACAGTAGTCAGAGTGGGTATTTAAAACTACCACCACGTGTTCCTGTTCACAGTAGTCAGAGTGGGTATTTAAAACTACCACCACGTGTTCCTGTTCACAGTAGTCAGAGTGGGTATTTCCACACATCTCTCCTCCATAATGAACCAATTCACCAAATCATTATAATAAGACTGTCTTCGGGATTGTGTCGTCAAAAGCTGTTTTGTGAGATGGGCACCAGACGACAGAGCAGAAACAGTGTGGGGTAGAAAACATACATTTCACTCATTTGAGATGTATATCCATAAATTGACTCGGTGCATTTGTTAATTTAAGGCAAACCAATAACCCTAAAAGTGTTGCAAGATTGATGTTGTTTCCATATCTGCCATTCTGGAAGTAGACCAGCTGTGGGAGAGACAATATTTGGTTGAAGTCTCTCAGTGCACCTCTCTGCGGCACATCAGCTGCTGAAAAAAAGTTTCTGTGAAGGGGGGAGTCGGCTAGTAGGGAGGGGAATTTGTATGTTTTTCCACAAGATTTACACTTGAAACCCTGGTGGTTAAACGCGTTTAACCGTGCGTGACGTCAGATCATTCAAAGCAAAGTGGCTATTGCTTTGGAATTCCACGTCGATAAGACTGTTGTTTCTATTGCTACAGGTCCGTGCCAATAGTTGATTAATGGTGCATCCCGCCTTTTGATTCAGAATAGCATTGTTACCTAACAAACGGTCGACTCGGGTTTGATTCCCGGTCATTGTACGTCGCTTCGGGCAAAAAAGTGTGCTGAATACTTTACTTTTACCTTTACTTTCAATAAATGTATGTTTAAAGAAAAAAGTTACTGCCTAAACATACGGCTTCGTTGCGTTGTGTCGCGGAGACATGCCGACTCCCAGCAGTGCCCTATTGCCTCCGTGTTGACTCGGCACTGCAATAGGATTTACCACGACGGGGTAGGCAATCGCCTTTTGACCTTTTGACCTTCTCCACTGACAAACACCATGTTCCATAATGCTACTGAATGGCAAGAAATCTAGGGAAAATGTGTCCATGGCAACAGTAGATATATACAGAAAAACCCTTCCAGATCGATAAAGTTCAAACTATTGGTAGAGTGTCTTATTCCATAGCAGTAGTACACTAACTATAGTTCTGTCTTTAGGACAGGTGTGCTACAGTTATGCCACGTTGCCTTTGGATAAGCCAAAGATGTTCCATATTTCCTGCGTGTCCTAAAATCTATCCAGTGAAAATCGTTCAGATCTTTCATGCATCTAACTATGCCAGTGTTCCACACTCCCTCATGGCCACTCGTGCTCATTGGTCCATGAAGGCCTTCCCAGAATCAAACATCATGTCAGACATGATGGAACACAGTTTTCATGAATTCAGTGGAGAAACCCGCACTCTTCAAACGTTGTATGTTCTTTGTGGTGTCAATGCAATATAGTGAAATATTGTTTTAATGTGAAGAGAAATAGAATCGTTTAATTTAAGGGAAATTTCGAATGGAATGAGAGGTTTGGACCTTTATTGATTTTCAGAGATCAATTTGGCATTTTCAAATGGAAACTACTGATATGAGCTGTACTAAGAGCTGCCTGATTATATAAGTTGAATGTTATTTAAAACTATTTGAATTTTTACGGTAGGAAAACTGTGTAAACTCTGATATGTCTTAGCCTGTGTATAACTGAAATTATATATTCCTTTCTTTCTTTCTCTCTTTCTTTCATTCTCTCTCTATCTATCTATCTATCTACTTCTTTCTGTTGGTCTCTCTGTCAGGTGGGTCTTGTTCTGTCAATCCCTTCTTTGTATCAGGAAGAGGCAGTTGACCTTCAGCCTTCTTCCATAAGCACTGCCTATAACCACTTACATCTGCTGCACCTAGTCACCATGGCCCATGTGTTGCAAATACTGCTGTCATCACAAGGTAATGTGTATATATATACAGTCATATATACTCTTACAACCCCCACACAAGTTTATTTTGATATATATACAGTCATATATACTCTTACAACCCCCACACAAGTTTATTTTGACATATATACAGTCTTACAACCCCCACACAGGTTTATTTTGGTATTTTGGAGTCATGTTGTATTCTATGCATTTGTGGCCAGATCTTCCTGTTGGGATGGAGGGCGATAAGGACGCGGAGGCTGAATCAGCAGCTGCTGTGTACTCAACTGTGGCCCAGTACACTGGAGGGTGAGTGCAAATAATGTCACGTCCACGCCATGGCTAGTAACACAGTCTTGTTGCTCTACATGTTGGTCTGACCGTGTCAAACTGAAAGTGCTATCCTAGAAGCATATACAATAGCACTCAAAATGATTCAACTTCCTTAGCCTTCAAGACAGTCTGGTGAGTCAAGGATAAATTAGTGTAAATGCATTAATTAAGGCCCTTGGAAACAGTGAAAGAACATTTTCAAGTCACACATTCAAGTGATTTTGAGAACATGAAGTTGTTTAAAAAACGTCCATATACAAAATTGTTAAACCCTTATCCGTTCCCCTAATAAATCACTTGGTAGTATTAAGATATTTTATCAATTCGATCATTACTCTGAATGTTTCTATCGATGGTTGTTTTAAACTTTCCTGTTTCCTGGGATGAAAAGTGAGGCATAACGTTATGCATATTTTATATGCGTTTTGATACGCTGTGTATTATATTTGACTTTTGTCGTTGTTAATAATCTATTGTTTAGAAAAAAACATAAATATTCTGGAACACATAGGCGGACAGCACAGACTCTGCTATAGAAATATGAATAGGAAAATGTTCAACATGACTTCATGGTCTTCATTCATTGTGTCTAATGCATTTTATCAAGATCGAGGTCAAATTTTCATCCAATGTGTCTTAGCGGCACAGCTAATAGACCTATCAGGAATAATACATGCATTTGATGAGGTTCTGAAGGCTATCTGTTAGTGTATTCTTGTAGATGGAGATTAAAGCAATGTTATGACCGGGAAACCGTTTCCATACTGGTCTGGGCTTTAACCCATCTGCATTTACAGTCTTGAAGTTACCGTAGTTTTCCCTTCACACACTGCAGTAGACTGCATGTCAGTGGACCATCGCTACCACTGGGTAGACAACAATAATACTAATATCCCACTAGAGGATGTATACTTGTTTGCATTCATTTTCAACTGTTTTAATTGCATTCATTTATGCATCCGGATTTGCCTCTTTTGTTTTATGTTTTTGTGGATCCATTCTTGAAAGTTATTTCCTTTTGAAAATGCATTTAAGGTCAAGGCCCATTCTATGTAATATTGTTCTTGCTATATGTTATCCCCTCTTAGTTTAAGAACGGACATTTCGGGCTGTTCTGTGGCAGACTGTGTGAGGAAAGGAGTCCTTCCCTTTCTGCGTTGTGCTGCGCTGTTGTTCAACTGCCTAACAGGAGTGGCCCCCCCAGAGGAGCTGTTGGACAAAGCAGGTAACGCTCAGAAAAAATGATTAGTAATGAACTAAATATCAAAGCAGGGAACCCTCAGAAAGAATGATTAGTAATGAACTAAATATCAAAGCAGGGAACCCTCAGAAAGAATGATTAGTAATGAACTAAATATCAAAGCAGGGAACCCTCAGAAAGAATGATTAGTAATGAACTAAATATCATAACTAAAGCAGGGAACCCTCAGAAAGAATGATTAGTAATGAACTAAATATCATAACTAAAGCAGGTAACCTTCAGAAAGAATGATTAGTAATGAACTAAATATCATAACTAAAGCAGGTAACCTTCAGAAAGAATGATTAGTAATGAACTTAATATCATAAATAATAATATCAGAAAGAATGATTAGTAATGAACTTAATATCAGAAATAGCGTTGTAAGACTACCTTGATGTATGATGTTGGCACAGTAAGAGAAATTAGATACACAGATTTAAATTTCATAGAAAAGATGTGCGTTGTCATATGTCCAATAAGAGTTCGAACAAATACAGTGTAGAAATAACAAGTTTGTGAACCCCTCACAATTGAATTATATGAATGAGCCTCAGATCGGAATTGAAAAAATGCGTTTCAGACTGCCACCAAAAAAATCAAAAATGCTTCTGTTTACTTGACCTTAAAATACTTGGTGATTTGTTGTATTTTGAAGTAGGTTGTAGAACCCAATGTCTTGGAGGCTTCAGTTTCTTTACTTACTGCATTTGCCTCCTGAATTGGCTGATATTTAGTGGAGTCCATTCTTCCCCTTATTGCTGTTTGTGGTGCTGTCATGGACAGAAAGTTCCGGCCTGCCAGAAGTTCCGGATGACGCAATGGATGACGTTACGATCAGCTGTTTTGCTTTTTCACGTGAATGATATAGAATCTTCATAGCTAGGTGCTACTGCTAACTAGAGGTGGGGACTTGCTACATGCCTTCTCAACTTGTAATACAGCAATTAAATATCACCGCGGCGGTTGTTTTGAGATACTTTGTTTGAACTTTCTGTCCATGACAGTGCCACTGTCTGCTAGAACATCCCCAAACCCAATCAAAGCACGGGCGTTACACTCATCACATGCTGCTCCTTTTTTCTCCAACGACCAACGATGATTGGGACCAAAGAAAACGATTTGAACTTTATCTATTAACAGCACTTATTTCCCAAATGAGCCCCGCTGTGCATACTTCAGACTTTGACTGTGATGAGGTGATTGGTAAAGATGACTTCTGGTGGTCCCTCTGGTTCTAGCAGGGGTGTTCAAACTTGTTTTAACAGGGGCCAGATTAGATCTTATGGAAAAACGTGAGGGCCAGCTCCTTGTTTTTCATTTTACATATGCGTTCTAAAAGTCAGCCAAGGTTATGTTTTTCAGTGCGGTTTGTTTGTCAGCAGGATTATGCAAAAAAAAGTCTTGATTTTCCTGAAACTTGGTGGAAGGGTGTATTATGGGCCGAGGAAGAACCCATCTAAATCATCGGGTGGATCCACAAATGACTGTTTCACTCTCGATTTGCTCTCTCCGTGTGTGGCCTTCTAGTTTTCAGTGGAATAATCTTTTCTATCTTTTGCCTGTGAGAAGTTACTGAGAGTTTAATTTCTTCAATAGTCTGCAGGGTTACTCACTTTAGTTAAGGCTGCCATCATGTGGTGGCTTGAATAGCACATGGCCCAATATGGAACTGGACCACTGGCACCGTGGGGGGCACTCGCAGGGTATTATGGGAGAGAGGCCACCGGCCGAACAAGTACAACAGGCACTGTTAGAACAAGAGGCAAGAAGTACTGTTAGTACAAGAAGTACTGTTAGTATAAGAAGTACTGTTTGAACAAGAAGCACTGTTAGAACAAGAGGCAAGAAGTACTGTTTGAACAAGAAGTACTGTTTGAATAAGAGGCAAGAAGTACTGTTTGAATAAGAAGCACTGTTTGAACAAGAAGCACTGTTTGAACAAGAAGCACTGTTTGAACAAGAAGCACTGTTTGAACAAGAAGTACTGTTAGTATAAGAGGCACTGTTTGAATAAGAGGCACTGTTAGTACAAGACAGTGGTGGACGAAGTACACTAACTACGTACTTAAGTAAAAGTATAGATACCTGGTGTAAAATATTACTCCAGTAAAAGTGGAAGTATGCACTTTGAATTTCTACTTAAGTAGAAGTATAAAAGTATTTGCCTTCATATATACCTAAGTATTAAAAGTAAAAGTACTTTGATGAATTATGGTTCTAATGGCCTTTAATCATTTTCACATCAAAGCTCCGGCTCAATCAACTGATATAAGGTGAAAATACTAATGCCACTCTTTAAATAGTGTCTTACATTTGTCTATTAAAAAAAGTATAAGCACAAAACATTGAAAGCTATCTATTGCCATTAGGTAAGACCAAGTGGTTATGAAATAACAGCACTAGAGAACAATTATTTCATTTTACATTTATTTGTAACTTAGTTGCACATTTAATTGTGGCGCTATTGGGATCAACCCAGTGGGCAGTAACTCCAAGAAAACCCCTTCGCCTTGCACTCCAACAATCTGTTGTCGTAGCAATGAAATCGACTGTGGACATAGCTTCTTTGATGTTCCTCTTCATCTCAATTGCATCCTCATCTATCTTGCGTCACAAGGTGGTCCTTGACATCAGAGAGGCATTGGGCTGAAGATCTTGCAAGAGATCTTGACATGATGGCTGCTCCACCACACTAAAGAGCTGGAGACTCTGGATTACAAAATTCAAAACGGCATGATAAACATTTCTTTGAGAAACTATCTTTGTTTCACCTAACTTTAACTGCCTGAAAGTTGAAGGAGCGTCTTGGTTCTTTGCTTTTCTTTTGCGTGGGGCTGTCAAAATGTCATACCTATCTACGTGACTTGCATGCTTTCTATGAAAAAAAAAAATCCAACCATTATGTCCACATAGGCTAGGCTACTAATACTCTCATTAATAAATAAAATACACATTTTGGCATGTCCTAGATCTAGGCTACACAGTATGTTGTTATATAATTTTTTAATCAAAGCTGGTCTTTAGAAGGTGAACTTAGGTGATTTATTTCAGTAGCAAATTCCAGCAGCCAACTCCTTAGGTGCCATACCATGCATTTATTTAACAAGTCAAAATGCATTCAACTTCACTTGTGTGGACATCAGTGGAATAGCCTCTAGTGGCTATAACACTAGGATAGCTTGCTTAGCTAAGTGGGTGCGCAAACATCCTGGCTAGAATCACAAACACTCAAAAGTGTGCCCCCATACCAATTTCAATATTTACCATTTCAGTATGCAGGTACATATTCTACGAGCTGCAGTGAAACGGTACTAAATAGCAATCCCATTTATTGTATTGAATCGGATATTCCATCTCCTTTGATCAGTGTGATACAAGCTATGCTAGCGTATAGCTGCCAGTTAACTAATTTAGCCGAACACACAATGCAGACAATGTCGGTTAAATTTAAAATAATTCGGTTGCTAGTCATTAAACCTACCAGAATAAAAATCACTTACCTCAACGTGTTTCTTTAAATTGGAGGGCGAATTCTTGAAAGAGGATATTGTATTGTGCTTAGGTAGGCAAAGAAGCCACTTAAAATAAAATGAGTCCTTCTTCCGTTTTTCCAATTCAAAAAGTTCGCCCAAATAAGCCCAAGGGTGTTCAGGCAAGTAAGTGTCAGCCGTTTCTTCCATCATTTATGTAGCGTTAAGTAAGCATGAGTATAAAACATCCTCAAAATGCTGCAGCAGCGTTGTAACGAATTCAACGTAGCTCGCGCTCAACGAACGAACGAAACTGACGAAACCGAAAGGACTTCAGAGAAAATCGCGCACTGAGCCCTGGTTGGTGTGATTGTGCACTCGCTTTGACCTCTCATTATTTGATTCGCTTTTGTAAAAAGGAACGAGAGGCTTTACTAAATGTAACGGAGTAAAAGTAAGAATTTTCACTTTGAAATGTAGCGGAGTCAAAGTATAAAGTCTCACCAAATAGAAATACTTGAGTAAAGTACAGATACATCTATATGTTACTTAACTCTTCAAGCCCCACGGGGCCCCGTGGGGGACTTTTTGGTATTTTGATTAATATATTTAAAAATCTCTGCGAGTTTTTGTCCTAGAAACATAAAACTAACACCCACAGCAACCTCGAACCCTTTTCTTTTAAAATATGTAAAGTTTGAAACTAAAATATAAATAATCACTTTGTAAGGACAATATTACGAATCCCTTGCAAATTTCAGCCTCTGAGTGAGGTTTCGACCCTCCCATTCGCAAATGACAACTATTCATATGATAAGGAGATGGTAATTCAGTGATCACTATTGGGTCGTGATGTGTCAAGTAAACCTGTAGGAACAAAGACATTCCAGGCCCATTACGTCATGGCCATTGTTCTTGACCGAGGTGTCCCAGAATGTTCACACCTTTCTCATCAATATGCATAGTGGTCTAAGTGAAGGAAAGTGTTACATTGTATATTACTTAAAATGAGTATTGAAACCACACACACTTTCTGAATGATAAACTCACCTATGTGGGGCAAACACCTATGTTTACAGGGCTCAGAGTAAAGAAGAAAACTTCCAAAATATTAACAATGTGTTTTTGTACAAAGTCTGGGCACCTCTAAAACTAGATTTGATTTTAGTGTCTTTAGATTTCATTTTAATAAAAAACGTTTTTTACTACATTCCTTTTACTCTCATTTTATTATTGCTGAGGTGTTCTAGAATATAATCATGAATGCCACTTTTGCCTCATGGTTTTTAGTTAGGTGAAATATACAAGAATATCAGGCATGGCAGACTACCTAACATAGTAAAAAAAAGCCGTGGGGCTGGAAGTGTTAAGTACAGGAACGAATTACATCTACTTCGTTACTGTCCACCACTGCTACAAGAAGTACTGTTTGAACAAGAAGCACTGCACAAAGGGCACCACCACACTGGTGTCATCTTCCTCTTCCTCTTCCTCGTCCTGCCCAGCAGACATGATGTTTGATGTGATGGTGTCCTCTTCCTCTTCCTCTTCCAGCCCAGCAGACATGATGTTTGATGTGATGGTGTCATCTTCCTCTTCCTCTTCCTGCCAAGCAGACATGATGTTTGATGTGATGGTGTTCTTGTCTTCACATTTACCACAGTTACCCTCAACAGCCATTTCTTCAGGACATTTCGGTCACTGGAAGTTGCAAGCTGGAAATGCTTTGATCCATTATTCTAACCTTCTGAAGGCTCTGGTTCATTCAGCTGCGTAGGGTCATTGAGTGGTTCAACAACGTTTGAAGAATGTTGAGAATAGGTTCATTCAGTTGCGTAGGGAAACCTATGGTCATTGAGTGGTACAACAACGTTTGAAGAATGTTGAGAATAGGTTAATTCAGCTGCGTAGGGAAACCTATGGTCATTGAGTTGCGTAGGGAAACCTATGGTCATTGAGTTGCGTAGGGAAACCTATGGTCATTGAGTGGTACAACAACGTTTGAAGAATGTTGAGAATTCCTCAGCTTCCAGAATTGTCATGAGTTTTCAAATGAAAATTCTTGAACAATTTGAATAATTGTATGTTCTGTAACTTTACATTTTTATCTATTTTTAAGTTAGTTAGTAAATAGTGACTGTGCATAAACATTTCAAGAAATTAAAAATGTTTAAATATCTGTTTGATGCAGGTGTTGTATATTTTTCTTTTTACTTAAAAACATTTTAAGAGACAGATTTTGCTCAGAGGCTGTGTGGACCTCGGAACCACTGTTGAAAGTTGCTTGAATTTTCAAAACTATCAGAACATGTCAGAATCACCAAAGACCATAAACTCTATTTCAGCCCCATGTATTCTACAGACTGAAGATATAACAGGGAATTTGAACATATTGTAGCGTAATAAGGATGTCAAAAATACTTGTCTAATTGTTTAGTTGTTGGTGTATATATGCAACATAAATGAACACATCTCAAATATATATATCGTGTTGCCCTACCCTACAGCTGAACGGAACAAAAGTGACCTTCCTCCATTTTGGTTG
This sequence comes from Clupea harengus, assembly GCF_900700415.2. Lineage (NCBI taxonomy): Eukaryota > Metazoa > Chordata > Actinopteri > Clupeiformes > Clupeidae > Clupea > Clupea harengus. Next base: position 30,549,382 of record NC_045159.1, read on the forward strand.
TTTGTTTGTTTGTTTGTTTGTTTGTTTGTGTGTGTGTAGTTACTCCAGAGGTCCAACTAGAGGCACTGTGTTGTTACCTTGCTCTGCCTTCTAACTTGTTCCAACTGTTCCACACCCACTTGGACACGGTCGATCCCCTTCTGCAGAGGTACCTGTCAAAGCTGCGTATCCATACACATACACACATAGGACCTACGGATGGATTAGGTTTAACCGTAGCCGTTTATATTAAACCACATACTCGTGTATTTGTATGTCTTTGATGTAGCATGCAATCCTGATGTTTGTTTGTTTGTTTGTTTGTTTGTTTGTCCGTCAGGTGGTGTGGGAACCCAGCCCTTTCCAAAGCTTTAACTGCTCAAGTACCAGCTACCAGGTGACCTCCTCTCCTCCCGTCATACACTCAATGTTCCAGTAATAATTCAGCATTAATAATAACTTGACAAATACTCATGGTACCAGGTATCCCAGGAAACGCAATCGACTAATCAATCTTCCAGAGGATTACAGTGTACTGCTCAACCAGGCCAGCCAATTTAAGTAAGTCCCTGTACTCCTGCTGGTATTGACTTCCACTTGTTTACTTAACAGATTCAGCATTTGTGATGCGTGAGTGTTTGGTCCACCACCTCCAAATGTTCAAGGCTAGTCATAGCCATTGCACAGAAACTGAGTCAGTACTGTACAACCCTGATGCCATGTAATTGACATGAAACTAAGTCATTTGTTTTTGGGGTAATTACCAGAAAATATACTGTATTATACCATTTCATTACTACATTCAAAATCTCACCAATACTGCTAAGGCATTTCATATGAACTCATTCATTTCATGTGTTTGTCCTGTTGCTCCTGCCTCCAGTTGTCACCCAGTTAATGAACGTAATCCCATGTACTCTCTTGAACGCCACATTGAGAGAGTTTCTGCCATGTACTCTCTTGAACCCCACATTGAGAGAGTTTCTGCCATGTACTCTCTTGAACCCCACATTGAGAGAGTTTCTGCCAGTTTGCAGATACAATCCATCTGTCGTCTTTTTCCTCAAACCACTAGTCTCACTATTTATGGAAAGGGCAATGCAAACATCTGTGTTTGTTTTTGGTCCCTATTTTTATTTCTGTGTTCCTTTGCCCCTGAGGTGCCCCGTGTCTTCAGACGATGACAGGAAGCACCCTACCCTGTGTCTCTTCTGTGGCGATATGCTGTGCTCTCAGAGCACCTGCTGTCAGAAGCAACTGGACGGAGAGAATGTGGGTGCCTGCACTGCTCACGCTGCCACCTGTGGGGCCGGAGTGGGATTGTTCCTGAGGTAAGTAGGGCCGGTGTAGTTCACCAGACCACTGAGCTGAGGCACATGGTGGAGCTGATCTTTCCTGTCCTTTATGTTCTCTTTGTACCAGGGTGAGAGAGTGATTAGAGTGTCCTCTTTGTTCTCTTTGTACCAGGGTGAGAGAGTGATTAGAGTGTCCTCTTTGTTCTCTTTGTACCAGGGTGAGAGAGTGATTAGAGTGTCCTTTTTGTTCTCTTTGTACCAGGGTGAGAGAGTGATTAGAGTGTGTGAGTGTGTGAGTGACCATTAGATTAGAGTGACCTTTTTGTTCTCGTTGTACCAGGGTGAGAGAGTGTGAGATTGTTCTCATGGCCAGCAAGACCAGAGGAAGCACATATCCAGCTCCATATCTGGATGACTATGGAGAGACCGATCCTCAGCTTGGGTAAGACAGTTAACTTCAAGTTGGGTTGTTGGAATGGGTTTTCTGAACTGATGACTACTAGCTTCTGTAGGTGTAATGGTGGTGTGTGTATATAGCTGGAGGTTAAGTTGACTTGTTTTTGTGTCTCCAGCCGTGGAAACCCCCTGCACTTGTGTCCGGAGCGCTACAGGAAGCTCCATTATCTGTGGCTGCAACACTGCGTCCCAGAGGAGATCGCTCGGAGTCTGGAGGTGCTCAATGTGATGTTTGCCTTCGAGTGGCACTCGCTGTGAGAATCAGCCAAAGTGGGACAGACAGACAGACAGACAGACAGACAGACAGACAGACAGACAGACAGACAGACAGACAGACAGACAGACAGACAGACAGACAGACAGACAGACAGACAGACAGACAGACAGACAGACACACAGACAGACAGACAGACACACAGACCGAAGGGCTTAATGCGCCATCTTGTGAATATGATGTAAACCTTATGACAATGAGTTCAGAGAAAAGGGAGTGCATATACAATTCAACTTTTGAAGTGAGAGAGGATGTTTGACTATGTATAATAGTGTCTAAACCTTCACTTAATAATAATACTTATCTAAAAGGACAACATCTATTTTAGTTTTGTCAGGTTGTTGTGTTAATTTAACAATAAAATTATAGCAATATGAGCAGCCATTGTAGTCAGCAGTCTACCATCATTTCTTTTGTTCAGAAAACCTCAGACCACTTGTTAGAAGGCATTTTAGGAAAACCTTTTAGGGAGTAAATGCTAAAGATGTATGAAAAAGTATATTACCTTTTTGAAAAGATGAGAACTGCAGTTGTTGCTGGGACACAGCTGTTTATTTGATTATTGAACTGTGAAATCTAAATTCGGTATACAAGTTCTGGTATATAAATTCTACAGGATGGGTTTGAGTAAGCCTATTTCAAGTAAGTAAGGTGGGAAAGCCAAGTTAATTGTATTGTGTTTGAAGACACAAGATTCCGAATGTGCGTTTAAAAAGGCCATATCTTTAAATGCTGCATACCACTTAAGCTGTCACATACCTCTGTTATGCATATATTCATTCTCTACTGCATTGCTTGACAGTGCTATAACCATACTATCCTAATAAAATGATCTCTTTGAATCATTTCCCTGTGCCCTTATATTTCCTTTTGCGCTAAGCCCAGTCTAATGTCAAGTGAAATACAAATGTCAAAAATAATCCAGGATTATGGCCCTCCTAACACTGGACATCTTGTCTGACATGATTGACAGCATGTGTGCTTGGTTTTGGTCAAGTCCTGCTGGTTTGAAACAACCCGATACATCCATACAACACATAGACCTTCTGCTTCTGAACATGTGTACACTTCTCTGTGATCTTCACAAACTGCTGTTCATTGGGCATCTTGTGCAAGCAGTTTTACACATTGATGAAGCAACTGCATTGTTCTGAGGGTCTCTGGGATCTATGGGAAAGACAATTAACCTAATTGCATAAAAATATCTGGAATCTGACACAGAACTAGGCCACTGGTAAGACTGCCTCATTAATAGTAGTTAGTGGTAAAAGAGCAAAGGTTTAATGTGAATATAGTTATACTTAATGTGGTCCATGTTGAGAGTACACTGAACATTCCTGTTGATGCTGAGAGTATTTCAACTGATCTAATTTCAGACCTAAATAAAATACAAAAGTTATGATTCATATAACACATTTGGCTGAAGAGTGAAGGCGAAAGGGTTATTGACCTACAGTTTAAAATCCCATTTGGTAAAAAGCAAAGGAAAGGAAACTTGGAATGGACCACTATTGACATTTAAAAACATTTTCAATAATCAACATCTGTATCTGTTACTAAAGCAGTTAACTAAATGATGAAAAGTGTCCAAATTGATCTCTCGCAAAGGCCTGCTTATATCTTGAGTTATTGATTGCTTAAAAATGTTTAAGTTTGCAGTTTGGCATTGCTCAAGTTCCATTCTCATTCGGAACCCTTGACCTGTCCCGCTTGAAGTGTATTTGTAGAACTTGCACCACACATCATTCAGCATCATGCATCACCAATTTCACGAGGTGAGCAGAAGCGAACCACAGCTAGTTTTACTGATCAGAGGAAGTGTTCTCATAACAATCTGATGAATAAGCTTAGCTGTTTTAAGAGCTAAAGGGTGCAATGTTAACCTTAAAAAAAAAAAAGCGGGGTGTGAGTCTGTAACCATGGATACCACTCTAGAGTCTTTTTAAAAAAGCTCCATACATCCGCCCATTCAGAGATGCGTGGCCCACTGGATCTGTGCAAATAATGTATTTCTTGTCCCTCCTATCAAACTCCCCTTCCACGCCAGAACCGAGACGGTAAGTTGACATGACAAAGGGTGACATGAAGAGACGAGGAAAAGATTGTCATTCAAAAAGCACATCTTTCAGTGACAATGTTCTGTTTTTCATTCAAAAAGCACATCTTTCTGTTTTTCAGAAAAAAACTTTGGGATTTTAGGTGAATCTTGGTTCCTGCCTCTCTGTCTCGCTCTCTCCCCATGAAACCTGGCCCTGCATGTCAACTGGTTTACTCAATCAGTGTCTGTAACCTGATCTGCATGTTAGTTTGTTGTTTGCAGTTCAGTGGGTTATCTGTAACCTGACCTGACCTGATGCAGTGGGGGAAAGTAGCCCAAGGCCTTCTGATGACTTTGGGTAGAATGGGGGCCGCCGACAACCCGCCACTTCATATACATTTAGCACCGTTTACAGTTTACATGGCAGTTCACTCCCTTTCAAAACCTCCAAGCACAACAATCATCTTTTGCTCTCACCCATACCTTCCTCAGCAGAACAGCCAGGCAGTTCCAACCGCACTTGCAAACATTAGATGAGTCTGTGCCAGTTTCCAGTTTCTCTTCCCTCAACCAACAACAAAATATATTGAGTAAAAGAAACCCTTCTCGCTCTGTTCTATTTTTACAGAACTGCATACAGGCCTTGCTTTTTCCAGTCAGGGGCACAAATAAATAACTGCGGCTTCAAGGATCTGTGGGATTTCTCGAGCAAGCATAGAGACATTTGAGTTGTTTAGTCATTTCCATGCTGCAGTGCAAACTCAATGGGACCCACAGAGATTACACTCTCCACTGAAAACACTGCTCAGAGCTGATCCACGGCATATCTGTAATGTTATTACTGACTCTGATTATGGACCGCAGAAATAAGGTCACTTATCAAAATAAGGTCGAGTCATTTCAATGTAGTTGTGGACAAGCACTGAAGCTGCACAGACACCGTAAAGGTCGAATTATGCTACTCCGTTTCCACGGAGACGGACACAGGGAATGCCTTCTCCGACGTGGAACGCCCTCTCAGAGCACCTCGGAGAGCCCGACGTGCACCTCCTGATTTTTTCTGACAATCCGTCGGAATGTCGGATAGCCTTCGGATACCCCTTGGCTGTGATTGGTCCGCTAACAACATAATTTCCGGAATCTCACATTTCCTGTTTCATTCCCTATCTGTTCCTATTCTGTTATAGAGTGTGGATCAGGCCGAATTTTTCTGTCCGAGCCCGGCCCGCGTCCGACAGAGTAGTGCCCGAGCCCGGCCCGAGCCCGACAGCCATTAAAATATTTTGTCCGAACCCGACCCGAGCTCGACGGAGTCAATGTCTCAACTGTTCATACTACTGACACATTTACGTACGTTTTTAAAGAATAGCCTGCCTTTATTAAACTCGAGCATCAACAGATAAATGCACTCGCTCACACAAACAAGCGCCGTTAAACGCTCAAGTGCGCACAAGAGGGAGATAAGCATATTGAGATTAAATTATTCACATTGCAAGAACACACATCACACACACCAGGCATCTGCTACGCCTATATAAAACTCACGAGGCACAACAAACAAGTCTTACCATTGAAGATCATTTTTTTTCTTGAAAAAAGTGCACGGCTACGTTCGTTATAAAACTATCTACACAGTCCAACTATCGAGGTTTAAGCACATTCATGGCATAGCATTCAGTCATTGACATCATTTTTTGCTTCATAGTTCTGCCTATCCTTAAAATAGTAATCTTATTAGCACACTCTATTACCCACCAAGCTGTTCTGCTACCAATACTTTAAATGCGGGCTCTCTCCGTTTTTATCCACTATCAATCTTGTATGTATACCTAAGTGTATGCCGCATGCTAATATGTTTTATCCTGATGAGTGTATGAATTTATTTGTACTTGTATAGTTGTATGTTTATTGACTGTGTATTTCTACATAGTTTTCAACATAATGGTGACTGTCCTGCCCTGAGGATTTCAACTGAAACTATTAGTCATGGTCTCCTTCTCATGGTTTCTCTTCACGAGTGTCCCCCTCCATCCCTCTGGTGTGTGGTACTTATACATAGCTAGGGTCCATTGGTCCACAGCACATGGGCACAACAACGACCTTACATCTTGACCCTACAATTCTGCTTAGTGTGTAAACAATGTACAGAGTACCGTGACATATTTTACTTAGTATGCTAACATGTTGTTCATATGTGACCATCCACAGAAAATCCGGAGTAATTGAGATATTGAATGCATCAGATTCTCCAGATTGTACGTTTTTTTAAATTATTTTTATTATTAAATTATCTTATCTGAATCAACAAACAAATGGATTACTTCTGTTGTGAATACACAACGTGGATCATAATATTTCTGAAATGCGCCTCTCCAATTCCCACGATACTCATGAATGTTCAGGCTTCAATCTCCTCCCAACATAATGTGTAGCGACATACAGTGCCCTCCACAATTATTGGCACCCCTAGTGAATATGAGCAAAACAGGCTATAAAAAATATGTCTTTGCTGTTTATCCTCTTGGTCTTTCACTCAAAATATTGACAATAATCTTACCTTTTCATTGAAGTAAAACTATTGAAAGACAAAAAAACTGTTGACATTAAATAAATATTTTTCCCCAAAACATGTGTGCCACAATTATTGGCACCCCTTAATGTAATGTTTTGTGCAGCCTCCCTTTGCCAAGATAACAGCTCTGAGTCTTAACAGCTCAAAGACCAAGAGGATAAACAGCAAAGACATTTTTTTATAGCCTGTTTTGCTCATATTCACTAGGGGTGCCAATAATTGTGGAGGGCGCTGTATGCCAGCATTTGCCATGACTGATCACGTACGGTGATTCATTGCAGGTGACAAATGAGCCAATAGTACAATTCACTTTTGTGAAGTCGACCAAGAAAAAAAAGGATTTACAAACAGACACATATGGTGCTTCCAGTTAAGGGAAAACCTGTACAGTATTTTATGGTGGCATTTTTTTTTATTTTGATCAATGTGATATAAAGGTGTTGGTATGTTATTTTTTTCCAAAACATCCATGGAAGCAATTGCAAAGTCAAGGAGCAGGATAACCAGTGAACTGTTCAGATAATCATGATGTGTGTGATGAATTTGGGCTTGAGGTTCTCCAGTGATGAATCCATCCTGTCCTGTCTGCAAGTCAAGAGGTGTGGTGCAGATCTGGCAGGTCAAAAGTCCGGTTTGGTACTGGGGCCTGGGTGATGAAGGTGTGATGGAGAAGCTTCTCTGCAGTTCTGCAAATGAACATATGATTTTCATGAAAGCAAGGACTCAACACACCTACAGAGAATAACATCATTCTCTACAGAGGGCTGCTTCTGTTGCCACCATGTTTTGTTTGCCATAAATCTTCTGGAAGTTCCTGAGAATTCAGACAGCCACGCCACAATAAATCACACAAAACTGAAAGCAATACTCACTTTAATTAAGTAGATATCTGACTAACATCCTGAATTACAATAATTGAATAAATAGTTAAACATTTTCTGCAATTTACATTTTCTCCTTACATTTCTTTCATACAATTCCATTTGTGCTTAACTTTGCACAGAACATATTTTATACATAGTTTAACCATTTGACTTATTTTGCTTTTGTAAGCCAATACTTTCAAGATCAGTCAATAAATATTGTTGGTTTTGACTTATGTTTCCCCTTCTTTATGATGTTACTGGACATATCATGTGTCCTGTTAAGCTATGTTACATCATACAACATTTGAGACACGTGGATAATGAAAAAGTGGGATAATTTAATGTGGAGCCACATCATGTTTGCTTATGAAGGCTGCAACTTTTTTCCATAGCTTTCCACCTGTAACTTGCTACTCTAGCTATGTAGCAAGAGGGGACATATTACTGTTGTGTGCTGCCAATAGTGGACAAAAAGGTATTGCTGTATGAGTTAATCAGCTAACTTAATGTACCTACTGAATGGGTCGCCTTAATCATTATCAAAATAATTGCCCCCCCTGAGAATTTCTTCAGGAGCCGTCACTGGTTATGTGTCAACGGCTGTGCCCACTAACATGAGGCCTGATGTTTTGGTTGTATCTTTATTAAGGCGTATGTCATTTTTATATAACGACTATTATTATGATTATTATTCGTGGTCATGGTATAATCATTACATTCTCTTTTAAATTCTTCAGGCTTTGTGTTTCTACAATAATTGACTTTTAAATGGATTTTAAATTGACTTTTCATTAATATGGAATTTCATTAATATGGAATTTCAATAATATGGAATTTGTAACCAATACAAAGAAAGTCTTCTTCTACACTACACCACATTTATTTGTATGTTAAACCTCAGCGGAACCACAGAGGAACCACAGCGGAATCTTGACATGCCTTTTCTCACTAACACCACTCCATTCCTGATGCACAACATCTGCAGTTTTGATGTCGTCTATGTAAATTGTGTTCTGAAAAGATGTGGTTGTAGAATGTGAAACTGCATTGGATCCTGGTAGGGAAACAGTGAGGTCTATGGTGGCTTAAATTGGCTGGGTCAAATTAGCATTTCAATTTCATGTCAGCTTGGCTTGGGTCAGATTGACTTGTAACGGGCATGCAAATTAGCGTGGCGCAGCCTTAGAAGAGGGTTTAGCTCTGTAGACCACACTTAAAGCAACCGCCATAGAAGAGGGTTTAGCTCTGTAGACCACACTTAAAGCAACCGCCATAGAAGAGGGTTTAGCTCTGTAGACCACACTTAAAGCAACCGCCATAGAAGAGGGTTTAGCTCTGTAGACCACACTTAAAGCAACCGCCATAGAAGAGGGTTTAGCTCTGTAGACCACACTTAAAGCAACCGCCATAGAAGAGGGTTTAGCTCTGTAGACCACACTTAAAGCAACCGCCATAGAAGAGGGTTTAGCTCTGTAGACCACTCTTAAAGCAACCGCCATAGAAGAGGGTATAGATCTGTAGACCACACTTAAAGCAACAGTTTGTAAGAACTTACCTTTTTGAGGTCTGTTTTTATAGTTCTTAGTTATAAGTTTTGGTAACATCTTCAAATTAATCTTTCTGGTATATGATAAAAAACACACCTGCCATTTCCACTAGCCTGCCAAGCTATTCACGATGTAGTTCTGGTAAGAAAGGTTTTCACATCATGACTTCCCAACTATTTCACCAAAAGACACCAGTTAGCAAGCTTTTATCAGTGTCAGCTGTAATGTTGGTATTTTGCAAGGTTTTACGTGCCTTTTAGGTAGCTAGCTTGCTAGTTTTTGACCAAAACTCCATTTGGCTGCTTTGGGACGACAGCGCAGGAGCCATGAATGTATGGGGTCATGAGAGTGAGGCTCTCGTACATTTCACAGTTCTGATTTTGCAGGCTGTCAATATTTGTGTCGTACTATACAACATCATTTGATGATCCAGGAATGTTTCCAGATTTGGGGTGATTTGGCACAGGGTGACTCATCAGGTTTAAGAGCTCTTACCTTGGAGCGATGGTGCCTCGGCCCTGTTCACCTGAAGCGTTCAGCGTCTGGGTTGGTTTCCTGTTACGCAGCAAGAGTACAAGTTCAAGTACAAAATCAGTGGAAACATACATTACATGTACTTCAGAAAGATTCACACCAAACATACATTACATGTACTTCAGAAAGATTCAAAACAAACATATATTACATGTACTTCAGAAAGATTCAAAACAAACATACATTACATGTACTTCAGAAAGATTCAAAACAAACATACATTACATGTACTTCAGAAAGATTCACAACAAACATACATTACATGTACTTCAGAAAGATTCAAAACAAACATAAATTACATGTACTTCAGAAAGATTCACAACAAACATACATTACATGTACTTCAGAAAGATTCAAAACAAACATACATTACATGTACTTCAGAAAGATTCAAAACAAACATACATTACATGTACTTCAGAAAGATTCAAAACAAACATACATTACATGTACTTCAGAAAGATTCAAAACAAACATACATTACATGTACTTCAGAAAGATTCAAAACAAACATACATTACATGTACTTCAGAAAGATTCAAAACAAACATACATTACATGTACTTCAGAAAGATTCAAAACAAACATACATTACATGTACTTCAGAAAGATTCAAAACAAACATACATTACATGTACTTCAGAAAGATTCAAAACAAACATACATTACATGTACTTCAGAAAGATTCAAAACAAACATACATTACATGTACTTCAGAAAGATTCAAAACAAACATACATTACATGTACTTCAGAAAGATTCAAAACAAACATACATTACATGTACTTCAGAAAGATTCAAACATACATTACATGTACTTCAGAAAGATTCAAAACAAACATACATTACATGTACTTCAGAAAGATTCAAAACAAACATATATTACATGTACTTCAGAAAGATTCAAAACAAACATACATTACATGTACTTCAGAAAGATTCAAAACAAACATACATTACATGTACTTCAGAAAGATTCAAAACAAACATATATTACATGTACTTCAGAAAGATTCAAAACAAACATACATTACATGTACTTCAGAAAGATTCAAAACAAACATACATTACATGTACTTCAGAAAGATTCACAACAAACATGTACTTCAGAAAGATTCAAAACAAACATACATTACATGTACTTCAGAAAGATTCACAACAAACATGTACTTCAGAAAGATTCAAAACAAACATACATTACATGTACTTCAGAAAGATTCAAAACAATGGAAGTGCAGGTTCAGGTTTTTCTGTTATGATACGATGTGAAAATGAATCCAAAACAAGCAAAAAAATAACAACCGCCATATTTATATATATTGAAATACTATTTCAATGATTTCCTAAAATAAACTGATAATGAACTGATTCATTGAGAAGGTGTTAAGAGGGTTAGCGGTAAAAGGACTGTATTTTTCTTTGTATCTGTATTTCTGTTTGGTCATATAGTATGACCTTGAGAAATATTTTTCACTATTTTATTTTTCCTCCATGGAAAACTGGCATATTTTCTGGGTTATAAGACAAAGCAACCCATTAAGCAAAGTACCACTTGTAGGCCATGTGATGTGTTGGGAAATGTCCAGACAATGATGTACATTATTATTAATTCAACTCAATTTTATTTATATAATAAAAATATGAACCCCTTTTATTATTACTGGACATTGAGGTTTCTTGCTCTCTTTCCAGGCGTACTGTATTTTCCCGACTATTAACCGCACCGCATATAAACCGCATTACAGTATTATATGTAAAACGAAACTTGTGTATTGACTGCACCAGTGTATTAACGGAGTATCAGGTTTTATAAACGTTACGTCATGCCATGTAGGTGTGGTGCGAACGCTACTAGCCTTTAAAACATTGTATGAAGTAGGGATGGGCCTTTAAAGCAAAAATGCTACACCTACAGTACACCCCCTCCCCGCACGCATATACACAAATACCCCAATCCCACTCACAGTGAAGACCATTTCTTGAGCATTTATTTAGTGTTATGGTGTGGTGTAGGAATGGATGCTAAACGTTTACATCTAATAGTTCATTGATTTTGTGGCTACCTACTACCATGAACGATCATCTTCTGGGTGGGAATTGCAACCATTAAATCAATGTGATTTAATTCATTGTCATTGATATCCGAGTAAGCCTTTGCTCCGTTGATGTCCCAGTATTTCTCTCCAGATTGTTTAATTTAACATCACCCGCAAGTGGTTGTGATCACTTCGAACCCAAGACTGCCTTTTATTGGTGAGCTTATTTTGAGAAATTGAATTAAATCTGATGTTGTTTTTCATATGTGAGAGAGGGAGAGAGAGAGACCTTTATCTGGCAGAGTTAATGCGCGCGTTACTAACTACCAGGCGGAAAGAAAAGCATTCCTGTGTATAGACCGCACTGGAGTATTAACCGCATGGCTGCAGACATTTTGCAAAACCAATGTATAAACTACCGTTAATAGTCAAAACCAATGTATGTATGTATATGTACTGTCAAATATTCAGGAAATGGAAATTGGTTGCAAATTGAAAATTTTGTGAGGATTCTCTCAGTTGGGGCCTTTTTTTTCATTTTTGATTTTAAAAAGATTTTAATTACCTGCATTTCAGGCCATTCATTTTGGCAAACATCAGTCGGAGCACCTTCTCCTTCTGTTCCCAGGTCAGCTCAGACAGGTCCACTTGGGTGCTCGACATGTTTGTCCTACAACATATTAAAACAAAAACAGGCTTCTGTGCAATGTTGAATTAAAGGGAATTTACATGATTATTAATTAGGCACATTTTATATGTGTATTCATATCAAATTCTATTTTCTATTTGAAAACATATTCTCAAAACCTTTCAAATTGAAACCTAAAGTAATGTAAGTGTTGCATATGTTGTGGTTTTAAACCAATTTGAAGCATTCAAATGACAAAAATGTGAATTTATTACCCATTCTTTGCATTCAATAAATACAATATGTGTAGATTGTGGAGAAGGGCTATCAATTCACAATTCATAAAATGATTTGATTTGATGATTTGAAAATTGTTTCATGTGTTAATACTCTTATCAACATGAGAGTGTACAGGATAAGCTTTCTTTATGTATTAAATCAATTGACAACACAAAACAATGACATAGATAGTCAGAAACCTTCACAGGTAGGCTACAGAATGTAGCTTCCTAAAAATATTCTCCAATCCTAATATATGTCAAATTCAAGATCAACCGGCACATTGGCGTGCAAAAAAAGTCCATTGCTTATTAGTTATATAGTCATACTTGTAGTTAAGGTATTTAGCAGACGCTCATGTCCAAATCTACAGATACAAACAGAGTAAAAACAGGAGCCCTTTCCAGATCGGTAATAAGTGGGTTTCAACTCACATCGACCCACAAATGAGTTTCAAATCCCCTTCTCAGTCTGCTTCCACTCACCATTTCTCTGCCTCCGCCAGGTCAGTGAAGACACTATTGGTGCTGTCGGCCTTCCTGTGAAAGGTGCGGATGCGGGGGTACTCCTGTCCTCCTGCTCGCGCGTCACTCATCCTCCGGTGGTACGCCTCCAGTGCTTCCTGTCTGGAGAGGAACACATTGAAGTGTGTCCTCCTGTATCTACTTATGTACAGTCAAGGACTCAAATATTGGCACCCTTGCACTTCTGCCAGATAATGCACCACTTGTATCATATCAGATTTGGCTTTTCTTGTCTGCTTTTGTGTTGTTCCAATGCAAACAAAATAAATAAACATGTGAAAACCAAAGCATTTGTAATTGCAACAATTTTCTGGGTGAAGTTGTGCATTATCTGACAGAAGTGCAGGGGTGCCAATATTTTTGTCAATGACTGTACCGTAATTTTCGGACTATAAGCCGCTACTTTTTTCCCATGCTCTGAACCTCGCGGCTTAAACAATGACGCGGCTAATTTATGGATTATGATACCTGTGACTGTATACGGTTGCTTTGTGTTTACGGTGGCTTTGTGGAGCTAGGATGCTAGCATGGATGCAGCCGCATGGATGCTTAGCTCCACGCGATTTCTCAGTATCTCTCAATAACTTAGCTAATGTCAAAATAACCACAGTTTACCGGCGTAGACAGAACACAACTCAAAACACTTTAGAAAATAAAAGTTTACTACAATACAAATCCAGTCTTTTCAAGTTCTTTAGCTCACTGGTTTCAAACTAGCGTCTTTCTTCTATCTCTCTGTCTTCAATCTAACGTTCTAGCTTCTGATTGACTCTTGCAACTGTGCTCTCTTAAAGCAACAGTGCACTTATCGTAACTGGCAAAACTAATAATATGCATCACTATTGTATTACTTTTGATATTCATTTTAGCCTGTGTAAAGTTCATTTATTTCAATGTACCGGTAGGCACCTGCGGCTTATAGACATGTGCGGCTTATTTATGTTAAAAATAATTATTTTTGAAAAATTCAGTGGGTGAGGCTTATATTCAGGTGCGCTCAATAGTCCGGAAATTACGGTATATGTACTAAGAGAAAACAAGAAGACAAAATGTTTCACTGGCTAAGGAGCTGGACGTTTACCTGTATTGCAAGCGGTTGGACAGAATCTCTTGTTTCACCTGCTCCAGGGCCCCATGGAAGAAGACTTCCAGCTCAGTGCGCTGCTCCAGGATTGTGCCGGCGAGACGCTTGACTCGAGCGATTTCACGTTCACGCAGTACCAACAGCTTCTGCAGCTTCCCCAGCTCTGCACAGTTGGCCTGTGTGCTGTCGAGAGCTTGCTCCTGGGTCTCTCTCTTCTCACGCTCAAACTGCACTGACATGATGTTAAGTGCCCGCTCCAACATGTCTACCTTACGCCTCAGTTCCAAAATCTCCTTCTTCTGGACGGCCATCTTACAAATGTTCTGCTTCATCATCAACTCACTTGTATCCTAGAAGATTTGAGTCAGAAATTGAAAGCACAAAGCATTACTTTCCGTGAAGTTTTCTTTGGTAGATAAAAATGATTAAAAAAGCATTCTGTAGTGAGCCACTGGAAAAGAAACAGTGACTATTCTGAGGACAGAACAGAATAAGATGCTTCAAGATGTTGTCAAATACCTGGAATCATGCTATATTGATATACCATGTTATGATAATTTACAGATCAAGCCGAAGAGAAAAGTCTTTTCTCAGATTGAGGTGCTGGATGCAGGTGAGATGGGCAGAAGTAAAGACCTGACAGACTTTTACAAGAGCCAAACAGTTATGGCCAGGTCAGGGCATCTCTGAGACGGCCAAACTTGTGGGGTGATCCCGGTCAGGAGCGTTGAGTTCAAGGTGGTTCAAGACGGCAGAAATGAAGGCTACCCCATCTGGACCAGAGGGGTTACTGTCAACATGTCAATGATTAAGGGATGGTTAAGGGAAGTATCCCAAGTAGCCCCTGCTGTGTATCAAGCTGCACGAACACAGACCGCTGTCCACTGTTGACGGCTCCTACAATGGGCACTCAAGGGACAAATTTACATTTACATTTAGCAGACGCTTTTATCCAAAGCGACTTACAAGGTATACACATTTTTTACATTTATGGCACACTGCACATCAGGAGCAATTAGGGGTTCAGTGTCTTGCTCAAGGACGCTTCGACAGGGAATCGAACTAGCAACCTTCTGATTACTAAACGACTTCTCTACCTCCTGTACCACTGTCGCCCCTACAAATACAAATACACCCTACTTCTAAATATTTGTTTGCCATATATCCCAATGGATAAGGAAACACTACCTTCAACTTAACCTCTCTAAGACTGAACATTTGGACATCCTGGCCAATCCATCTGTCCAACACAATGTCAACATAAATATCACCTCTTCATCTCTCACCCTCATACACAGTATGCCACCCAAGTCCTGGTAAAGGCTATTTGTACTTGGATTTGAACAGATTGACATCATTTGCACAAATCTAAATGAGAAAAAGGGTGCCAACCTTCATGGATGCTTTTAACATCTGCAAAACAGTACCAGAGACTGACTCTGTAGCAAAGGGAGAGAGAAGTCACCCTACCTGGCCTTGAACCCAGGACTAAGGGATACCAAACCAAATGGCAGTCAGAGCACATACTCATCCATGGGTGCACTCCACGCACACAGGCGTCCTCACACATTCTCCAACCGTACCTCTCCCATCCCAGGGTTCCCCACACACTAGCGCTTCACCCATCTCTGGGGTTCCTCACAACCAACCTGGGGGTCCGTCATACGCCTCAAATACGCCTGCCTCACAGCAAGCCATTCCACTTCTGACATGTGGCCTTGAACCCAGGACTATTGGGTACCAACCCTGCACCGTGAACGCAATGCCAAAGAGCCAGGCTCGTGGGTATGACAATCAGAGCACATACTCATCCGTAGTGACGACACTCCGTCGCAGCCTCTAAATGTCAAGTGTCTAACTGAACAGGCTCAAAACCAGTGTTGCACAGCTGTTAGAAAAGGTAGTTACACTAAATCTGCAGAAGTCAAAAGTTTGGTGCCGTGATGTATCTTGCAATAGAAATTCTGTACCTGCTGTTTAAAAAAACATGTGTATTTACTGTTCTGAAAAAAATTACCTTTTATTATTAAAGACATTTCTTATTACTTACTTACTTTCTTAAAAAGTTGGGACGGTATGGAAAATGCAAAATAAAAAAAGAAAGCAGTGATTTATACATTTACCTTGACTTGTATTTCATATGAACACAAGATATTTCATGTTTTGTCTGGTCAACTTCATTTGATTTGTAAATAGACATCGATTCCTGCCATTCATTCAGGCCTGCAACACATTCCACAGAAAGTTGGGACGGGGGCAATTTAGGGGTAGTAATGAGGTAGAATAATTAAATAATTATGTAATTTGAAACTAGTGATGTCAGCAGGTCGTTGTAATCATGATTCGGTACAAAAGCAGCATCCAGGAAAGGCTTAGTCCCTTAGGAGCAAAGATGAGCCAAGGATCGCCAGTTTGCCAGCAAATGCATGAGCAAGTTATTGAAATGTTTAAAAACAATGTTTCTCAAAGAAAGATAGGAAGGGATTTGGTGCCTTTGGTGCTCCACGGTGCATAACATAATTAAAAGATTCAACGAATCTGGAGGAATTTCAGTGCGTAAAGGGAAAGGGCGCAATCCTAAACTGAATAACTGTGATCTGCGATCCTCAGACTGTCCTGCATCAAGAACCGTCATTCATCTGTAAGCGATAAAACCACATGGGCTCAGGATTACTTTGGCAAACCTTTGTCACAATACGTAGTTACATCCACAAATGGCAGTTAAAACTTCACTGTGCCAAAAGGAAGCCTTATGTTAACCGTGTCCAGAAGTTCGTCGACTTCTCTGGGCTTGGAGGCATCTGGGATGGACCATCACACAGTGGAAACGTGTATTGTGGTCAGACGAATCAGTATTTCAGGTCTTTTTTGGTAGAAATAGACGCCGTGTGCTCGGGACCAAAGAAGAAAAGGAGCATCCAGACTGTTACCGGCAACAAGTCCAAAAGCCAGGGTCTGTCATGGTTTGGGGTTGTCAGTGCCCTTGGCAAAGGTAACTTACACTTCTGTGATGGCACCATTAATGCAAAAAAGTACATAGAGATTTTGTAGCAACATATGCTGCCTTCAAGACGACATCCTTTCCAGGGACGCCCATGCATATTTCAACCAGCCAATGCAAAAGCACATTCTGCACACATTTCAAATGCATGGCTGTGGAAGAAGGGGGTGTGTGTGCTGGACTGGCCTGCCTGCAGTCCTGACTTGTCCCCAATAGAGAATGTTTGGTGCATTTTGAAATGCAAAATGTGCCAACGAAGACCCCGTACCGCTGCACACCTCAAGACTTGTTTGCAGGAAGAATGGGACAAAGTTACACCTGAAACGCTTCATCACTTGGTGTCTTCAGTCCCTATACATCTTCAGTGTTGTGAAAAGCAATGGCAACATTATAAAGTGGTAAATGCTTTACTGTCCCAACTTTTTTTGAAATGTGTTGCAAGAAGTGAAATTGAATTAAGTGTTTGTTTTGAAAAAACAATAATAATTCATGAGTTAAAACATCAAATAATGTGCTGTTGTATTGATTTCAATGTTATACAGGTCAAAGAGAATTTATTATAACAGTAACAGTGTGATGTGTACCTTATGCAGGGCGAGTGATGAATGTGATTATAACAGTGTGATGTGTATCTTATGCAGGGCGAGTGATGAATGTGATTATAACAGTGTGATGTGTACCTTATGCAGGGCGAGTGATGAATGTGATTATAACAGTGTGATGTGTGTGTATCTTATGCAGGGCGAGTGATGAATGTGATTATAACAGTAACAGTGTGATGTGTGTGTATCTTATGCAGGGCGAGTGATGAATGTGATTATAACAGTAACAGTGTGATATGTACCTTATGCAGGGCGAGTGATGAATGTGATTATAACAGTGTGATGTGTGTGTACCTTATGCAGGGCGAGTGATGAATGTGATTATAACAGTGTGATGTGTATCTTATGCAGGGCGAGTGATGAATGTGATTATAACAGTGTGATGTGTGTGTATCTTATGCAGGGCGAGTGATGAATGTGATTATAACAGTGTGATGTGTGTGTATCTTATGCAGGGCGAGTGATGAATGTGATTATAACAGTGTGATGTGTATCTTATGCAGGGCGAGTGATGAATGTGATTATAACAGTGTGATGTGTGTGTATCTTATGCAGGGCGAGTGATGAATGTGATTATAACAGTAACAGTGTGATGTGTACCTTATGCAGGGCGAGTGATGAATGTGATTATAACAGTGTGATGTGTATCTTATGCAGGGCGAGTGATGAATGTGATTATAACAGTAACAGTGTGATGTGTACCTTATGCAGGGCGAGTGATGAATTTTCCTCTTCCATGGCCTCACTTCTCCCTCTCAGTTGTTCCACCTCATTCATGTGATAGGTGAGAGCCTCGTTGAGACGCATATTCTCCTTGAACACTGAACAAGATGCGTCGTCTAGTTGCCTGCTCAAATTTGTAAGAGAAAGAATGGAACATGATGTTATTGGCACTTCAATCAGAAAAGATCTTTGTTATAGTTTAAATTCATTGGTGTGGCTTCTCAATCAGAAAAGATCTTTGTTATAGTTTAAATTCATTGGTGTGTCTTCTCAGAGCGGGGATCATCCATATGAAGGACATCCATATCTACTGCAGGCTTGCTGGTGGCTGACCAGGCTAAGGTGGAAAAGACAGGTTCTTCTGCAGCGGAAATCTGCCTAAGAATGAGAGGTGATGGCTGGATCTCGTCATGCATTTCTGTCAGTAGCTTGCGTTTCCCAATGGCGGTGGTCAATGTGGCAGGAAGACAAGACCTTCTTTAATACAGCACCAGTTTGGACACACCTTCTCATTCAATGTTTTTTCTTTATTTTTATTATTTTCTACATTGTAGATTAATACTGAAGACATCAAAACTATGAAGTATGAGCGGCATGACTTTTCTCAACGGTTTCTGGCTAATTTGACCATGAGGAACAAAACTAGGGTGCTGTCATCTACTGTAACCCGAGCGAACATCGAGATTTTGCCACGCCCTTTTAGGGCGTGTCCAGCGCATCTGTATCTCAGCTTCTGAAGGTCGTAGACACTTGAATTTGGTCTCAAAATGACCGGAATAGGCATGTTTATATATGCACTATGAAGGTTTCTAAGGAAAGTGAACGGGACATACTCACACGACAGCTTCATTGTGGGCACGCTCAGCCAGCTGCGCAATCCTCTGCTCTGCTTCCTTCTCTAGGCGGACCTGACAAAAGAGTACATTCAGCATTCTCTCTTTCATTTCTGTCAGTCTTCTGATATTCTTTTGTTTTCTTCTGCATCTTTTCCTTCATTCAAGTTCATTCCACAGGACACATACTGCCAACTTCAACAACTTTTCCGATACCCTACAGAGTTACATGCCCTACATTTATTAGCAATGTGTCTGTTGTCAACATACTGGACACCCAGTCTAGAATGCCTGAACAAAAGATTGAATTTCTACTCAAAATAAACGTAATCATCTTATGATTTACGATCTATACAGTCCCAGGGACACCACTGTCAGTGATTGATTTCAACATACCTTTTCGATGAAAAACTTGTGCTCCATTCTTGCTAGCATCTCTTTGTGCTCCTTATTTTCAACGTGCATGTTTTCTTTAATCTGAATGAAAGAAAAGAAATATATGTTCAACACCCTTGACAAGCATACTTTCAAAAAGGATTATTACTATTGTCCTACATACATTGTTAAGGTCCTGTTCCATGTTGGCTTTCTGCTTGCGAAATTCCTTAATCGTCTTCAGCTCTCCCTGGATCATACGAAACTCATTGAGTCTCTTCTTGAATTTCTCTTCCATATCATTGACCATTTGGGTGTATTCAGCAACCTAGCACAACAAAAAATATATCCAACAAGACCATAGTTTAATCGGGATCCCATAAGAGATCACCAAAGAGACCAACTTAAGAAGCCTCTGGAGTGCACAATGTCCACTCTAAGCTGTTCAAAATTCACGCAGATAATTCTGCAAATGTTTCTTAAATAAACATGACAAATCATCCTCGGAAACCTGAATTTATCTACTTTCAAACGTATGGTTTCCATTCGAATGTTTTCCTGCTGGCCAAATGTCCCGAGAGAAGGCCCAATGGCAGGAGAGCATAACACTAGCTACACAATTACACAATCTGAAGAACTTCTACAGCTACCACCAATGGTATCGAACCTGAGACAACCAGCATTACCTCAGCTAACGCCAGCTTGCTACGCCGGCGACGGTTTAGGGGATTGCACAGGGTACTCAAGCGCTCTCACATAGTTTTGTATTCCAGTTCGAGCCCTAAACAACAGGTATGAACGGAAGCACTGGAATGACTTTTGTTACTTATGACCTGATGTTATGTCAGTGGCAGCAAAGACAGAGATTTTCTGTTTGTCATTGTTGTTTTCAGCCGTTTAGGTAAGCCCACCTGGCAGCGTCTGTTGGCAGCAGACATCAGATGCGCCTTGTCTGATCATTTCTACCACTGTAACATAGGCTAGATTACTGTACCCAATGACTGTAAAAGGCACAGGCAAATGTATATCCGGATGCTCACATTTTGACATGCCATTACCGCAAGTTCAGTGAAGACAGCCTGCAATGCTCTGGAGCTTGGTATTGGGAAAAGGAGGCAGGCCTACTGAATTAGAAGGCGTACCTGACTTCACCCCTCGTCTCTACTGCGCGGACTCTGCCTCACAATTTGACATTTCTATAGAACAGAGGTGCATGGAGCCACGTCGTCCATGTTATTTATAGTCAAAGGGCAAGCTCTATCGAAGGAAGAAACAGTCAAGCTGTAATGCTGCAAAGTTTGCAATTTCTGCAAATGGAGGATTCTTAAACAAAAGCAATTTTTCAAGGGCAGATTTCACCAGAAAAACATTTCTAACGTTGATGATGTTTTGACAATATTTATTTTGCACCTTTTTTTTGATGAATCCAATCCCTTGAACAGTGGTGTATATGTTTGTTCATTACTTTCTACACACTAAAGGAAGTGAGGCCAAATCAGACTGTTCTTTAAAGGAAGTGAGGCCGTATCAGACTGTTCTTTCCATAGATATACATAAAGACTAGATGTCTCGTCCAACGGAGTCGAACGTCCGCACATGGCGGCCATCTTGCCCCGGTCAGTTCGCTCACCCATAACATTGTGTTGGTATTGGTATGTACTTTTTAAATAACCATAACTTGCTCAATTTTCAACGGATTTACAAATGGTTTGGTTTCTTACAAACGTTATTAACGTGGTTATAATTCGGGATGCTTTTTGGATATTTTTAAGAAAATAACATAATTATTCATAAGTATGCAATGTCATAACTACATCTCTGACGTTTATAACAAACCAACCCGTTTAAAAATCGGTTGAAAATTGAGCAAGTTATGGTTATTTAAAAAGTACATACCAATACCAACACAATGTTATGGGTGAGCGAACTGACCGGGGCAAGATGGCCGCCATGTGCGGACGTTCGACTCCGTTGGCCGGCAACGCGGACGAGACATCTAGTCTTTATATATATCTATGGTTCTTTCTACACACTAAAGGAAGTGAGGTCATATCAGACTGTTCTTTAAAGGAAGTGAGGCCATATCAGACTGTTCTTTAAAGGAAGTGAGGT
Organism: Clupea harengus; assembly: GCF_900700415.2. NCBI lineage: Eukaryota > Metazoa > Chordata > Actinopteri > Clupeiformes > Clupeidae > Clupea > Clupea harengus. Next base: position 30,571,140 of record NC_045159.1, read on the forward strand.
CATATCTGACTGTTCTTTCTATACACTAAAGGAAGTGAGGTCATATCAGACTGTTCTTTCTACACACTACAGGAAGTGAGGCCATATCAGACTGTTCTTTCTACACACTACAGGAAGTGAGGTCATATCAGACTGGTCTTTAAAGGAAGTGAGGCCATATCTGATTTATTCTTTCAATAAATTATCATTCTTTCCCCCTACATTTGCTACTTAAGGGAAAATGGAAAATCTTAGTCTTTCTTCCTAATGTGTGTGTCTGGCCCCTTCATGGCTTCGTGCAGCTGTGTTTTTATCTGTTATTTGATCTCTATAATTTTTTCATAACTATGAGAATGGCTTTGTGCAAATACAACGGTCAGCTCCCATTCATGTATGATGTTGCTATACGTGTATTATTTCCTTCATCTTAAATAACATGGCCACCCTGGGCAGGCTGAAGCTGTGTTTGTGTGTGTGCATGTTTGCCAATGTGAACCTGGCTTTCACATTACATTTCAAAAGCTGACCACAACTTCTTTCCCAGAATAATGCTACATGGGCTCAGCAATGCTGCCAATCCATTTTCTAACTCTAACTCTAACTCTGACCCCAGTTTATTTCTATTCTGAGACTTATTGGAAACCACTTTAATAGAACAAGAGTCGAATACAAGATGTAAAGCAGCTTTTCACAGAACTTACACTTCAACTGGCATGTTTTGCATAAATGTTCAAACCATTGAAACACATGGATTGTCAGGACCTGGCAAATTCATGAAAAAGGTTTTCACATTCAGGTATAGGATTACAGCTTTTGTTGAGTTTGAAAGAACAACCAAACACGTGAGGGACGGATCACTGGTATGTCTTCCAAACCTGTGGGTTTTAATTACAAGCTGCAGTTTTTTTCCCCAACACCACAGTTAAAGGCTTACAAGACAGAAAATGCTGGGGTTCATTTATAATTTTTTTATACTTGTTTTGTTACTTCTCCGTGTATGAACACTACATCAGGGTAATTACAGAAAGGGAAGCCCAGAGCGGCTCCACTCCAAACCCCTTTTTGGAAGTGCAGTATGATTATACAGGGTTTTTTTCCCTGTAAGAACACAAGATACACACCCTGGAGAGCAGCATGACTGATTTAGTAGACATTGTGCCGGGCCGGGCCGGGTGTGAATTTTCTCTGCATATCCACAGACTAAGCACTTCTGCTCTAGTCCCGTTCTCCTCTAATGTCAGGATACATTTCTTTTACATTCTGAAAAACAAGCCAAGTGGTCATTTTTTCTCACTTACAATTTGCTCTTTGTCCTCCAATGCCTTTGTTTTTTGATGCTCTAGTTCTTCTTCAAGCTCTGAAATCTGGTAGGGAGACAAATGATAACAAACGACAATCATGTGCACAGGAAAGAGTGAATATGCTTATAACTAAGGCCGACATGAGTAGGTGGCAAAGGGGATCATTCCTAAATGCTTGATGTACCAAAACAATCAACAAAGCCCATATTTCACTCCCACGGCACGCTGACCCTGGTCTCATCCTTTTTCACGTACCTCCAGTCCCCACCCATCTTCACGAGGAGCTCCTGGGGGGGCAATATGCCTGATGTTGCTCCTCATTTTAAACAGCCCTCTCTTTTCTGGCTGCGCACCTCGCCATTTAAAGATAGCAACAGCTACCCCATTTAGAAAATAATCAACATTGACCCAACTAACAACAACAACAACAGTTTTTGGAACTGCCTCATCAAAATTCTGGAAAAAGGTGGTTTAGAACAAATTTTCTGACATGTTGAAGCCTTCTTACAAATTTGTATCCTTTTTTGCTAAATGTGTATGTTCTGTGTTGTGTTGCAAGACATGTCCTTGATCATTCAGTACAGTGTCTGAAACTGCTCTGGGTTGGCTTGTATCCTATTTCTGATAAAAAAAATCTTTGTCAGTGAGTTTGTACCTTATTTGTGATGATGCGCCCCAGAGCTTGAACTTGTCACGTCTATTGATACCCCTGAATCATAGCTTTAACAGTTCTAATGTTCTAATTCTACTAGTGTTCCCTCCCTCGCTCTGTGTTGAAAGAACTGATAGCACCACTGGACCGCTTTATTGCTTGGACTCACACACTGACATACACAAAGGTAAGTAAGGTCAGGGCTACAACATCAAAAGACAGTGGTACAGTGGTAGAGAAGTCGGTTAGTAATCAGAAGGTTGCTAGTTTGATTCCCTGTTGAAGCGTCCTTGAGCAAGACACTGAACCCCCAATTGCTCCTGATGTGCAGTGTGCCATCAGTGTAAAATGTAAAATGTGTATACATCCTTGTAAGTCGCTTTGGATAAATGCGTCTGCTAAATGACTAAATGTAAATGCAAAAGAATAACAAGAAGCTATGGTAAATAAGCAATGGCCGGAGGGCCCTGGGGAGAAAAGTATGTTGGGCGAGTTGATTGGCCAGTCAGTATTTTATTAAAAGTTTCACTTAAATTATCGAATTGAAGTTCAATAGTTCGAAAATAATGTCAAAGGAAACGTATGAGGCTACTAAATGAAAGAGGGGTTCCTAGTGTCATGGAAAACGCAGCACACCTGGGTGGAGGAAGGTGGCAAAGGTTGCTGTTCAGTTTGCTGCCGATTCCCTGCTAAGGCCGATCAATGGGGATCGTTTTCTCAAGGGGACCAATAACTACAGAAAACAAGGTTTAGGCGCACACAGCAAGCGGCTGGCAAAGCGGGTGGTGGACAACCCATCATCTAGGCCATTTCACGTCTGAACACGTGAACGGGCAAACGACTAAATCCGTGTGGAGAAGTTCCCTTTCAGTTGATTCACTCAGGAGTATGGGCGACATGCCCACGCGGCTGAAGACACCTCTAATCACACCTGGGCAGATGACATGTGGTGACGTATGCCAGGACACCACAGTCTACCCCTCAGGTCAACCCTGCACCACCTGTCTAACTCACTAGCTGGTTTTAAGTGTAGCAAGTTAACAATTTCTCTCGAAGCAGTTAGACTGTTCCATACAGGATTTGTTCCACAACATCCTCCATTGGTGCATTGTCTTTCGGCCATGACACTGTTTTGAGAGTTATTTGCAATAGGTTCGAAGTCTGGTGTTTCTCCAACGAGCTAATGTTTACCTGCGTTCTAGAGCGAGCTTGCTGCCTGCATCAACCGCAACCAAAGCAGGCTTTCAACCTTGTCCTCAGGGCTGGATGCTTTCTCTCCACGAGAAGGACGGCCATGACGACACCTGCCCAGTTTGCCTGGGGATTCTCCACGCTAGAAGAGACCTTCCCCACCTCACTGTTCCCCCAGTCTGGCTGTTTTCCACTGGGACAAGACGTTTCTCAGCCCCCTAGTTCGGGTGTAGTAAAGGAAAGTGTGTATCAGTTGTTGCAACAGTGTCTCAAATAAGAGACGTGCTTGTTCACCTCCATTTTAATTTGGGCTAAATGAGCTTCCATACATGGAGCGTTCAGCCTCTTCTCTCTCCACGAGAAGGTACCAACGCTCTGTGGACCTGTGGCTGTTATGAGAGAAGAAATACACTCTTGTTGTCTTCGCCAACCAGGCAATAAGAGTACCGCAATTTCCTGACTATTAACCGTGGTTTATACAATGATTGTGTAAAGAAATTCTGCAGCCCTGCTTGGTACTTGGCTGTGGCCTATAGATATATTTCACCTGGTAGTTAGTAATGCGCACAGTAACTAAAGCGTGAATGTCTCTTTCTCTCAATCTTTCACATACGAACATGGAATGACAAATGTCACACTCAGTCATGATAAAGTAACGGGTGTATTTAAGAGGATGCTTAGGGAACAATCCTAGCTATCTCTTTGCTTAGGGAACCATCTTAACAGTTGGCAATATGAACTCATGTTAATATGTGTGAATATGAACTCATGTTAATATGAAGGTAATAGGCACCCTGAGTTTTTTTTTGGCATTTGACGACCACCATAGGTACTCGCACACGCTTGTAAAGTGACGAGTATTCAGCTGGTTGCAATTCAGCAACCTCACCACTACATGCCACTGAAAACTACACACTGTACTATGTAAAAGTTTCCTTAGCTAGCAGTTAATACATAGGTGCAGTCAATACTACGTATTGTAGTGCTTTACAAAGGTTATTCAAACCCCATTTGGCTATTTAAAGTAGACTAGGCCCTATAGCAAATTCAAATATACTCGAGGACTTATTAACGTTTTTTTATCAGCGGTTTCGAAAATAGCAGAACTTCCATCGGTGCCACGCCAGGCTCGGAGTTGGTAAGGGTATTCATTCTTAAGTCGAATGAAAAGTTTCCACTGCACATCGCTACAGCCCTTAAGCATCACTGCTAGCGAAAAGATGACCACTTTGAATCGACAGAGATCATCAGACACACACATTTGATTTACATGTCAGTTCATAAGAAATTAACGTCAGCCAATTTCAGCAAGACAGTTCAGGTTAGCTAGCAAAATTACAATAATAGTTACTTCGAAGTATGTATGCTTACTTCCATGGCGGTCTCACACTGTGTACGCATGTCTTATCTGGCAACCCAGGGTTTTGAAATGGTACTGGAGAAATGGGCAGTGGGCGGAATCACACAGGCCAAAACACAAACAGACTTTCCGCTCCTGAACGGACATTTTAAAAAGAGAATGCTGTCATATCACGGCCATTTATGATTTGGTACAGTAGGTTTATTACATATTGGCCCTCTAAAGCAGTGGAGCTGGTGAGCTGCAGCACGTTTATAGACTTTTAAGAGAACATTATGTCACAGTAATATATCACAGTATTCTTGTGAATACATTGAGATTTTTTATGTAATTTGAATTGAACGTTTTAGCAGCTGGGTCATTCGATTGGGGCAAAGTTTGGGATTTATCATCTCAAACAGTTTTCATGTTTCAAATTTTGAACAGGCTTCAAATTTTGAACAGATAAATTACCTATTTAGTTTCTTGTTTAAACTTTGCAAGAGGATTGTGTCCATAGTCACAGTCACAATGCGTGAAATCTGAAAAGATTTGTTTTGTTTTTGAACCCTCTATTTAACTGTCCTTTTGCACAGCATTCACTCAAGTATCTGGCAAATGGTTTTGTTTTCTTACAAATATGCTTCCATATATATTTTGCCTGCTCACTGAACAGGTATGACCAGGCGTACTGATGAAACAAACCCATTTCCAGAAAGGTTATTTCAAGGGCTACCAGGTTCAGGATTTTGGACTTTGGAATTTAAACTTTTGTAGGTGTACTTTTTTCTTAGGTGCAGGGTGGTCCTTTGTCGGCACCACTTAAACAGAACCATGCGATTTCCATCTCACTGCCAAGGAGTTATCAAGAAGGAATCTAACTGTGAAGGAGTTATCAAGAAGGAATTGTTTTGGTAACATGGCTTTCCAAAGATGCAGCAGTACTGACAGCACGCACATTTTTATTCTTTAGAAATAAAATAATCATAACCCAGACATATCACATATTTTCTTTTATCTCCTTTAAAAAACATTTCCAATAAATTGTCAATTATGTATTAATATGAGGCCAAATCTAAGATGGTCTCTACTGTTCTATGACGTATTTACAGGGCTTCTGATAAATGTTATGCATAATTTGAGTAACCACAAGCTTACCTATTAAGGAAACGTAATGTTGGGTGTTGTAGCGGTTTATACAAAGCTTACTTCGTTATCTCTATTAACTCATCAGCGTCTTCCCATATGCTACTATCGTCCACAAATATCTCATCTCGTTCAGCAAATAAACATCAACTTTTAATATAACAATAGTTACAGGGAAAATACTTTCTACATCCGTGATAATCTCTTAGGAGATATGTCACTCTACTACTCATCCATGTTTACTGGTTAGTTAACTAGTGAATAGGAGCCACAGTGCTGAGATTCCCAGACACCTTGTCCAACTCCTAGTGATGGATTACCCCCTTACCATTAGCACCCTAACCCTAGCAAGGCTGTGTTCTCTCCCCTCTACTCTTCTCCCTGTACACAAACAGCTGCACCTTCAGTCATCAGTCTGTCAAACTCCTGAGATGTGCAGATGACACTACCCTCAGTGGGTCATGTCTGGTGGGGATGAGTCTGCCTACAGGCGGGAGATTGACCATCTGGTGACCTGGTGCTGCCAAAACAACTTGGATCTTGACGCTCTAAAAACTGCCCCCATCGCCCTGTCTGTTTCCCCAGTGAGCCTTGTGGAGTCTTTCCACTTCCTGGGCATTCCATCTCCCTGAAATGGGATCTGAAAATCAGCTCCCAAATAAAGAAGGCTCAGCGGAGGATGTACTTCCTAAACTCCACCTGCCAAAGGCCATGATGATGCACCTCTATACTGCCATCATTGAGTCCATCCTAATCTGCACCTCTATACTGCCATCATTGAGTCCATCCTAATCTGCACCTCTATACTGCCATCATTGGGTCCATCCTAATCTGCACCTCTATACTGCCATCATTGGGTCCATCCTAATCTGCACCTCTATACTGCCATCATTGAGTCCATCCTAATCTGCACCTCTATACTGCCATCATTGGGTCCATCCTAATCTGCACCTCTATACTGCCATCATTGGGTCCATCCTAATCTGCTCCATCACTATCTTGGACGCTTCTTCCATTGCCAAAGACAAGAGCAAACTGCAGCATGTCATTCTGTCTGTTGAGAGGGTCATTGGGTCACAGGGCTGAACCTGCCCGACTCCAAGACCCTGAAGCGAACTGGGAAGATTATGGCTGACCCCTCCCACCCTGGTTAGAAACTTTTAAAAACTCCCCTCTGGTAAGTGGCTGTGGTCCATCAGAGCCAAAACTTCATGCCAGAAGGACTTCAGTCAATGCCCACTAACTCCTCTTTCACTCCCACGGACAGCTTTTGAACGTGTCATATTGATGCAATCTTTACATTTAGTCAATTTTACCCTAGATTCTCTTTTTTAAATGATATGTACGTATATATTTACCATAATCTATGTGCATTTGTATTCAGCTTTCTATTGTTTATATTTATGTTTCTTTTGTGGAGAAAGAAAAGAAAAAGAAGACAAATTACTTGCATGTGAAAACATGGCATGAAAATCCATTTCTGATTCTGATTCTGTACGTATAGTTTATAAGCGTGAGGCTGAGCTCGCTATAGCTGCCATCACTCTAAATGAGGTTTGGGTTCACCACATGTTTTCATCGTGAAATTCCATCATTTCCAAACATTGCTGTGTGTTGCATGTATGCACAACCGTATGGAATGGGACAAGGACAGGTGGATGGGTTTTTATCCCAAAGTGAGGACCAGTCAACCAATCACTGATTCTGGCAATACGTTAATGCCTTTTCTATTTTTAAGGTTGTATAGCCTTTTTCACTCTGGCAGGGGGACTGCCAATGGAAATTAGCCTTTTGGCTATAATTGGGTGCATTTACATTTTAATGTTCATGAATGTACACTGTCCCTCTTGATCAAATAAACAAATTGATTGATTGATTGATTGGCTCCTGAGAGCAGGGAGAGAACAACAACCGAGACTCCAGCAGAAGCCAGGGAAGGTTAAGAGCATGGCAGCTCCAGCCCCTCTTCCTGAAGTGGGCAAAAATGTAGGCACATCAAAATGATGATGATATAGCCAAAGTCATGAGTATAACATGATTGAGGAGTATTTAAACCAAGCTTCACCCAATGAAATCCCGGTGTAAAGAAAAGGAACAAAGCGAGACTTGGATGGGTGATTTAAACATAGATCCATGCTTAGCGTAAAGTTACCAGATTTATGGACCTTGTTAGAGGCCGTAACATGTGCCTATTTATGGCAAGTTACATATCCGGCGAAAGCTACTTGTATTTTGTGTAATTTTCAGAATGTTGTTTGAAAAGGTGACTATATGACTGTCGATAGTCTATTCTCGGTCTGAAATGACAAAACGTTACCTTGGCTTCTTTTTCTGATTCTTTTTTCTTCAAGAATGCAATGATATCGACCGTCTCTTTTTCGGCTCGGTACTGTTGGTTTGTGAGCTGTTCATTTGCATGGGCAAGTCTTCGGGCGGCCTCACGGTATTCCAAGCGTGAGCTCTCGGTGATACCCAGCCGGGTTTCCCAAAGAGCAGCATTTGCTTTCGCCCTCTCGATTTCAGACTCTCTTTCCCCTTTTGATTCCTGCTTTCCCTCTTTTTTCCCTTTACTGCAAGGACAAGGTTGAAAAGAAACAAATGTCAATGTATGCTATACAAACAGAGGTCGCTAGTAAAGTATCAATAGCTATCTGAAATATGATCAGGTATAGGCCTAGCGTTAGCATAGTAGCTAACGTCAGTTAGAGTAGCTGCCTATGTATAACTTGTTACCATCCAGAAACCACAGTTGAATAGATGTAGATGGCAATGTACTCTATATATATGACGTGGTGACAGTTCACTTCGGAAACACTTACCCTTTCCCCTTCTTTCCCTTTTTCCCCTTCTTCTTAATCATGATCCTACCGAGGGTGAAGGCAAGGTAATTTACCAGCAACCTTTTGTTTACCCCTGTTGCCACAGCAACGCAGGATGATACAATCCACAAGCGATGGAAAGCCTACTAGTGAAAACATTTTAAAGTCTATTTTGATAAATAGTAATAGATAACAATATTCATAAAATGTGTGCATACTAAACAAATACAGGTGCTTGCACAGTTGTAGTGAAAAAATAATTGGATTGACTTGAATGTATGTAGGTTACTTAAGTTTGTATGCCGTCAAGTCTTTGACCTTTGCAGTCCTGTACGCCACCAGTCTTTTATAACGGCTCCCTCTCTTCACTGTTGAGTGTATATATACACATACACATATATATAATATATATATATATATAATACACATATATATAATATAGAGAGCCCTCTCCTAAAACTGTGGTGCCATGATGCTCCTCAGCCACTTGTAATCATGGGTAAGAAGTTAGGTTGAGACAGAATTTTAATATGTCAGGACTGTACATTTCAGAAAACATGGATATTGTATTGCGTAGCAGAAATATATTTTAGTTGCTAGACCTTTTGTTCAAGTTTTAAAATCTCTCCATTTGCTGACTCAAAGATAAAAGCAGAATGGGCCCAGAGAGCCCCCATAGCTCAACACTTAGTGTTAGTATGTGCTTATGTTTCCCCTATAGCTCAACACTTAGTTAAGTATGTGCTTATGTTTCCCCCATAGCTCAACACTTAGTTAAGTATGTGCTTATGTTTCCCCCATAGCTCAACACTTAGTGTTAGTATGTGCTTATGTTTCCCCCATAGCTCAACACTTAGTTAAGTATGAGCTTATGTTTCCTCCCACAAAGGTGCTCAATGAAATTCTCAACTAATCTTCAGCAAGCAGAGGTGTACATAATGTACAGCCTTCTAGTTATGCAAGAGGATTTGTAGAAATACATTGTAATTGTAGAAAGATTGTTTACAAATAATCCACACCGGTATCTATTATAAACAATATAAAAGAGTCTTTTACCTTACCTTTTTGCAACATCTCATCTAATTTTTAAGTGGTGGTTCATTAAAAAGGGGAGAGGTCTCTGGTTTTGCCTGGAGGATTTCAGTTTTTCGGTACTGTATTGGCAGTACAGTCTAAAATCTAGTAATAGTAAATGTATACTAGATTACTGGCTATGCAGGTGTCCACAGGCCTCGGTTACCCCATATATGCAGCAATCCTGATACCTCCTGATTTCAAGGTGTTCTTTATCGTGGATGGCAGTTTACCTTGGGGTATGGTACAAATAAAGATGAACAGCTCTGAATGATCTACATTAATGTGAGTTTGTAGGGGACAGGTGCAGTACATGCACATGTAAAATCTGAACCCCTGAAAACAGATATTCAAAGCATGCTGAAGCTTATAGTGATTATTTTATATGGTTATTTACTCTCAAATATGTTTGAGAACTTTTTTAGGGCCAAATGAATTCGCAATTTAGTTTGTCATCGAAAACATTTGCATTATTTGATGGACAGGGGCAGTGACCCCCTCATATTCCCAAGTCTCATCTGTGCTTCATATGCAATCTCTGAGTGTTCAAACTGTGCTGGCCTTTTAGTCTGACCTATGACCTAGGCCCTGGTGAGGGCAACTGAAACACTATTATTTAAGATCCTGTTTTTATAAAGTCCCCTTGTGTTTTTCACTATTCAGTTGTCAGATTGTTATAAACAAGAAGTAATGCAAATATATACAATAACTTAATTCATTCCAATAGTTTTGGCTTAAAATTCAAATATTTAAATATCCTGGCAGCACAACTTGAATGCTATCTAGACTTTAAATCTGTTTGGGAAAGCAGCAATAAAAAGGTAATCACACTTCAAAACAGTACTCTTGAAATCTGGTCACATTTATCTCACAATCATCTCACATGTCTCATAAAACATCTTTGAGAAAAGTTGTTACAGCTGTTGAACATACCATAAACTAGAATATAATATATATCCATATATATATGCACTCCTGCCCTGCTTTTTGTATTGTAGTACTTATTGTGTTTGTGTAGTACTTACTGTGTTTTTATGTTTCATGTTATGTGTAGTACTTACTGTGTTTGTATGTTTTTATGTTTACTGTATGCACCTATACATCAGAACAAATTCCAGGTAGGTGTAAACCTACTTGGCAATAAATACTATTCTGATTCTGATTCTGATTCTGGAATGTGGCATAGACTTTGTCTGGAAGCTCTGATTAGTTTCTATGGATCAACTTGTCAGAAAATGACTCCATCACATTGTAACTGGAGCCCTACAATCTCTGATTAATGTCCTGTAATCTCAATTTGAAAGAATTCCATGCTTGTGGGTGTTCTGCCCAAAGCCTAACTGAAGAGACCAAAACCTTGTCATTACAATTCTAGTGATAATCACAGCTTTGAAAATGCTCGAGGTTATTTATGTTTTTCTCTTTTCTTTCTTGTTTTGAGGAGTCTCTGTCATAGCAATTACCTTTATATTTAGCTCCTAAACTCCATACACGATGCCAGTGGAGAGAGCTATAAGCTTAAGTTTACAGTAGCTACACCCTGACATTTTAGCAGTATGTTCTTTTCATCGTTAGCCTCTGCTGCGCATGGAATGCTCCCTGGGTTCCATCCAGTTCGGCCAAAAAAGTAAAAAAACAAAAATGAGTAGTTTGAAAACCAACAAAAGGACTCAAGTAGAAGGCATGCAGCACATGGGCGGCTCCACTGCCTGGATTGAAATGATGTTCTGTGCTAAGATTACATTGTTTTCCAGAAGGCCTCTGGCTTCTCAGTTCTGTTAAATCAACTGCAGTGCAGTCAGTTTGACTCTTGTGGCTAGTCCCCATGTTATGTAATCTCTGCTTAATCTAAACTGATGTTTGATGGTTTCTTTCGGGATGACAAAGACTTGACACTTATGCTGGGGCTGTTCACTGTTCACTGTTCACTGTTCAATCACGCTCAGTGTGCCTACATGATTTCTCTGTATTGAGAAATCATGTATTGATTTCTCTGTACTGTATTTTTATCAACAAAACACATGAAATGAAACCATGAATGAACCTATAACCCTATACTGTGTCAGGCAGGCAAGAATAATTCCATAGTTAATTAATAAAGAAATCCAAATAATAGCAAAGCAAAAGGGAAAAGTGCATGAATGCATACCATTGAGGATGTGGCATTGGGAGTTAGTTTAGCTCTACGTGGTTTGCATCAGAGTTCTATGACTTTCTGAGCCCAGCATGAATACAAAACATGAACATGAAATAACAGATTAAAGGAAATTAGTCACGCAACTTCCTTTAATCTCCTCAACTAAGTGTTGAATTGAACTGAAGACATGTGTGCATATCTCCTAATGTGAAGTGTGACGCCTAACCCTATGATCTCCAAATGCTGCCAGGATGTGGTGTAGTTACGTGTGCTGAACTGAATATCCTCAAAATATGTATAAAATTATGTAGTTATCTGACTTATGCCAAAATCTTCTCAGTGACCGGGAAGTAGCTGAATACCTTCCACAACCGACTGTGTGGCACCGATTCAAAGGCATTCGCGGAACCAAAAACACCACATGGTCTCTGCCTTCTGTCCTTGCTGCCTGAATATGATGCCATTACTATATTCCAATCATCCAGAAAAACCTGGGATTCCTGCTTTTGTGCACGGAGATATCTATCAAACCATTTCCCTTCAGATAGGAGACCAACCTCTTTGCTACCACACTGAAGAAGATCTTTCCTTCCACAATAAGAAGACTGATAGGATGAAATCGTCCAATGGTCACGATGGCCATGAGCTTCACCACGATGCAGCCCTTGCACAATGTTCAACTTCTTGCACCTCTTTCCACCTGGGCGGGCCATCGTCCATTGGTAAACCTAGCTCTCCAATTTGAGGAATGTCTGCTGGTGAAGATACTCCTCTCGGTCCTTTCTTTCAACTCTCAAACTTCCTGTTTTCTCCCGAGTAAATAAATACTGTCACAAACTTAAATGGATCCCTGTAGAATTCAATCCCAGCTTGTTCTTCATTTGAGGAGCTCTACTCTCCTTAATGTACTCTTTACCTCTGCCTGAAGTACACTAATACCTTCTCTCTGTTCATCATCTACTCTTCACCTCTGCCTGTAGTACACTAATACCTCCTCTCTGTTCATCATCTACTCTACTCCTCTGCCTGCAGTACACCAACACCTTCTCTCTGTTCATCATCTGCTTGTTTCCAATTGCTTCTTCAGCTGTCACCTTTCTCAAAACAGCCTTTCTATTCCAACCTGACGACAAATAAAGGAAATGAGAATCACCCCTATACCTCAACACCAACATCCTTGACCTGTGATGTCCCCCAGGGGTCGATCTTGGGGGCTTTATTATTCAACTTGTATGTGCTCCCGCTTGAACAAATCATTAAAAACATTAAGGTTTCCCATCATAGTTAGGCTGCTAACACCCAAATGCACTCAGCCCCCTAGAATCTCTTTGTTAATACGTTGACTATACATTAACTATAAATTAACAGCCGGATGTCTAAAAATGTCCTTCAGCTGAGAAAGGACAAAACTGAAATAATCTTGTGTCTGTATTGGTCTAATTGGTAAGTGTACTGCAATATTTCATGCTCTGCTTTAGTTTTAAATGATCTAAATACCCCTGACAATCCCCATCGCTGCCTCCAATTTATGTAGTTACCTCGAGTGTTATACACACAACAGCACACTGCTGTGCAGGAGAAAGAAGGAGATTCACAAAGCTGGTGAAGTCCACAATTGTCAGAGCACTGTCGGGTTCAATTCAATTCCATTTTATTTATATAGCGCCAAAACAATACAATTGTCTCTAGGCACTTTACAGACGCCAGGGCCTGAATCTCTTTAAAGCAAGCACACTCTTCACTTAATAACTTAATGATTTTTTTTTTATATTAAGATATTATGTGTATTCACAGAACTTCAACAATTCAATTCAATTTGATTTCTATAGTGCCAATAATAATTAAAATTGTCTCTAAGGGCTTTAGAGAGCCCAGAGCTTGAACGCTCACTCCACTCGACTCCACCATACCCCACACTCACTCCACTCCACCATACCCCACTCTCACTCTCACTCCACACCACACACACTCCACCCCACACTCACTCTCACTTCACTCCACTCCACCATACCCCACACTCACTCTCACTCCACTCCACTCCACTCCACTCCACCCCACACTCACTCCACTCCACTCCACTCCACTCCACTCCACCCCACACTCACTCCACTCCACTCCACTCCACTCCACTCCACTCCACTCCACTCCACACACACTCACTCTCACTCCACTCCACTCCACTCCACTCCACTCCACTCCACTCCACTCCACACTCACTCTCACTCCACTCCACTCCACTCCACTCCACTCCACTCCACTCCACTCCACTCCACACACACACACACTCACTCTCACTCCACTCCACTCCACTCCACTCCACTCCACTCCACACACACACTCCACTCCACTCCACTCCACTCCACTCCACTCCACTCCACTCCACACACACTCACTCTCACTCCACTCCACTCCACTCCACTCCACTCCACTCCACTCCACTCCACTCCACACACACTCACTCTCACTCTCACTCCACTCCACTCCACTCCACTACACACACACACACACACACACACACACTCCACCCCACTCCACTCCACTCCACTCCACTCCACTCCACTCCACTCAACTCCACACTCACTCTCACTCCACTCCACACACACTCACTCCACTCCACTCCACTCCACTCCACTCCACTCCACTCCACTCCACTCCACTCCACTACACTCACTCTCACTCCACTCCAGTCCACTCTCACTCCACACACACTCACTCTCACTCTCACTCCACTCCACTCCACTCCACACACACCCCACTCCACTCCACTCCACACACACTCCACTCCACTCCACACACACCCCACTCCACTCCACTCCACTCCACTCCACTCCACTCCACACACACTCACTCCACTCCACTCCACTACACTCACTCTCACTCCACTCCACTCCACTCCACTCCACACACACTCACTCCACTCCACTCCACTCCACTCCACTCCACTCCACTCCACTACACTCACTCCACTCCACTCCACACACACTCCACTCCACTCCACTCCACACACACTCCACTCCACACACTCTCACTCCACTCCACTCCACTCCACTCCACACACACTCACTCCACTCCACACACACTCTCACTCCACTCCACTCGACTCCACTCCACTCCACACACACTCACTCTCACTCCACTCGACTCCACTCCACTCCACACACACTCACTCCACTCCACACACACTCTCACTCCACTCACTCCACTCCACTCCACTCCACCCCACTCCACTCCACACACACACACACTCACTCTCACTCCACTACACCCCACTCTCACTCTCACTCTCACTCTCACTCTCACTCCACTCCACTCCACTCCACTCCACTCCACACACACTCACTCTCACTCCACTCCACTCCACTCCACCATACCCCACACTCACTCTCACTTCCTGAAGCTCCATCTCCTCTCATGATTGATCCATCAACAAACAAGTCTTCAGTCAGTCTATGTGCTGTAGCCACCCATCATAAACAACAGGTCATGTTAGCCTGACAGAAAGTAACTAGCTTCTTCAGTTGCAACAGACAACAGCCTATAAGGACATTGGCTGCAAGCTATCTATTACCTGGGGGTAATATTTCATACGTCTCGTTGTTGTGACAGAAAACACATGGAGTTAGGTAGTACAATGTCTGCATAATTAACCTCCACCATAACTAGCATATGAGATGACTGATGACATTGGGGTGTTGCTACGCAGATATATGTGCTTTGAAAACATACATTTGAAGACATTGCCCCTTCTTCAAATCACTCTGCGGGTGTAAGCCATGACGTACACCCCTCCAGACCAATCCCCACACAGTTAATCATAGATTTGATTGTGCCAGTAGGCCTACACTTTCTGAAGAAAAGTGACAGGATGTCTAACCACTCTGCATAGAATAGATTGTTTTATTTGGTTATATCACTGCAGTTGTTTTGCTCAGCAAAACAGAAGAAACAGAACAGAACAGACGGTAACATAGTCTGTTTGAATAAACTGCCGTTGTATACTACGGATCAAATATTGACGTTCTGATTAAATTACATTTTTGTCACCTCTTCTCTGGTGGGTAAGAAGGGCCTGACTGCATACCACTGACTAACCCAAACCAATGTCAGCATTACATTTACTCCACCGATTGGGCCAGCATATCGGACAACTGCCACCCAACAACTTCTAGCAAGCCAAGTATTAACTAGTAAGCTAGCAAGCAGTAAGTGCAAGCCAACAACTAGCTATTATATCCAGTCAGTTACTTAAAGTGTTGAGTCTTCATAGCGTAATGCCCATGCATTAACAACACTAAGCATGGGGTTGCATGACATAATGCCTCTGCTGGAATGTGTCTGGTTCTCTTCTGAACACCACGCCAGTAACTCCAGCAGTTTCTATTAGAAGCTATGTACTGAGTTTCTACCGCACATTTACTTTTTTTGGCCAGTGAATCAGATACATTAAAACAAAACCATGCCAATATCCACAGGGTAATTTCTCCAATTCACTTTTACCATTATTCTCTCCATGATAGTAACACAGATGTACATAATATATTGATTAAAAGGCAGCATTGCACATCTTAAACCAATTCTGATATTACCTGAATGCAATGCTACAGCGTGCGGTCTGACACAGAGCAGAGACAACACATTTATCATTGTTTCAGGATCATGTTATTGTCTCCCACTGAAATGAGCCTCTTATCTTCTCACACCAGGTGCAGTAATTGTGTTGTGCTGTAAGCAGTTTATGTTCGTATTGTCCTATCCCAGAGATATAGAGGCTGTCCTTTCAGTAATTGTCTGCAATTGTCTGTTATGTGTGAACATAATTACTAAGCGTGTTTTGGCAAGCTCTGTGAGAAAAAAAGAAGCAACCAAAAGCAAGACAGAGAAATGAGTGCTGTTGCAGTCATTACAGCTGACAACAAAGGATATCTGCTGGGATTCCATGTGAGAGGACAGGACCGACCGGATATTATGGCCCTTCACAATGTGTGAGTCAGATTTTATGATACTTCAATCAGGGCCAGCCACCTACTGAATTAGCTCATAGCTGGCGTAATACGGAGTTGCCATGGCAGGGACCAGAGTGCTCCCCAAATCGTCAGATGTTAGAGAGATGAAGCACATGCCTGCTGGGCAAAGGGGAAAAGACCTTAACAGAGAACCACAAGAGGGAAAAAAAGAGAAAGAAAACCACAGTATTTAGGAAAAAAGAAAAGGGAGGAGGAAAGAAAGAGTAATATTTTTAGGCTGAAATTACAGCATTGGAACAGTTGTGCCGCTCAGTTGTGCTGCTGGGACGACTGGTATGCCAACGTGCACTCCTCCCCCCTGCCCTCTGCGTGGACCCGCGCTCCCTCTCGCACATTTCACCTCCAAGTTCAGCTCTCTCAGAGCCCATGGCGTCAGTAACCAATGTTCTTTGTGTTCTGCTGTACAGAACGAAAGATAGAAGGTAGCGGAGAAGAAAAACCTACTGAGGTCACACAGCGCCTCGGTGAGCCAGAGTTTTTCAGAAATAAAACCATGTACATGTGGCTCTGTTTGGGATGGTGGTATTTCACTCTCACCGGAGAGGAAAACCCACACTTACACTGTAGTTCAAATAAGGTCTCAAGCATTTCTGAGTGCATGTCTTTATGTTTCATTTCTCTCCCACGCTCTGCTCTGCTTGCTATATCAAATAGTTATTTCTGTTATCAAAAAGAACATTTATCAGCTTCACTGAGAAAACAGAGAGAAGAAATGTATTTATTAAAACAAATCTTGTGGTTGTGTTGGAGGTAAGTGGGAGAAGGCACATATGTTCTTCGGTCCACAGAGTATGCCAGCTCCTGGGAGAGAGATGTGCAAAACATACCATGAATTTTCACGCACACATAAAATTCTGACACAGATATTGGAGCAGTAAACGGTCTTGTGTGCAGGTTTTGTGAGTCTGACTGGCTGCACGTGGGCTGGGGCTCTCACCAACAAGTGCAACTTTCACAGACTTCTTGTGGAGCTGGCGTGACAGGTGGTAAAGAGCAGAAACATGGAGCGCTACCCCTGTGTCCTGCAGTGACTCACACGTTCAGTCTAAGTTGGGGATTCTGCAGAAGTGCTTTAGGACTCTCGAAACATTAATGATGTTTATAACCTCACCACAGAGTCCCACAGTAAATTAGATAATGTCTACATATTTTTTTTGAACACACAAATTTTAACTACACAGTTTAAGAGAGAGAACACAGAAAATAGTACACGACATACATAACTGTACACATTTAAATGTGTGTATAGACTCAGATGCATACACTATCATATTTCAAATTTCAAAATGAGTGGTTGCTTATACTTTTTACTACTATATATGACATCACTTTCATTTCAATAGTGTGATCCAACACAGAGTAACGACCAAATCATCAGAAATGTGAGATCCTTGTTAGAATGGAGTGTCTACAATTTAATTAAGCAGACATATAAAATGTATTTTAAGACCATGCTTTTTACTTTATGCAGAGCGAACCTGTTTTGATGTGTAAGTGTAGTCTTGGTCATTGTTTTAGGAGCTTTTCCAGCTGTGGTTAAACCATTCAAAAGTGGTAATCGTGGGGGAAGGGGGACTGGCTCAATCCTTGCTGCTGAGCAGGTAGTTTTTTTTCTAAAAGGAGGGGTTCTTCTTGATGAATCGTGACGGAACGCCACTGGATTGGTGGATCTTTTTTGCTAAGCATGGGCATCTGGCCAAGCCTGTATGTCTTTAAATACTGTAAACAGATGGCTAGCCAGTCCTGAGTGTGCCTGGGTATTCTGTCTCTGTCTCTCTCTGCCTCTGTCTCTGTCCCTCTCTGCCTCTCTCTCTCTCTCTCTCTCTCTCTCTCTTTCACTCTTCATTCCCTTGTCCTCCCCTCTGCGGGCTCAGGCTGCCCACTCAGCCACCTCTCCCTGTCAACGCTAGCTAGCAGTGCAAGCCAGAGAAAGAGAAAGCTCCTAAGCCCATACTTCATTTCTGTTCTGTGCTTCTTTATTGCTGTCAGAGGTAAAACATGGCTCAACAGAAGTTGTTAGCACTTGTAGTCTCCATATGGGCTTGCATGTGGGGGCTGTTTCCAGTGGAGGGGACTTACTATGGCCACCACATCTACAACTCACATGTCATCGGCCATCGTATGCCCAGTCACGCTGCCCCCAGACCGTACGGTAGCATGGACAACCAGCTCCCCCCTGAGCCCCACGCTCCGGAGGTGTCGCCCCGTGCTCCGGAGGTGTCCGGGGGGACTGACATGTCTGGGCTTCCAGAGGTGTCCGGGGCTCCCGAGATGCAGCAGACAGTCAACGTGAGCCGCGTGTACTTTGGGGTCATGTTTGATGCGGGCAGCACTGGCACACGAGTCCACATCTACAAGTTCATCCAGAAGGATCCAGGTGAGTGTTTCTCAGCTCCTCTACTCTGTTCCTCAGCTGTATAATCAACATACATTTAGCATCAGGTGAGTTTTAAATACATTAAGTGTATGTTGCTTTCACCAGATTTATTGTGTAAATTCAGGTAGCTAATTAGTTCTTTGAATACAATTAAAGTTATTATTTATTCAATCTACAATACACCTTTAATGTTAGCAACATCATAGAAAGAAAATCTATCCACCTTCAAACTAGGTTCATGTGTTGTAAGATTATAATGGAGCATTTTAATTATAAAGTATGCTTTCGGTATTGCACAGTTTTGACATGTCTCTGACAATGCACGAGCTAAAACCATTTAGTTCATGTTCTCCCAATCTGTGACACCACCACCTGTTCTGTTGATGCTGGTTTCAGTTGCGTTGCCGGTCTTGGACAATGAAATGTATCATGCTGTGAAGCCTGGTCTCTCCGCATATGCAGACAAGCCTGACATGGTAGGTCCATTGTGAATATATTTAACTGTTATTGTCAATGAATTATAAAACTCAGTGCCAGCCAAAAAAACATCTACAGGTATATATAATGTAAATATTTGTATGTATAGATGAAACAAAGTGGAATTCATAGTCATACTATGAGAGTGCAATAATTGCTCCTGATGTGCAGTGTGCCATCAGTGTAAATGTAAAATGTGTATACATTGTAAGTCGCACATATGTAAGTCGCTTTGGATAAAAGCGTCTGCTAAATGACTAAATGTAAATGTAAGTGCATTCCTTGAAGTCGTTTTTGTCACCATTCTTTCCCAAGGGTGGGGACACCATAAGGCAGCTTCTGAAGGTGGCCAAGAAGACTGTGCCCAAGAGTGAGTGGAAACAGACCCCTGTAATACTGAAAGCCACCGCAGGACTCCGCCTGCTGCCAGAGGAGAAGGCCAGAGCCCTTCTGGATGAGGTGAGACCGGGGACCATATGTCCTCATTTCATTTCACTGGGGACCATATGTCCTCATTTCATTTCACTGGGGACGATATGTACTCATTTAATTTCACTGGGGACGATATGTACTCATTTTCATTTCACTGGGGACGATATGTACTCATTTCATTTTCCTCAGATTTCTGTCAGTTTGGCAGAAAACAAAAAATCGCCCAAATGACAGAGATTATGATTCAATGAAATAAAGATAAATAGAGAAACCTAAAGAAACCAGACAGAGCTAGTGGGTGTGTAACAGTGGAGGGGGAGGGCTCTGAAGCTGTTCCCCTGAGACGTGTGCATATGCACTCTTGTCTTGTGTATTATCATTGAAGCTGTTCTCCTGAGACGAGTGCATATATGTTGTCTTGTCTTGTGTATTATCATTGAAGCTGATCTCCTGAGACGAGTGCATATATGTTGTCTTGTCTTGTGTATTACCATTGAAGCTGTTCTCCTGAGACGAGTGCATATGCACTCTTGTCTTGTGTATTATCATTGAAGCTGTTCTCCTGAGACGAGTGCATATATGTTGTCTTATCCCTGCAGGTTAAAGAAGTCTTTGAAGAGTCACCTTTCTTTGTGCCAAACAACAGTGTGTCTCTTATGAACGGCACCAATGAAGGTATATAATGTATATAACACATACTTTGTCTGTTTGCCAAGAGAATATACTATTACTGTATTGAGTAATATGATCTGTATTCTAGGCCACTTGTAGTGTGGTAGTAACAGGTAGCTGTACACTATGGTTGTGAATGTATTGTTGGCCTTCAACACCTCTAGTGTAGTAAGTGTTTTACCATACAAATCCCTGCACATGCTACAATGTTGTTTATTGTTTTATTTTTATTATGTATAAAACATTATTTATAAAACAAGAATAGTGTCTTGGTCAAATTACAAACCACCGATAACCTACCAGGTTATTATTCAAATTCGATATAGTTATAGTTATAAGGCTGTATTATTTCGATCTTGAATCAAACAAACAAAAAAAACACACTTCCACTCAATCTCATGACAGGTCAGTATTCTCTATTAAGCATTGTAACAGACTCCTTTATGAACAATGGTCTGTTCTGAGATGAGAAGAGCAACCTAATGTTCATGATACCTTACATTAAGAATTTTCACAGTGTGTATATATTATTTATTAACTTTTATTTATTTATATTTGATTTATGTATTTATTTATTTGTATGACATTTATTATATTAATCTTTCATGTTTTACCTATTCTGATCCATTCATCACAAAATCAACATTTGATTTACCTCTCTCACTAATAGGTGTGTTGGCTTGGGTGACAGTGAACTTCTTAACAGGTAAGAAGCTCATCACCTACTCTCATGACACGTCCTCATTTGCATATTGTTGCCATGCCACTGGTCTCATGTCATCGTTTGTGTTCCCTCTAGCGCAGGTCACATATAGATTTCCATCAGTATTTTATATTCCATTGGAACACAACCCATGCATGCCTTTAGTGTTGTTGGCACTTTGATCTCATATTTGACCCACAGAAATGGAATGTTATACAAGCAGGAATGCAATACAACATATCTCTGTATTTCAGCAACAAAATGTCCTTTATTCTTTCCGTAATTATTCATTACTGATATAATATCTCATTTTGAAGCCCTTCGGTTCAGACGTAGAACATGTACTTCACTGCACAGTAAAAGCCAAACAGCTGGGAGCTTCCAAGACTAGTCCAGTATTGCCATGAGCCATTTTTTAGAAAAGTCACCCCTACTTTGTGACAAAAATCGGTTTTAAGTGTTCAGTATGGTTTCAGACTTCATTTCGTAACATCTAGTCCTGTCATTACATACCTCATTCTAAATGTCTATTTTGACATTGCAGGTCACTTGTATGCCAAGACCAGGAAGACAGTTGGCATCTTGGACCTGGGCGGCGGGTCGACCCAAATTACATTCCTCCCTAAATCAAAGGTTGGTCCAAAGCACAGTAGTACTTACACAATCTCAAAGACAGGATATTTCACCGTAAAAAAAGTAGGCGTTTCCATCCAGGAATAAATAGTTGAATGGAGCAGGCTCAGGAAAATGCCCTTTGACATCTCTATTATGTTGTGGTTGAGCTGCACAGCAGAGGCTGTGTTTTGGATGTTATTATATATGGTAGTCATAAAGGTGAAGCTGTGTTTTGGATGTTATTATATATGGTGGTCATAAAGGTGTCATTTTGTTTTCCATCTGCAGTATACATGAACGTATATGAATTCTTAGGCCTTTCTCCAGGCTTTGGCCACATCTTCATTTCTAAATGTCTGTTTACACAGAAAACTGTCCATACTGCCCCTCCCAGCTACATTGCCAGATTCAACTTATTTAACAGCACATATGAGTTGTACACACACAGGTAACCAGTCTGCCAGCAGACCTTTAACTATTTTATAATTTATTACAGAGTATATATTGAGATATGATGATCCCTGTTTAATTCTATCCTTTGTAAATCGATCCTTCCTAAAGTTATCTTGGCAATGGACTCGTTGCGGCGCGATTGGCTACACTTGGGGCCCTCGGTGCCGACGGTAAATGACTTCGGTTCACAGAGATACCGTTCTGAAATAGACCTGCATAAAGACATCCTTGTATTCAAGTTTGATTTGGTGCATTCTTCACAGGTCTTGATTGGAAAGTCTTCACAAGCTCTTGTCTACCAAAGAAGTTCAGAGAGGACTGGACCTTCGGTGGTCTCACGTACAAAGTCAGTGGGGTCCCAGATGGTGAGTGGACAAGCGACGCCTAGAATAAAACATGTTATTATTTCTAGTTCCATTGATTTAAGTTACAAGGTGAAGGATGTTTGACAGGAATGATGTGTGAAATACATTTGAATGATATTGTACTTCTGTGCATGTTATCTTTTCTTGTTAGGATGTCATGTTATTGGGACTTTCTGACCTTTCAGTCACTGTTCTAGCTGGCACATGCCAGTTGGCATAAAATCAATAACAGTATCAAACGACAAATCAATAACAGTATCAAACGACAAATCAATAACAGTATCAAACAACAAGTTTTTCGAATTGAGAACAAGTACATTTCCTTAACTCCTAGATAACACCATAGATACATATTAGTTATTCACTGCGTGGTCCCTCTGAAACTGCTACTACCACTACTAAACCCAATGGGAAACGCATCACCAACTACATTTTGATATGAGAATCATCTAGCTAACATCAAACTTGAAATAATAGCATAGTCTCCAATAATTGGCAGCCTTATATAATCGCTCAAATCAACTGTAATGTTATGCTTGAACAGAGGCTATAACAGTATTACAGTAGGCAATGTGTGAGCAGAGAACTGCTTGGAGGAACATCAGTGCAGAAGCGGGGAAATGAAAACCAACCAAGTCATGTACACTGCCATGTCAGTGTACTGTTAAAGACATGATTCATTAGATTGTTTGACAGAGTATAATAGCTCAATTATAGGGTGCGACGCATGTATTTTAGAAGCTGTATTTGGGACTGCCAGCGTGCCCAATGAACAATGGATTGGGAATAAAGAGTACAGACGTACACCCATGCTACTTAAACTGTTTGTTTTTGCAGCATCTTTGAATATGTGAAAACCTTAGACGTCCTTCACAAGAAAATAGAGTGAAGTCATGGATTTACTATTTCACTGATCAAATATTTGACTAGATCAAATAATGCCAAATAAAGACAAAATCTTGAAATAATTTCGAGTAACATCACAGGTAAATTCTGTGTCCCTCATAACTGCAAGCCAATTATAGTATGCCTGGCATCTCTTAAGTACACTTCTACGCTCATTCATACTAATTTAATGGCCTGTTTTTCTTGCCAATATGGCAGACTACTGTTATGGCCACTACTAACTAACAAAGTAGGGAGATCCACAGAGATTGGCTTGTTTTCACAATAGGCATTGCAAAGGCAAGATTAGGTTACCACATGGCATGAAACGGGGACGATGAACACCAAGGCTGGAAGGACAGGTGTTTCTGAAGACTCCTAATCTAGACACGCTGGTGAACCCTTCTGTGCACATATGTCAGGTGTTTCTGAAGACTCCTAATCTAGACACGCTGGTGAACCCTTCTGGTGTTTCTGAAGACTCCTAATCTAGGCACGCTGGGGAACCCTTCTGTGCACATATGTCAGGTGTTTCTGAAGACTCCTAATCTAGACACGCTGGTGAACCCTTCTGGTGTTTCTGAAGACTCCTAATCTAGGCACGCTGGGGAACCCTTCTGTGCACATATGACAGGTGTTTCTGAAGACTCCTAATCTAGACACGCTGGTGAACCCTTCTGTGCACATATGTCAGGTGTTTCTGAAGACTCCTAATCTAGGCACGCTGGTGAACCCTTCTGTGCGCACATATGACAGGCAGGTGGTCCTACGCCAGATGTTCTTCAACAGGTGATTGGAAAGGAGAACAGAATAGGGACACAGCAACACATCCAGCAGGGGTAGCCATGGCAACACAACCAGCAGGGGTAGCCATGGCAACACATCCAGCAGGGGTAGCCATGGCAATACAACCAGCAGGGGTAGCCATGGCAATACAACCAGCAGGGGTAGCCATGGCAACACAACCAGCAGGGGTAGCCATGGCAACACATCCAGCAGGGGTAGCCATGGCAACACATCCAGCAGGGGTAGCCATGGCAATACAACCAGCAGGGGTAGCCATGGCAATACATCCAGCAGGGGTAGCCATGGCAATACAAGATAGCATGTGTAGACCTGGCCACCACACCACACTGGAGGGACACAACACTAGATATAACACTCGAGGGGCAAGTAATGAGGGGAGGTGCTTTATTGATTTATTTTATTTATTGATTGTGTTTCGCCCGACTTTTTATATCTTGAGAATTTCCATGGTCTACTAATTGTAGGAACATTCAATGATGCCTAGTGTGACAATATTGACAATATATTTGACAATCTCTATAATGACAATATATGACAATCTCTATAATGACAATATATTTGACAATCTCTATATTGACAATGTATTTGGCAATCTCTATATTGACAATGTATTTGGCAATCTCTATATTGACAATATATTTGACAATCTCTATATTGACAATGTATTTGACAATCTCTATATTGACAATGTATTTGGCAATCTCTATAATGACAATATATTTGACAATCTCTATAATGACAATATATTTTTCAATCTCTATAATGACAATATATCTGACAATCTCTATATTGTCGTTTTCATCATAGCTGCAAGTTACAACTTGTGACTGTACCTGACTCCACTGCCATGTGATACAGTCACATGATATAGTCAGATGTGAATAATGTAGTGTCATAAATGGAGTTAGAAGTTTGCTTAAGCAGTGTGTGTAATTTAGTTCTAGGTTTGCTAATTGTGTGCATGCTCCCATGATGGTTGACTGACAAACACGTCTTTATAGGTGAGGCTCATGCACACGACAGACCCACTGTGTGGTATTGAATCCATAGCAACAGTGTTGGATGGGAGATCTTTAACACTAAAACATGATCTGTGAGTAAAACATAACAGACTTGAATTGTGATCTTTTGCACAGGTTATGCCGGATACAAGCTCTGCTACTACGAGGTGATGCGTGTGGTGAAGGGCGTCGTCCACCAACCCTATGAAGTGAAGGGGAGCAGCATCTTCTACGCCTTCTCGTACTACTATGACAGAGCAGTCGAGTCTGGCCTCATTGGTGAGTGATTTCATTGCTGGACTCATAATGTATAATTAACACGGAGCAAGGGGAGAATAGTACAGCAGTGTCATTTCGTCATAATTAGGACATATACAAAAGCTTGGGCCCCCCTTTCATTTGTGAAGTCTCAGAACAGAATATGAACTTGTTAGGCCTTATTTGACTGGTTAGGCACTCGTAAGAGAAGTTAAGAATGGTCCTTTTGAATGGTCAGCGCATGATAATTTCAGAGGTTGGTAAATCCAAATGTTGTGGTAACACTCAACAAACACGGCTACTCTAAACTGACAGAGGATCTGAATGAAGCTATTTGAGGGCGATGAAACAGCAGAAGGGTTTTTAAAAAGATATCAAAGCTCTCATTTACAGCTGGAAATTCCTAATGACCAAAATGTTATTAAAAATACAAGCAGTAGCCTTTCGAACGCCCTGCAGTCCACAGGCGTAGGCCCTGATCAGACAGAGGTGGACCGCACTGCCTGTTTTGTTGAAGCCTACTATTTAAAAAGAAAAAAATAGCAGTTTGCTGTGTTTTTTTGTTTGTTGTTGTTGCTAGGCAACCACTGAGTCAGCTGTCCTTAGCCAAACCGTGATTTTGCTGTTAAGTAAAGCATGAAGCATGTTTATAAGAAATTGGGCTGCAGAAGGATTGATACAACTGACTCTTATTTGTTTGCTGTCAGATGGCTCTCGTGGTGGTGTTGTGGAGGTCAGGGACTTCAAGAAAAAAGCCAAGGAAGGTGAGAGATGATGCCCTCCTGTGACTTTCTCTGCGTTCCCCCTCACTTCCATTCAGACTGTACACTTTGTGCAAACATAAACTCTCTGTGCTTATTTGCATTTGAGAGACCACTAACAATCACACAGGCTTCCCAAAACGACAGCCCTAGCAGCACAAGGTCTTCTTGCAAAATACACCCTGTACTCTCACAAACACATCGGCCCAGTGTGAGATTCTGAAGACGCTAAAATCTCACTAAGCAGCTTATTTGGCTCTTTGTGTGCAGTGTCATGACATCTTCCATGGACTCCTAACAATGTCTTCCATGTGCACACACTGCTGTCCCTGTGAACCAGCTGACAGAGTGGAGTGTGAGAAATGAGTTGTGTTGGCACTACACATCAGATTGATGGCTCCATGAGTTGGTGAATTCTGTACGATTTCTCCGTGCCAATTGAGGAGCTATGTTTGGCCAAAAGGGGGGAGTCTGGCAGAGGATGTGCAACCCTAAACATGCATTCACATGAACACACACACTAGCAGCCAATAAAAAGAGGGCAACGACACACACAGGGCACACCCTGTGCCTCCGTCTGGCAGCGTGCCCCCTGTGGGTTGGCACGGACATCAATCATACGCAGACCCTCTGGCACTGCCACGTGCTCCCTAACACAGGTCCCCTGTCTGTCCAGTCAGCTGAAGCTCACAAGAGACAGATTGAGCTCATTTGTGTGGCCATGTTTGTGTTCTTCTTGCAGTCTGTAATAAGATGACCAAATATCGCCCTATAAGTCCATTCTTGTGCATGGACATGACATACATCACCTGCCTGCTGAAAGAGGGCTTTGGATTCAAGGACAGCACAGTGCTGCAGGTAAGGCAGTGAGACACTAAACAGTCAAATAGGGCTGAGCTTAGGAAATCCTGTAAAGTTAATGTATTTCTTTAAAGTGTATATATACTTCAGAGTATTAAAGAAGAATCCTCAAACACTACATTCTATTTCCTCTTTCACAGCTCGCCAAGAAGATAAACAACGCTGAGACAAGCTGGGCGCTGGGTGCTACTTTTGATCACTTTAACAACTTTAATATTCACTAAGACCATTGGATAGAAGGGAACTAACTGGAGGTGAGGGGGCATGGATGTGAGGGCCTCAGGGGTGGAACACCCTACTTTATTCAGAGATTCCTGCCCTTGATGTCCTAGGCTGTTTCCCCTACCAGGCCCCGGCCCTATGGTCACCAAACCCTCCTGTCATCAACACCCATCTGACGACACCTCTGTTCTGTGTTGACTCGTCTACTGTACATTTTAATGACCTTAATTAATATGAGCTTTGTCTGTTTTTTGTATGGGTTGCTATGGTTTTCTTCTTTCCATCAAGAAGGATATGTTTGTGGGTAAAGTAAGGCTATTTTGAGAGCCGTTTCCTTCTGCGGAGCTACACATATATGCTACATTATAGTAGCAGGCAGAGAGGGAGTCAGCTCCTTATCGTTTTAGTTTTAGAGATTTAAAATGAATCTTTAACACTTAACATCATTTGTTCAATATTTACTACAACAACAGACATATATATATATATATATATATTTAAATTAATTTTATAATAAATAAATAATTTACAGTGCGCTAAAATGTCTAAAGGGGTGAACTAGAAACATAATTATAATACATTTGTTTGTCACTGAAATATATATTTTGTGTATTTATATAGATTTCAACTTTACTGTAGAGGCTAAGTAGTTTTGCGTATTGGCACAGAAAGAAAATTGCAAGTTGCTGAAAGAAAGTATTATTTTCTTGATTTATGATAAATGTACAGTTTTATACAGTTTCAAGGACTTCACAACTTCTAACTTGGACATTGATAGGCAATGTTTCCAATGTTTGAAGACTCAGGTATCAATCCCAATAATCATATTATCCATAGTAATGACATATTAATGATGGCATACAAGAACATTAAACCTCAAAAAATCTAGTTTGTTACAAGCACTGTTGATCTTTGTGAATTCTTATGTTTTGTAATGGTACTACTTTTTCCACTTTATTCTGTATTTCTACTCAAAAGGTGCCACAAGGATTTTTACTGTGCAAAATAGCATGATCATATTATTTCTTCACTTTCGACATGACTGTGCAGCATTTATGGTATGCTTTTATGCACATTAATTCTCAATGTATATAATGAAGAAATAAAAAACATTCACCATTGTTCAGTGTTGTGTGAATGAGCTCGACACCTAAAGCTTTAGTGTATTTACCATTGCGGTTGCTACAAAACGCCTAGTTCAATGTTTATTTGGCTAATGTAAAGCGCCTGCTGCTTTTATTGAGTACAATGTGACATGAATAAAATATACCAGATAAAATGATCAAATAAATGACACATTAACCAGACTTTTTGCATCCTTTGGAGTACGCTATGGAGTACGCTATGGGTTAGGGTTAGTAGTGGCTATGTAACCACTTTGGAGTACGCTATGTAACCACTTTGGAGTACGCTATGTAACCACTTTGGAGTACGCTATGTCACCACTTTGGAGTACGCTATGTAACCACTTTGGAGTACGCTATGTAACCACTTTGGAGTACGCTATGTAACCACTTTGGAGTACGCTATGTAACCACTTTGGAGTACGCTATGTCACCACTTTGGAGTACGCTATGTAACCACTTTGGAGTACGCTATGTAACCACTTTGGAGTACGCTATGTCACCACTTTGGAGTACGCTATGTCACCACTTTGGAGTACGCTATGTCACCACTTTGGAGTACGCTATGTAACCACTTTGTTCACTAACATACTAGAGATGCTAGACTAGAAACTAGAAACTAGAGATGCTTGTCTGCAGCAGTAGTCAGCCATTGAACACCGTCACCTATGCAAATAACATGGATGCTAACACCTTGCCATACGAAAGAAAGCTTTGACTCTCCTCCCACCTTTTGGATGAGCAATCAATATCATGTAACAAGGCTCAAGGCAGTGGCTCTGTAACACCGATGATCCACTGACATTCTGGCACACATGAGCAGACAACACACACTCTTCACACACTATTCAAATAGGAATCGGTCAACATTCAAAATGAGTTGATGGTCTCCATACATTGGGCCTCATTCTCAAACGCAGTTAAGAAGAATTTAAGAAGGAATTTCTTCTGAACTCCACTTCCTGTGGATTTAGGAACAAATTTGGCATTAATGAAAGTTTTCTCATCTGGGATTTGTTCTGAACTTCAGAAGAATTTCAGAACGCGAAATAGCAGTCGTAAATCGGCCAGAGTTTTCTTAAATGCGATTCCTCAAAAAACCACAAGATGCCCCACGGGGCCGCTCCGTGTTAGAAGTGTTAAGGGCTGAATTTGTGAGAAATCGTTGGTGATTGCGCTCACATCAACTCTACAGACATCCTCGGATTTAAATAATTATAATAATAATAAATATGAATATTTGTATCATTAACAATTACGTTTCACATTTATAGTCATGATTCTACAAGGCAAGTCCTAAAATAAATAAAAGGACTACACGAACACTGCAAATGTAAGTGAATAAATAAATAAGCACTTAACTCAATCGCGTTGATATAGCCATTGTGGAATAGAATGGACACATCTACATCCTGCAACAGTACCTCCACCTCTGCACCGGTGAAGTTAGATCTGCGTTTACTCGACCGGTGCTCGCGTTCCGCTTTGACATGACTCGAGTTGCTTTTGCGTGGATTCGGTCGATTCCGACTGCACACGTCACTACGGTTGCGTGCCCTTATAAGGAGCTGTCGGGGCGTGTATGTATGCAAATTCAGGTGCACAAGAACGCGCGTTCAATGTAAGAAACCTCATTCGGGGGAGCACAGCCGAGAAGACTTCGGCTGTGTAAGAACGCATTTTCAGGCGTTCATGAATCTGTCGGAAATCTTTTTCTTACGTTGGTTTGCCGAAGTCAGTAAGAAACATTTCAGAAGAAACTTCAGAAAATGTTCGAGAATGAGGCCCATGGTGTGCAATGCATCTTATCAAGATCTAGGAAGAACTCGACCACTTTGTTTCTACGAAGAACTGTTGTCTTTGCCTTCTCTTACAGTTAGTTATGCTGGGGACACTGGGAACATGTGATTTTTTGCGATCACCAATATTGTCCCCACCACTTTTGACAACTGAAAATGAAATCTCACTACAATTAATAGTTTCTCAAAGTGATTAATCACCAGTCTATAGATGAAAATCAAATTGATACACGTTAGTGCTAAGACTACATGTGCATGTAGCCTAGCCTTTGATGAACCCCCAGCCGTTGTGCCAGTGCAGGCTAGCTTGTCTTCTTGGCGTTATGTGGCTTTTATTTGTGCCAACAGAGTTTCTAAGTATTGCTTGGTTTGGTTTGGTTTGCCAAGAGTAATGAAAGGAAAGTGTTGTTGCACTAAACATATCTAAAAAAAAGTCTAATTTGGTGTAGACAGCAACTCTGGCCAGGTAATATTTACCTAGCTATTTACTAGTTCATGTCTAGCATAGCCTACATTATACTTCATTATGTGATGTGGATAACCTATAAAGGTAAGATGGTTTTATTATCATTAAGCTTTGCTGTGTTTAGTTGGTCACTGGTGAAGTGTGCATGGTAAGATAGGTACAGCTAAGTTTCTTGAAAATATGAACCAGTTCAGTTTCTTCTATTGTTAGGTTCATAGATGTCTGAGGCTAATATTGTGAAATGAGATCCCCTGGGACGTATAACCCTGGGTTAGGGTAAGGGTAGGAATTGGATCCGACCCAGTTTATGGTATTGGAAGGGGTTGGGGATGGGAGAGTACTCAGGATTACGAACCCGGATGACTGGGATACGCACCCTGGTCACCTTACAGAGAACGACAAGTAACATGGCCACTTCATCAGTATCAACGACATAATACAGTACGATATATAGAGAGAGGAAGGGGTAGAAGGAGAGGGAGAAGTGACCTGGCATGGTCATTTTTCATTTAGTTAGACACTGAAATACATTATTAATTCCTTGTTCTATTTATTGGGGATTTCCCTGGTTTGGGTTAGATTAAGTTCCCAGGTAGGGCCAATGATCAGTCTTTTTTTGGCTTCTTTGGCTCTCTTCGAAGGCGGTCGCATTTTCTCTCCCTCTCCTCCCCCTGACCTTCCCTGCTTGGCTCCTATCATCTTGTCTTGTCTTGTCCTATACTTGGGACTCTCTCCGCACCGCTCTTCGAACTAAAAACCATGGATTTGATCACCTGGTCTCTCAACACAATTGACACCATCTTCTCGACGAGAAGCTTGGGTTCGGGGGAACCTGACTGTCCTGCCGGAACGTTCGCAGCTGGCTACTCGATGGACGCGTGGGAGAAGTGGCGAGTCGTGTGCCTGGCGGCCCTTTCCATGGAGGACATTGAAGACATCTACCTATTCGGAACCATGATTACAGGCTTTCTGCTGATTGGATTTGGCGGAACCCTGGTTTATCGGAAAATGAATGAAACGGTGACAGCTGTCAAAACCCCACTAAGGCTGCCCGACATGATTGAAGCGCTGGGCAGAGATGTTGGCACTCAGACTGTGGCTATACACGCGATATGGATAACATCCTGGCGGCTATATACCGCTATAGATCGCTGCAGTGAGACTCTCTTGCATTCCCTTCCCCCTTTCCACAGACACCTGTGGATTGTTGTCTCTGTCCAGGACCTTTTCAAGGCTGTCTCCATGGCAACGACAATCTTGCGAACTGACAATCTGTCTGATTGGGCCTAGGGGAAGGCGACACTCCAGGCCTACTCATACACAAACTTTCTACATGCATACACACACACGTACACATTACAGATATGCATTCACCACCCCACGACCCCCATCCCACGCCTTCGCCTGCTTCGTTCCCCCAGTGTGACAGGCGGGTCTGTCTGTGCGCCTATCTTGGCAGCTGGACCAGATGGCTGCTTGTTTGCGCTGGTTTACCTCCATCCCCCCACCCCGTTGCAAGTCTTGTTTCTGTAATGTTGTTGTTGCAAATGTATGTGCTTATGTGCTGAGGTTTTTTTCCTGTTCCCACACTGTACTTCTCTAGGAGCATAGTCTGGGGGTTGCCTTTTTTTCTCTCCTCCCCTCTCCTCATGTTATGCTGCAATTTCTCCCTCATTCTTGCCACTCTGGCAGGGGGACTGCCAATGGAAACTAGCCTTTTGGCTATAATTGGGTGCATTTACATTTATGTACACTGTCCCTCTTGATCAAATAAACAAATTGGATTGGATCAACAGATTTTGTATTTTTGTATAATCCAGGTATGTCGCTCCAAGATTGAAATAAGTATGTTGTGTGTGCATCATTGTTTCAATTGTTTACTTGTTTATTGTACGGTGATTTACATGTTGTTTTAAAGGGAAAGGGACAGAAGAGGTATGCCCGTCTCGATCCTGCCAACAGATTTTGTATTTTTGTATAATCCAGGAATAAATATAGAAAAAGCTAAAACTCTGTCTCCGTCCCTGACTACCAGATAACCGTTACACCAGGTTATTGGGATCAAGGTTAAAAAATAAGAGAAATGTTAATTACTTTAAGAAGTGTGTCATTTCATAAGGACAGTGCATGTTTAAGTAGTTTTGTAGGGATGGGGCCTAGAAAGCACGTTGATGATTTAGATGAGATCAGGTGAATTCAGGGAGATCCATAGATTTGAAGTCTCTTACATATTCAGCCAACATCATTAAGCCTACATTATAACAGGAACACCATCCTGATAGCCAGCAACTGAGTGCATCAGTGTTGGTAATCAGGGACGTGCACAGGAGGGGGCTAAGGTTGCGGGGGAGAATCTATTGGAAATGGGAATGGATTGTGGGTTTGCCGCAGACCTCAATTTATGTCGACTAGGTCCTCGTAACCCATCGGTCTTGTGTTTCCCAGGATTATTGCTGAAGGTTTGCTAGTAGGCTAAGTAGCGTTGGCTACTGCAACCGCATCTACTACCTGAGATTCACTAGCTAATGTTATCGAGCTAATTAGGTCTGCATTGTGGAGACACAATTCAAGTTCATTTATCCGTGCCTACAGACTAGACAGTAACATTTGTTAGTATTATACCCGCTGAATGAGGCTGAGGAGTAGCTAAACATACTGCATGCCGGGCATCAGACAGAGATAGGACAAGCGATGAGCCAGCTGTCCAATTCAGTGGGGAATAGCAGAAGGAAGAGATTCAAAAGAATTTCAGATATAGAAGTTATCTCAGAGTCAACGTAATGTCACAAGCAATTGTAATGAGGGCTGGCACTAAAATCATTAAGTTCAGAAGCAAATAGAAGCAGTCTCTCAGAGAGAGAGAGAGAGAGAGAGAGAGAGAGAGAGAGTGAGAGAATCATCAAATAATGTGTTACTCGCTATGCATTTTAACAATGTGTTTCTCCTTGACATTAGAATTACTCTTTTCACTGCAGAGTTATGTATCCACTGTCCACTAATTGACTTAAATACAACGCACTTGTTTTTAGCATATTTTAACATTTTAGTTTTAAAGCACTACCAAATCACAGTAACCTATTATTTGTTTGCATTTGTTATGGGGCTACACTCATTGTCATAGCAGGGGCAGAGCAAGCCTCACATACGTATTCAGATAGATTTGGGTTTTTCCAAAGTGTTCGCCCATCACTGCCAATCGAATTCTGTGGCAAAGCTGCCAAACAGGAAA
The DNA here is from genome assembly GCF_900700415.2 of Clupea harengus. Taxonomy (NCBI): domain Eukaryota; kingdom Metazoa; phylum Chordata; class Actinopteri; order Clupeiformes; family Clupeidae; genus Clupea; species Clupea harengus. The sequence continues at coordinate 30,605,309 of NC_045159.1, forward strand.
TGAGGTCTTATCTCTGTAATGCTTTGATGTATCAAAACCAAACTTGATACATGGACTTGGCACCCAATTTTGGGGAAGCTCAAAGAATTTGCGTCATCTGACCTCTGGGCACTACAATAAGCAAAAATGCATTTTGGCATTAAAATAAAAATTGGCGGTAAAGCCAGCAAACAGAAAGTGAGTCTGTGACGGTCTGTGACGGCTCTTTGGTGTTGCGGTCAGAGTGCATGTAGACCCGGGTTCAAGTCCGGTTGGGGTTACCACGCTCTCCCTTCGCTTCATGGTCAATTAACATAAAGTGCTTCTGGCAATGCCCTTGACATAGTGACATCAAATTTCCCTGGCAATTCTAACCTGCCTGGTCCCCCCCATCGCTGTTTGCAGGTAGACTTATTTTCATTTTGATTTTTAACTCATTTTATACACATTAGCTGACTTTTCCATAACACGAAAGTGCCATTTCAATAAACTATGCTTTGTAGAAAATCACCACGTGAAGATCCCCAGCCTCTGTTAATGTACCAGATATACATTATCATAGTAGTAACTGCATAGTAATTGCATCAGCCCATTTATCTACTGGCGCACCAGAAGAAGTCCTTATAATCCAGTATAAATTAATGGTTAATGGTAAATTATAATGCAGTATAAATGAATGGTTAATGGTAAATTAACCGTGTTAAACACAAAAATCATAGTGTCGTGTCTTTCTCATGACCCTAGTTTTTTGACCAATTTTGATTGGAAAAACAACTTTCATCAATCCATCACACGTACTTAGAAGCCTTCCTAAGCTCAAGTTGGCAGCTCAAGAAATGCATGTCTACATTAAATGTGAACAATTGTTTATTACATTTAAATGATCACTCATTTTTTTTTGTTGCAACATATTTCACACAATACGATTTTTGTGTGAAGACATCCCATACCAAAACATGTAATGTTTGTCATTGTATGAAGAGTCTTAATATAGTCTCAAATACTACACATACTATATCCACTGTGCCATGTAAATACCCCCCCCCCTCAAACTCAAACATCACACAAGAGTCCCAACAGTGGCCAAACACAAACATGTACAGACCACCATACTCATCTAGCAGCATACCCAAAATGTGGCATATGGCAGAAAAAAAAAAAACAGTTTGGAAAAAATGTATTAATATACACTCTTACATTCTTACACTTTGGGCGGTGTTGTGGACTTGTTATATTCCTGGGATAGTACAAGTCATCTGCTGGCATAGGCCATAATCTGCTCCTGTTGAGAACAAAAGAAAAAATATCCTTAAATGTGTTACTCTCTAGATATAGATTTACATTTTATCCAAAGCAACATACAAAGGAGAAGCTGAAACTATACAAATTAAGTACTTCATTTAGAACAGGGGTCCCCAACCTTTTTTGCACCACGGACCGGTTTAATGTAGGCATTATTTTCACGGACCGGCAGATAAATACAGCAAAAATAAAATAACGCGACCGGCATAAAAACGAATGTTTAAAGTGCATGAAAAATACAACTCACCATTGTACTGACTTGTACTTTATGCTATAAAGCAGTGGTTCTCAAAGTGGGGGGCGGGGGGCGCGCGATGTGACAGAGGGAGAAAAAAAAAAACGTCGGGGACCTATGACTGTTTAGTGAAAGCTCCCTCTGTGGCGAAATACAAAGGGTTGGACTGACACAAACAAATCAAATACACAGTTTCATTTCTGATCCACAAATTAAAATGGAGTTATCATTTGAACGCGAGTTGCACGTACGCCTCCGTGTATAAAAGTAACTGCAGGGACAATTCTGGCATTCATGAAAGTTATCTCATCTGGGATTCCTTTTTAACTTGGACCAGAATTTAAGAACGCTAAATAGCAGTGGTGAATCAGCCAGATTGTTCTTAAGGGCTTAATTTGTGAGAAACCGTTGGCGATTGCGTTCACGTCGATTCTACAGACATCCTTGGATTTAAATAATTATAAAAATAAAAAATATGAGAATATTTTAATCATTAACAATTACGTTTCACATTTAAATTCATGATTCTAATGTTCTAAAAAAGCACTACACGAACACTGCAAATGTAAGTGAATAACTAAATAAGCATTAAACTCAATCGCGTGGATATAGCCATATTGGAATAGAATGGACACATCTACATTACAGTATACCTCCACCTCTGCACTGGTGAAGTTAGGTCCGCTTTGACATGAGTTTGATCAGTCTGAAGTTGATTTCGTGTTGCTGTGGAGTCTGTGGATTGTGCACACGTCTCTTCAGGCCCTTTCCCCTTCGCAAAGAATCTCTCCAAGGACGTTTGTTACTCATTTTCGCTAGTTTGCGGGTTTATTTTTTGAGTAACGTATCACGTGATTGAGACAAGCGTCTTGACGTATCAAGAGGCACAGGCGAATGTTACGTCGGGGAAAATCCGATCGTTTTTCAAAATAAAACACCTTTCAGACTCTAATAATTAATACAACGGAAATTATATAAATAATGTATTCTTTCTTTGCGGCCCGGTAGGAAATGCCTCACGGACCGGTACCGGGCCGCGGCCCGGTGGTTGGGGACCACTGATTTAGAAGACTTTGAGTTTACCTAAAGTCTCATAGATACTGATGAATATGGCTCGTGAGAGTGGACCTGCAACCCGTACCAACCCATATGCAATTAATAATGAGTGATGAACATATATACTATGTGCTTTGCTGAATGATGCTTGATTCATGTCGTGCAATGATATAACCACTGTGTGCTCTCCTAATATGTGGTGTGAAACATGCTAAATAACTGTGTGTGGAAATTGCTTGAGTTATGCTTACACAAACCTATATCCATATATGCTTGCTGAAAAAGTGTGAAATATGAAATTTGCTTAACCAACAAGAATGTAAAGCAGAACAATGTGTACTTTGAGAGAGTTTGCAAACTTCACTGTGCTGTACATTGTGTAATAGTGGAGGGGGCAGGAAGGGGCAGGAAGGGGCCTCTGGGCCTGCGAGGAAGTGACACATGGGTCAGAGATGAACATATGTTGCTAAGAAGTGTCATGAAAAAGGGAGGTGGTTTAGAACGTGTATGCATGTGAGAGGGATTTAAAAGGCGAATGCAGTTTGTGTTCGAGAGTCTATTTAGTCTTGCGAGAGTCTTAGTAGTCTTAGAGTCTTTTGAGCTTTGACAATAAATACAAGAGAAATACCAGAGTCCGCGTCTGCGTCTTTCCTATGGACTGAGCTACCCCCGAAAAACATTCTTGCCTTAGTATCCCAGCCACGACCCCAGATCGGGAAACAAACAGGTCATCCGCAAGAATCCGAGACCTCTTGAAGAAATCGACTTTGGGACGGCTGGTGTGAATGGGTAAGACTGTCTGCTTTTCCATTTCAGGAAAAGAATACAATAAAGGTGACTGTGACTCCTTGTTGTATTTGGGGCTGAAACACACTCTATAGGGAGAAGAACAGTATGACATGATGATCCGAACTAGCCTGGTTTTTAGATAAGTGTGTCGAATAGCCATAAATATTAATTGTGAGAGCATTCGAAAGCTCACGTGTAAAAACACTCAGTTTGTATCTATAGGCGGACACAAATGATCTTATTCTTAATGGCGCCCAACGTGACGGCTATTAATTGATTGTTAGATACCGGGGTACATTTCTAATAATTGTAGTTAGTAGACCGAGTGCACGGACCTATCTGATTTCTGTTCCTGTTCTGTACACCTATCCGAGAATAGAAGAGCAATTTTAATACGTGGGAAAACAAGAAGCGTGTTTAAATTGGAAAGGCACTTTCGTGGGAACCGAATTAGCTACTTGTGTTCATTAGACGGTGCGCTTCTCAAATCTGATCTGGTTCAATCATTTTTAAGGAAGGAAAGTACACCCCCTTCGGATGATGGCCAATGCGGAAAGCGATTGGGAGAATGACTTGGATAGTCAACTCCCTTCTCTGATCGATGTAGCCGGTGACTTGGTATCTGAGAGGACGAGTAGTCCCTTTGACCCTTCTACAAAAGGGAACAAGTATTTTTTTGGTAATTGCTGATAATGCGGGTAATGACACCAGAATTTATCTAAGCAGGACAGCAACGGGCAAAGTCGTACAAGAGAGAATGGCTTTGTATTTTACTAACAAAAACCCAAAAACAGTGAGAATGGATAATGCGTCGCATTTTAAAAATGCTTACGTATTAGACTTCCTGGAGGGCGTAGGCGCACTGGTGATTTTCTCTATTCCATATAAACCAGAAAACAAATGGTGTGGCAGAGAGGGCAGTGCGTAGCGCAAAGGATTACATCAGAGCAAACTCACAGAAACTCTGGGATCGTACATCCCTCTCAGATCCAAGTTATACCGGATAATAGTTAAGAGCGTGTTCGCATTGAGGCGGGGCAGTTGCAGTACGAAATGTAACTAAAGGAGAAACGGATGAAAGGTGTTATTTTGATTTGTTAATGAAAAACTTATATTGAAATACTTTCGACCCAAGTAGCTTTAGTAACGGTTACTGGAAAGCCCCGGGCAGTGGCAAAACAGAGCGATTGACCCTCGTTTTTGAGCGCTGACCTAGTGCTGTTGTCAGGAAAAAGGAAAAATCATGTCATATATGGCTCCTGTGTGTTTGTTCCACGGACAGCTCGTGGTTTCATGTTTTTCGGTGGATAATCAAGTCCTGGTAGGCAAAGCGGTTCCTGGTTTACCAGAAGGCTCACTTTTAGTCTGGGATAAATATTTTTATTTTTGTTTTTAAGTTTTTGGCTGATTACGTTTTGTACCGTAATTTCCGGACTATTGAGCGCACCTGAATATAAGCCTCACGCACTAAATTTTTTAAAAATAATTATTTTTAACATAAATAAGCCGCACATGTCTATAAGCCGCAGGTGCCTACCGCAACATTGAAACAAATTAACTTTACACAGGCTAAAATGAATATCAAAACTAATACAATAGTTAGTTTTGCCAGTTAGATAAGTGCACTGTTGCTTTAAGAGCGCACAGTCGCAAGAGTCAATCAGAAGCTAGAACGTTAGATTGAAGACAGACGCTAGTTTGAAACCAGTGAGCTAAAGAACTTGAAGACTGGATTTGTATTGTTGTAAACTTTTATTTTAAAGTGTTTTGAGTTGTGTTCTGTCTACGCTGGTAGACTGTGGTTATTTTGACATTAGTTAAGTTATTGAGAGATACTGAGAAATCGCGTGGAGCTAAGCATCCATGCGGCTGCATCCATGCTAGCATCCTAGCTCCACAAAGCCACCGTAAACACAAAGCCACCGTATACAGTCACAGGTATCATAATCCATAAATTAGCCGCATCGTTGTTTAAGCCGCGAGGTTCAAAGCGTGGGAAAAAAGTAGCGGCTTATAGTCCGGAAAATACGGTAAGCTGTTTGTTTTCACAGGACCAGAGGGGGATAAGGGAGTCGAGGCCTCTTACTGGCCCTGTGGAACCAAACGAACAGAGAAAGTCGATTAAACCCCAGGCAGGAAGGATAGACGTGGTGAATAAGAAGAAAAACAAGCCATGGCCAGCCTTTCTGACTATACTGATCATGACCATCCTGGTTGTCATACTCTACTTACCGTGGGTGAGTCCTCGTAAAACTGTGTGGAGACTAGCGCCTACAGAGGTAAAGGAGTATACAGCTGGTGATGGTTCATGGATAATTCTAGAATCATATAAGTATCTGAAGGAAGTAGAGATTCCTATTATGTCGGAGTTACAAGTAGGATTGTTGGGGGCCAGGAACAGATCTCTGCTTGGTTTCATGGCATTAAGCATTTTGAAGCCTAATTGAGACTGGGACGGCCGACCCAGAAGCGATGATAAACAGTTGTTGAGATGTGATCAGACCCCATGGACAGATTCAGACCGCCCTCTATGCGAGTGGCTGAATGCTCCAAAATGGGAACAATACCAAAGTGCCAAAACATGGGACTGGATGAGTTTTATTGGATTATTTGATATAGAAAATAAAGCCAATACGAACTCTGATTGCCATGAAATCACTGGTAGCTGGTACACAGAGAGAGAAAATAAACTTACAGTAAATTTGTTATTAAAATGCTTAGAGCATAATTCACGAATCCTATTAGGAGTACTGACAAAAGTCTGCTTGCAATTAAAACAAATAATGTTGAAGGTAAAGCAGCCAGATAAAAAAGAGGAAGAAAGTGCTCTGTTGGGGGCAAGACAGGAAACTAGCACGTAAGAGGGCCCCTTTGGGATGAGATAAAGTGCATGGGGCACTGTTGAGAGTCACACCACGAGCATCTGCCTCTAAAGTGACATCCGACAGGTCCAGTGAAGCACTTCGAATTCCTGAACGCGAACAGACGGAAAATGGCGAACAATGGTACTACACCGAGGCCTTCGGATCAACAAGCCCAGGTAGTTGGGGAATGGCCGCATTTGGTGGGAAACTTGATGATGTCATGCATTCTAACCAGTTTCACGGTGGATAAGTTACCAGTATATTTAATATCAACAGTAATATATGGTGCATTGAATTTGGCTCGTTTCCTCACTATGGGCAGGAGATTGCCTAGCTCAACCATTATTTTTATAGGACTAGGATTGAAAGGTATAAAGTTACAAGGATGGAAGATAATTAATGTGGTTATGTTCATTGTTAGCCTTGTAGCAAATATGCTTGAATATTATAAAGTAATGCCTAAGTGGGCACGAATGCCTGGCAGATCATGGATAGCGATTGGTGTGTTGTCAGTGGATGTTCTGATTGTTTCTACGTACCTTGCTTATCTGAGTAAGACTCTCACGCACAGATCTTATGAACAGATAAGCGAAGTGGCTGTGAAACTGACTGGACTGGCACTGAGCGCATCAATATTATATATGCTTGGTTACCCATCCTGCCTTCCGCTGATAGCTTATAATTATTATACAGCTGGAAGAGAAAGGGTGAAACCACAATTTATGAATACATTCATGGCTGATATAGTATCAGAAAGAATGACCACTATTAGATAACGAATAACCTTTTCCCCTGCTTGTTATAGATTCCAGGCCATGCTGCATTGGAGGGAGATTCTGGAGGTCTCGAGCGCAATGAGGACCAGCCTGGACTGGACTCGGTTGTCATAAACAGGGGTGATGGTGCGGGCAGGAACTCAGAAAGCGGGGACACAGAGCAGGTTGGGCTTGGTGATCTAGTAATGGGGTTTAGTGATGATATGGAATATGGTGATGAAGTCGATACCTTAAGTATTGGAGCTGGTTCACCTCACAGATATTGTGAAGAAAGAGAAACTTGGACTCAAGATGAATATGTCGAGATATTGGTAGAAGCTTCTTTGGCACAAGAAGCGCTGCCATTAGAAATAATACCTGAGGCAGCCGAAGAAGCAAGCAATGTTGAACTGGAGGCGGAAGAGCCAGGAGTAGAGGGAGTGTTACGCAATGTGAGGCCGGTGAACCCTGTAAGGGGCATTGTTGCGACATCGGCTTTAGCAAACGTACCACATCTTATCCTCACTGGTGAGCCTACTCCTCGACCACTTATTCCGAACCGTACACCTGAAGAAGACGGGCTGGTTGTCACTGCCGCTGGGTCTGATTCGGCTAGATTAGACGTAGTTGTCGCTGAGTTAGCGAGACTCAGCCAGACAGTTGATGTTGCGCTGGGAGGCACAGCCCCCCTTAGACGGCGAAATAGACGGGCGAACCGGAGAGGAAACCAGAGCAGAAATTTTACTGCTGTCGTGAGTAATGTTTCTCAGGAGGCAGAGCCGCGACGTGAAGCAGTGCGGGTCTACAGACCCATGGAAGAAAAAAGAAAGCAATTTATAGGCGTGCAACAGCGAGATGGGCACGAACATAGAATAAAACTCGGTTTCGGGCGGTTGTCTGATCCACAAAGTTGGAAAGAAATTCACTATGTCAGATTGGGTGCAGAACACACGGTGCCTTGGATGAATGCGAGGTGGGAGAAAAGACGTGTGAAATCAATGTTGGAATGTTCTACTGAGGTCTATTGTTTTGATAAAGGTTGGGAAGGAAGAGAGGACCTAGAATTCACTGACATAAGACCAGCAATGGTGCGAGTGTTTCAACATGATGACAGCGGTGCCTATTGGGCTGCTGTAAGAGCTGATATGTCTCCCCCACCGCTTAGCCAAAGTGGAGAGTTCATTGGGAAATATACTGTTGGGTGCCCCTGGGGAAACCCTTACTGTGTGTGGGGAATCTTTCCTGGTGCGGGGTGGAGATGTTACAACCGAAATAAACATGTACCCGTTACTGCTGATGAAGTTGTGCAATCAGGGTGGGATGAGGAATATTGGGCTGCAAGAGAAACTGTGTCTGCTGTGAGATGGACTTTCATCCTGGAAAGAGGGTTTCTTCTTGAAAGCGACTGCGCGGAAGAATGCCTGGGTCCTGTGTGGCGCGGACTGATCGGACGAGGTGCTACGGCTTTTCGGTCCAAGAGGAGGGTGATGAATATGGCTCGTGAGAGTGGACCTGCAACCCGTACCAACCCATATGCAATTAATAATGAGTGATGAACATATATACTATGTGCTTTGCTGAATGATGCTTGATTCATGTCGTGCAATGATATAACCACTGTGTGCTCTCCTAATATGTGGTGTGAAACATGCTAAATAACTGTGTAGAAATTGCTTGAGTTATGCTTACACAAACCTATATCCATATATGCTTGCTGAAAAAGTGTGAAATATGAAATTTGCTTAACCAACAAGAATGTAAAGCAGAACAATGTGTACTTTGAGAGAGTTTGCAAACTTCACTGTGCTGTACATTGTGTAATAGTGGAGGGGGCAGGAAGGGGCCTCTGGGCCTGCGAGGAAGTGACACATGGGTCAGAGATGAACATATGTTGCTAAGAAGTGTCATGAAAAAGGGAGGTGGTTTAGAACGTGTATGCATGTGAGAGGGATTTAAAAGGCGAATGCAGTTTGTGTTCGAGAGTCTATTTAGTCTTGCGAGAGTCTTAGTAGTCTTAGAGTCTTTTGAGCTTTGACAATAAATACAAGAGAAATACCAGAGTCCGCGTCTGCGTCTTTCCTATGGACTGAGCTACCCCCGAAAAACATGGCCTTCTTGCCTTAGTATCCCAGCCACGAACCCAGATCGTAAACTCAAACAGGTCATCCGCAAGAAGCCGAGACCTCTTAAAGAAACATCGACTTGGGACGGCTGGTGTGAATGGGTAAGACTGTCTGCTTTTCCATTTCAGGAAAAGGATACAATAAAGGTGACTGTGACTCCTTGTTGTATTTGGGGCTGAAACACACTCTATAGGGAGAAGAACAGTATGACATGATGATCCGAACTAGCCTGGTTTTTAGATAAGTGTGTCGAATAGCCATACATATTAATTGTGAGAGCATTCGAAAGCTCACGTGAAAAACACTCAATTTTTATCTATAGGCGGACACAAAGGATTTTATTCTTCAATACCTGTGGATTTCCATTGTACCAAGCTGCCATTCTCACAAACAGAGGTTTGATAAAGAGTTTTTGTGTAATTTACATGTCATTTTAGAATTGCAATCATAATCATTCAGTGCTAAGACATCCCGGCGCCAAAATGAGTTTCAAAGTGGTGGGTGGGGGGTGGTGGGCGTTGTCTACAAGAACACAGGGTTAGCTTCGATTTGTAAGGGACCTGGGAGCATCCTCCTCTGGGGAATTCAAAAAACATTCTGACAGCTAAATGCTCCATTTTGATGCTGTTTGAGACAGAAACAAGACAGCAGACATCCCACCCCACAAAAACTCATTTCAGGGAGGTAGCGCCTGCCCTTGGCCACATTATTATGTTGTGGTCCCTAAAAGAAATAAAAGCGTGAATCCAAATAATATGGGGGGCACTGTGGCGCAAACAGCAGCCCCGACCACATACGGGCTTGAACGCCACGGGGACACGGGTTCCATATACGGGCTTGAACGGCCACGGGGACACGGGTCGAATCCGACCCGCTGTCATTTCCAGATCCCACTCCCCACCTCTTCTCTCCATCTCATTTCCTGTCCACACCTTCACTGTCCTATCTGAATAAAGGCAAAAAGCCCAAAAATATATCTTAAAAAAATAAAATAAAAATAATATATATAATAAATTATACCATCTTACGTAATACTTGATACTTGATGAATACGTGATTTTGTCTAATCTGTAAACCAAGTTGGGTATATGCCGATAATGTGACATTAAATGATGTACTTATATTATTCAATTCATGGAGTCGATTTTCTATTCTATTCCAACTTTAAGCAAGTGAACAGGGAGTTTCTCCTCATCATGTAGAACAATAGAACAGCTCCCTAGCAGCTAGCCAGCTAGTTTCAATAACGTTAGCTATACAAATGGCAACTCACTCACCTCAACATGTCTTTTATAGTAATTTAACCCACCATGGCCAATAGAAAATTCACTGTTGCAAACAGTGAAGCGAGCAACACTGTCATTATTATTATATATTTGTTTAGCCTTTAATCAGACAGGATAGTGAAGGTAGACAGGAAATGAGCTGGAGAGAGAGATGGGGAGTGGGTTCGGGAAATGATCGCAGGTCGGATTCGAACCCGGGTCCCCGTGCTGCCCAAGGCCATGTTATTCTGCCAGATGTTTTCCTTAAGAATCTTAATGTAGTCCTCTCTTCTCATGATGCCCTTTACTTTGACAAGGTTGCCTGGCAACACCCCAAAAGCATTGCATTCCCACCACCACGCTTGACCATGGGGATGGTCGCCATGGGGATGGTCACCCAACAACCCCGTCCTATAATCAATACCCTGCTATCTCCACCCAACAACCCCGTCCTCAGCTCCTTGTCTGTCCTCTTCTGTCTGTCTGCTACCATCTCTTGTGTTCATTTTCTTTGCTTTGTATATGTGCACGTACATTAGTATTAGCAATAGTAAATGTATGTGTGTATGTGTATGTGTATGTGTTTGTGTTTGTGTGTGTGTGTGTGTGTGTGTGTGTGTGTGTGTGTATGGGTGTGTCTGTGTGTGTGTGTGTCAATGGGTGTGTCTGTGTGTGTGTGTGTGTGTGTGTGTCTGTATGGCTGTGTGTGTGTGTGTGTGTGTGTGTGTGTGTGTGTTTGCTTATGAGTCTGTGTGTGTGTGTGTGTGTGTGTGTGTGTGTGTGTGTGTGTGTGTGTGTGTTTGCTTATGAGTCTGTTTTTGTGTGTAGGACATGCGAAGGAATCAAAGGCGTGTGGCTGAGCTGAACTCCACCATCCGGAAGCTGGAGGATCGTAACACACTGCTGGGCGAGGAGAGAAATGAGCTGGTAGGAACCTGGACGTGATATTGAACAACCTTGTGTGTGTGCTGCTGGACTTACTGCCATTGTTATGCGCACAATACTCTCAGTTATGTCTCAGTACTTTTGATCTCCCAAATTGGCCCAGAAAATAGTAAATGTACAAAAGCTGAAGCCTTTTTTGTCTAGATGCAGAGCCTCAGAATGTGTGTGTGTGTGTGTGTGTGTGTGTGTGTGTGTGTGTGTGTGTGTGTGTATGTGTGTGTGTGTGTGTGTGTGTGTGTGTGTGTTACCATGTTTTATATGTTTCTCTATTTTCAATGATTCAATGTGCTTCCATGTTTCTGTTTTCTATTCTTTGGCAACACTATTTTATTCAATTGAAAAACTGAATTTGATTGATTGAAAATGTTGCAACCATAAAAGTAGGGGCAAGCCGTGGGTTTTATGTTTGGGCCTTCAATTATTAAGTTATTATTATTATTATTATTATGAAACATTAGGGGGTACCGGGAGTGTCACACCAGAGAAATAAAATACCGCTATAGTGATTAAATGCACACTTTAAATTTGAGTGCAACTATATCATGCGTTTACTGTTTTAAGTTTGACATATTTCTCTTAAATTTGCAGATTTACTTTGGATTCGCGTCTATATAAGGAGAAACATTTCATTTCAGGAGAAACATTCTCCCATTCTTAGTGTATCGCCCCTAGAACACACAAAACAAGTCAGTATGAAACTACTACTTGGACTAAGTATTCATTCACACACTGCATAACTGTTTCCAGGGTCAAAAATAGTGTGAAAGTACACATCATCACATACTATATGGGGCACTGCACACATGACCTGCCCTCAAATGTGCCTCACATGTCTCAGAGTAAACTTGGAGCTAAATTTAACCTGTAGAGCTGTAGTTAAATGACAGGCATGCTCTTAAGGTACAGGCATATAATCAGCAGTGGACATGTAAAGGGGGGGGTGGAATAACATGGCATGAGAGGCCACATAAGGAACATAAGGAGAAGTTTGGAGCAATGGTGGATAAACATCCAAAATGGACAACAGACAACACTTTAAAAACAATGAACAAAGCCTGATGCAAAGGGTTTAAAGGACATGGAGGAGGAGCAATGTTAGCCCAATGAGGGTAGGACCTACCTTCAAGAGAGGAAGGGAGTTAGTAGCCTGGAGCCCAAAGGATCTCATATGGGGGTAGGACCTACCTTCAAGAGAGGAAGGGAGTTGGTGGCCTGGAGCCCAAAGGATCTCATATGGGGGTAGGACCTACCTTCAAGAGAGGAAGGGAGTTAGTAGCCTGGAGCCCAAAGGATCTCATCAGCACAAAGGGCAGAGTGTTGTTTGAGTAGAGCCGCTTTAACAGGTCGATGGTGGTCATCATGGGCAGGTTGTGGCGCTGGCGCTCCGTCTCATACTCCAGGAGGTGCTGCACGTCTCCTGAGGCAAAGAGAACAAGATGGTGGATAACAGAGGAATTTGAAACACAGTAGTACAACATAAGATGCACAAAGTGAAATTAAATAGTGAAATAATAGTGTCCTCAATCAAATAAATGTGAAATGAAATATGCTTTTTCTGATGTATGTATGTTATGTCTGTCTGTCTGTCGTTAAGGGCACGCACAAGTAGCTCGTAAATATCTTTATAAGACGTCACTGAGCTCAAAGGTCACACATTTTACACAAAACAACAATCAAAGCCTATTTTTATTTTAGAGTTCTTTCTTTTACTGTGGAATGTCAGCAGTAGTGGGAGATCTTTCCATATCTTGGAATTTTCAACACTAACTTTAACAAAAAAGACAACGAAATGTACAAAAATGCGCAAATATTTGAACAGCACTATGACCGGAAATATTTATAATAACATTAGAAAAACAATATGTTGGCTTCATTCAATAGCGTGGCCGGCATATATTCTATCCAATAATAACTCACCCAAGTCTTTCCCATTAAAAGCTGCTTGACTGAGGGTCTGTGTTAGACAGGCCACATCCCCGAAACCAAGA